>NC_140167.1:112090253-112518717 GCF_963971535.1 Notolepis coatsorum | reverse complement strand
TCACCAGGCCCCAACACCAGTCAACAACACAGCAGCAGAGGGGGAGGTCCACCTGGCCGATGGAAGGAACGGCTCCTGTTCAGGCAGAGTGGAGATCTTCCACCGTGGACAGTGGGGGACAGTGTGTGATGATGCCTGGGACCTGAATGATGCCCAGGTGGTGTGTAGACAGCTGGGCTGTGGCCGGGCCCTGTCTGCACCACATACTGCCCTGTTCGGACAAGGCAGTGGACCCATCTGGTTGGATGAGGTCAGGTGTACAGGCAGTGAGTCCAACCTCACACAGTGCAGCCACCAAGGGTTTGGATCCCACGACTGTAGACACAACGAGGATGCTGGTGTTGTCTGTGAAGGTCAGTATGAACATGTATTCCTATAATAACCAATCCTTTCGGGCGGCGGCTACGTGGCGTAGTGGGCAAGGCGCTCGCCACGAAATCTGGAGACGCTGGGCTTGCCTGTTCGAGCCCAGCGCTCCACATTTGCTTTCAGTTTAGCTGGTCGTCCGTACTAATACACATTGGCAGTATTAGGGGGTGGGAAACTGATGGGTGGGGATCGGGCGTTGTGGACAGCGACTCCTACAGGTCGGTTGGTGCGCCTGCGCAGTAGAATCAGGAAGTGTCGGGGCAGCGTGAGCCTCCCACGTGTTACTCCTCGCCACTGAGAGATCGAGCTGCTCAGGTGAAAAGATGCAACTTGTGTTACCTCAAGTACCGGAGGGGACTTGTGCTATGTATGACTTAGTCCACATTGCAGCCGGCTTGTGGGAGGCAAGAAACAGCGTTCGTGACAGGGGAGGGTTGAATTGGATGATACGAAATTGGGATGGGAGAAAATATAGAAAATGGGAGAAAAAGTGTACAAAAAAAATAACCAATCCTTTCTGTGTATGTCAGCATCTGTCATGATGAAAATGTATTTGACTGCTCAGTTTGGACAGCGTTTGGACACAGTGCTTGTCTCCAAATAAAGTAAAAAAAAAATATATATATATATATATATATGCATATATGTATTTGTATTTCAGCTGGTGCTCCGGTGAGACTGGTCAACGGCTACTCTGACAACCCTTGTTCTGGCAGAGTGGAGGTCTACCATGATGACCAGTGGGGGACGGTGTGTGATGATGCCTGGGACCTGAATGATGCCCAGGTGGTGTGTAGACAGCTGGGCTGTGGCCGGGCCCTGTCTGCATCCCATTATGCACATTTTGGACAGGGTAGAGGGCCCATATGGTTGGATGATGTTCAGTGTTCAGGCAATGAGTCATCTATAACAGATTGTAGACATCGGGGGTTTGGAATCCACGACTGTGGTCACAATGAAGATGCTGGCATTATCTGTGAAGGTAAATATATTATGCATAAATACACAACAGATTAATAGACAGAAAATAATGAGATAGTGTTGAGCTGCATCTCAAATCATTCTGGGTCCCAGTTTTCTGATGGTGTAGAATATGTGGCACCTGCTGTTGCCCTTGAGCCCCTCTCGAATACCCCCCACAACCCCCCAAAAAGGGCTTAGACTCCATTTATTTGTGGCAGTTAATATTTACCATACACAATGCATAGATTTATTTTTGTGATAATTTACATGTACAGTGAAAAAAGAAGAAGATATGCCTTGCTGTAAAAGAAATTATTTCTAGGTGAAATTGAATAAATGGTATCTGTTCACAATCTAATCACATTGAACTATTGCTGTATGCGGTGACGTTTCCTTGTTAATGTTGGATCAGTGGGACCTTTAGTTGCCTTGTAGGTTTATGGATATTATTTTCCCCAGTCCTACCAGAGGTTAATACCACAAGACCTCCAGCCACACCTCCTCCCAGACCAATAAACACTACCACCACTACAGCGATAGCCAACATCACCAGGCCACCAACACCAGTCAACAACACAGCAGCAGAGGGGGAGGTCCACCTGGCCGATGGAAGGAACGGCTCCTGTTCAGGCAGAGTGGAGATCTTCCACCGTGGACAGTGGGGGACAGTGTGTGATGATGCCTGGGACCTGAATGATGCCCAGGTGGTGTGTAGACAGCTGGGCTGTGGCCGGGCCCTGTCTGCACCACATACTGCCCTTTTTGGACAAGGCAGTGGACCCATCTGGTTGGATGAGGTCAGGTGTACAGGCAGTGAGTCCAACCTCACACAGTGCAGCCACCAAGGGTTTGGATCCCACGACTGTAGACACAACGAGGATGCTGGTGTTGTCTGTGAAGGTCAGTATGAACATGTATTCCTATAATAACCAATCCTTTCGGGCGGCGGCTACGTGGCGTAGTGGGCAAGGCGCTCGCCACGAAATCTGGAGACGCTGGGCTTGCCTGTTCGAGCCCAGCGCTCCACATTTGCTTTCAGTTTAGCTGGTTGTCCGTACTAATACACATTGGCAGTATTAGGGGGTGGGAAACTGATGGGTGGGGATCGGGCGTTGTGGACAGCGACTCCTACAGGTCGGTTGGTGCGCCTGCGCAGTAGAATCAGGAAGTGTCGGGGCAGCGTGAGCCTCCCACGTGTTACTCCTCGCCACTGAGAGATCGAGCTGCGCAGGTGAAAAGATGCAACTTGTGTTACCTCAAGTACCGGAGGGGACTTGTGCTATGTATGACTTAGTCCACATTGCAGCCGGCTTGTGGGAGGCAAGAAACTGCGTTCGTGACAGGGGAGGGTTGAATTGGATGATACGAAATTGGGATGGGAGAAAATATAGAAAATGGGAGAAAAAGTGGATAAAAAAAAAAAACCAATCCTTTCTGTGTATGTCAGCATCTGTCATGATGAAAATTCATTTGACTGCTCAGTTTGGACAGCGTTTGGACACAGTGCTTGTCTCCAAATAAAGTAAAAAAAAAATATATATATATATATATATATATATATATATATATATATATATGCATATATGTATTTGTATTTCAGCTGGTGCTCCGGTGAGACTGGTCAACGGCTACTCTGACAACCCTTGTTCTGGCAGAGTGGAGGTCTACCATGATGACCAGTGGGGGACGGTGTGTGATGATGCCTGGGACCTGAATGATGCCCAGGTGGTGTGTAGACAGCTGGGCTGTGGCCGGGCCCTGTCTGCATCCCATTATGCACATTTTAGACAGGGTAGAGGGCCCATATGGTTGGATGATGTTCAGTGTTCAGGCAATGAGTCATCTATAACAGATTGTAGACATCTGGGGTTTGGAATCCACGACTGTGGTCACAATGAAGATGCTGGCATTATCTGTGAAGGTAAATATATTATGCATAAATACACAACAGATTAATAGACAGAAAATAATGAGATACAGTGTTGAGCTGCATCTCAAATCATTCTGGGTCCCAGTTTTCTGATGGTGTAGAGTATGTGGCACCTGCTGGTGCCCTTGAGCCCCTCTCGAATACCCCCCACAACCCCCCAAAAAGGGCTTAGACTCCATTTATTTGTGGCAGTTAATATTTACCATACACAATGCATAGATTTATTTTTGTGATTATTTACATGTACAGTGAAAAAAGAAGAAGATATGCCTTCCTGTAAAAGAAATTATTTCTAGGTGAAATTGAATAAATGGTATCTGTTCACAATCTAATCACATTGAACTATTGCTGTATGCGGTGACGTTTCCTTGTTAATGTTGGATCAGTGGGACCTTTAGTTGCCTTGTAGGTTTATGGATATTATTTTCCCCAGTCCTACCAGAGGTTAATACCACAAGACCTCCAGCCACACCTCCTCCCAGACCAATAAACACTACCACCACTACAGCGATAGCCAACATCACCAGGCCACCAACACCAGGCAACAACACAGCAGCAGAGGGGGAGGTCCACCTGGCCGATGGAAGGAACGGCTCCTGTTCAGGCAGAGTGGAGATCTTCCACCGTGGACAGTGGGGGACAGTGTGTGATGATGCCTGGGACCTGAATGATGCCCAGGTGGTGTGTAGACAGCTGGGCTGTGGCCGGGCCCTGTCTGCACCACATACTGCCCTTTTCGGACAAGGCAGTGGACCCATCTGGTTGGATGAGGTCAGGTGTACAGGCAGTGAGTCCAACCTCACACAGTGCAGCCACCAAGGGTTTGGATCCCACGACTGTAGACACAACGAGGATGCTGGTGTTGTCTGTGAAGGTCAGTATGAACATGTATTCCTATAATAACCAATCCTTTCGGGCGGCGGCTACGTGGCGTAGTGGGCAAGGCGCTCGCCACGAAATCTGGAGACGCTGGGCTTGCCTGTTCGAGCCCAGCGCTCCACATTTGCTTTCAGTTTAGCTGGTCGTCCGTACTAATACACATTGGCAGTATTAGGGGGTGGGAAACTGATGGGTGGGGATCGGGCGTTGTGGACAGCGACTCCTACAGGTCGGTTGGTGCGCCTGCGCAGTAGAATCAGGAAGTGTCGGGGCAGCGTGAGCCTCCCACGTGTTACTCCTCGCCACTGAGAGATCGAGCTGCGCAGGTGAAAAGATGCAACTTGTGTTACCTCAAGTACCGGAGGGGACTTGTGCTATGTATGACTTAGTCCACATTGCAGCCGGCTTGTGGGAGGCAAGAAACTGCGTTCGTGACAGGGGAGGATTGAATTGGATGATACGAAATTGGGATGGGAGAAAATATAGAAAATGGGAGAAAAAGTGGATAAAAAAAGAATAACCAATCCTTTCTGTGTATGTCAGCATCTGTCATGATGAAAATTCATTTGACTGCTCAGTTTGGACAGCGTTTGGACACAGTGCTTGTCTCCAAATAAAGTAAAAAAAAATATATATATATATATATATATATATATATATATATATATATATATATATATATATATATATATATATATATATATATATATATATATATATATGCATATATGTATTTGTATTTCAGCTGGTGCTCCGGTGAGACTGGTCAACGGCTACTTTGACAACCCTTGTTCTGGCAGAGTGGAGGTCTACCATGATGACCAGTGGGGGACGGTGTGTGATGATGCCTGGGACCTGAATGATGCCCAGGTGGTGTGTAGACAGCTGGGCTGTGGCCGGGCCCTGTCTGCATCCCATTATGCACATTTTGGACAGGGTAGAGGGCCCATATGGTTGGATGATGTTCAGTGTTCAGGCAATGAGTCATCTATAACAGATTGTAGACATCTGGGGTTTGGAATCCACGACTGTGGTCACAATGAAGATGCTGGCATTATCTGTGAAGGTAAATATATTATGCATAAATACACAACAGATTAATAGACAGAAAATAATGAGATACAGTGTTGAGCTGCATCTCATTCTGGGTCCCAGTTTTCTGATGGTGTAGAGTATGTGGCACCTGCTGCTGCCCTTGAGCCCCTCTCGAATACCCCCCACAACCCCCCAAAAAGGGCTTAGACTCCATTTATTTGTGGCAGTTAATATTTACCATACACAATGCATAGATTTATTTTTGTGATAATTTACATGTACAGTGAAAAAAGAAGAAGATATGCCTTCCTGTAAAAGAAATTATTTCTAGGTGAAATTGAATAAATGGTATCTGTTCACAATCTAATCACATTGAACTATTGCTGTATGCGGTGACGTTTCCTTGTTAATGTTGGATCAGTGGGACCTTTAGTTGCCTTGTAGGTTTATGGATATTATTTTCCCCAGTCCTACCAGAGGTTAATACGACAAGACCTCCAGCCACACCTCCTCCCAGACCAATAAACACTACCACCACTACAGCGATAGCCAACATCACCAGGCCACCAACACCAGGCAACAACACAGCAGCAGAGGGGGAGGTCCACCTGGCCGATGGAAGGAACGGCTCCTGTTCAGGCAGAGTGGAGATCTTCCACCGTGGACAGTGGGGGACAGTGTGTGATGATGCCTGGGACCTGAATGATGCCCAGGTGGTGTGTAGACAGCTGGGCTGTGGCCGGGCCCTGTCTGCACCACATACTGCCCTTTTCGGACAAGGCAGTGGACCCATCTGGTTGGATGAGGTCAGGTGTACAGGCAGTGAGTCCAACCTCACACAGTGCAGCCACCAAGGGTTTGGATCCCACGACTGTAGACACAACGAGGATGCTGGTGTTGTCTGTGAAGGTCAGTATGAACATGTATTCCTATAATAACCAATCCTTTCGGGCGGCGGCTACGTGGCGTAGTGGGCAAGGCGCTCGCCACGAAATCTGGAGACGCTGGGCTTGCCTGTTCGAGCCCAGCGCTCCACATTTGCTTTCAGTTTAGCTGGTCGTCCGTACTAATACACATTGGCAGTATTAGGGGGTGGGAAACTGATGGGTGGGGATCGGGCGTTGTGGACAGCGACTCCTACAGGTCGGTTGGTGCGCCTGCGCAGTAGAATCAGGAAGTGTCGGGGCAGCGTGAGCCTCCCACGTGTTACTCCTCGCCACTGAGAGATCGAGCTGCGCAGGTGAAAAGATGCAACTTGTGTTACCTCAAGTACCGGAGGGGACTTGTGCTATGTATGACTTAGTCCACATTGCAGCCGGCTTGTGGGAGGCAAGAAACTGCGTTCGTGACAGGGGAGGGTTGAATTGGATGATACGAAATTGGGATGGGAGAAAATATAGAAAATGGGAGAAAAAGTGGATAAAAAAAGAATAACCAATCCTTTCTGTGTATGTCAGCATCTGTCATGATGAAAATTCATTTGACTGCTCAGTTTGGACAGCGTTTGGACACAGTGCTTGTCTCCAAATAAAGTAAAAAAAAAAAAAAAAAAAATATATATATATATATATATATATATATATATATATATATATATATATATATATATGCATATATGTATTTGTATTTCAGCTGGTGCTCCGGTGAGACTGGTCAACGGCTACTCTGACAACCCTTGTTCTGGCAGAGTGGAGGTCTACCATGATGACCAGTGGGGGACGGTGTGTGATGATGCCTGGGACCTGAATGATGCCCAGGTGGTGTGTAGACAGCTGGGCTGTGGCCGGGCCCTGTCTGCATCCCATTATGCACATTTTAGACAGGGTAGAGGGCCCATATGGTTGGATGATGTTCAGTGTTCAGGCAATGAGTCATCTATAACAGATTGTAGACATCTGGGGTTTGGAATCCACGACTGTGGTCACAATGAAGATGCTGGCATTATCTGTGAAGGTAAATATATTATGCATAAATACACAACAGATTAATAGACAGAAAATAATGAGATACAGTGTTGAGCTGCATCTCAAATCATTCTGGGTCCCAGTTTTCTGATGGTGTAGAGTATGTGGCACCTGCTGGTGCCCTTGAGCCCCTCTCGAATACCCCCCACAACCCCCCAAAAAGGGCTTAGACTCCATTTATTTGTGGCAGTTAATATTTACCATACACAATGCATAGATTTATTTTTGTGATTATTTACATGTACAGTGAAAAAAGAAGAAGATATGCCTTCCTGTAAAAGAAATTATTTCTAGGTGAAATTGAATAAATGGTATCTGTTCACAATCTAATCACATTGAACTATTGCTGTATGCGGTGACGTTTCCTTGTTAATGTTGGATCAGTGGGACCTTTAGTTGCCTTGTAGGTTTATGGATATTATTTTCCCCAGTCCTACCAGAGGTTAATACCACAAGACCTCCAGCCACACCTCCTCCCAGACCAATAAACACTACCACCACTACAGCGATAGCCAACATCACCAGGCCACCAACACCAGGCAACAACACAGCAGCAGAGGGGGAGGTCCACCTGGCCGATGGAAGGAACGGCTCCTGTTCAGGCAGAGTGGAGATCTTCCACCGTGGACAGTGGGGGACAGTGTGTGATGATGCCTGGGACCTGAATGATGCCCAGGTGGTGTGTAGACAGCTGGGCTGTGGCCGGGCCCTGTCTGCACCACATACTGCCCTTTTCGGACAAGGCAGTGGACCCATCTGGTTGGATGAGGTCAGGTGTACAGGCAGTGAGTCCAACCTCACACAGTGCAGCCACCAAGGGTTTGGATCCCACGACTGTAGACACAACGAGGATGCTGGTGTTGTCTGTGAAGGTCAGTATGAACATGTATTCCTATAATAACCAATCCTTTCGGGCGGCGGCTACGTGGCGTAGTGGGCAAGGCGCTCGCCACGAAATCTGGAGACGCTGGGCTTGCCTGTTCGAGCCCAGCGCTCCACATTTGCTTTCAGTTTAGCTGGTCGTCCGTACTAATACACATTGGCAGTATTAGGGGGTGGGAAACTGATGGGTGGGGATCGGGCGTTGTGGACAGCGACTCCTACAGGTCGGTTGGTGCGCCTGCGCAGTAGAATCAGGAAGTGTCGGGGCAGCGTGAGCCTCCCACGTGTTACTCCTCGCCACTGAGAGATCGAGCTGCGCAGGTGAAAAGATGCAACTTGTGTTACCTCAAGTACCGGAGGGGACTTGTGCTATGTATGACTTAGTCCACATTGCAGCCGGCTTGTGGGAGGCAAGAAACTGCGTTCGTGACAGGGGAGGATTGAATTGGATGATACGAAATTGGGATGGGAGAAAATATAGAAAATGGGAGAAAAAGTGGATAAAAAAAGAATAACCAATCCTTTCTGTGTATGTCAGCATCTGTCATGATGAAAATTCATTTGACTGCTCAGTTTGGACAGCGTTTGGACACAGTGCTTGTCTCCAAATAAAGTAAAAAAAATATATATATATATATATATATATATATATATATATATATATATATATATATATATATATATATATATATATATATATATATATATATATATATATATATATATATATATATATGCATATATGTATTTGTATTTCAGCTGGTGCTCCGGTGAGACTGGTCAACGGCTACTTTGACAACCCTTGTTCTGGCAGAGTGGAGGTCTACCATGATGACCAGTGGGGGACGGTGTGTGATGATGCCTGGGACCTGAATGATGCCCAGGTGGTGTGTAGACAGCTGGGCTGTGGCCGGGCCCTGTCTGCATCCCATTATGCACATTTTGGACAGGGTAGAGGGCCCATATGGTTGGATGATGTTCAGTGTTCAGGCAATGAGTCATCTATAACAGATTGTAGACATCTGGGGTTTGGAATCCACGACTGTGGTCACAATGAAGATGCTGGCATTATCTGTGAAGGTAAATATATTATGCATAAATACACAACAGATTAATAGACAGAAAATAATGAGATACAGTGTTGAGCTGCATCTCATTCTGGGTCCCAGTTTTCTGATGGTGTAGAGTATGTGGCACCTGCTGCTGCCCTTGAGCCCCTCTCGAATACCCCCCACAACCCCCCAAAAAGGGCTTAGACTCCATTTATTTGTGGCAGTTAATATTTACCATACACAATGCATAGATTTATTTTTGTGATAATTTACATGTACAGTGAAAAAAGAAGAAGATATGCCTTCCTGTAAAAGAAATTATTTCTAGGTGAAATTGAATAAATGGTATCTGTTCACAATCTAATCACATTGAACTATTGCTGTATGCGGTGACGTTTCCTTGTTAATGTTGGATCAGTGGGACCTTTAGTTGCCTTGTAGGTTTATGGATATTATTTTCCCCAGTCCTACCAGAGGTTAATACGACAAGACCTCCAGCCACACCTCCTCCCAGACCAATAAACACTACCACCACTACAGCGATAGCCAACATCACCAGGCCACCAACACCAGGCAACAACACAGCAGCAGAGGGGGAGGTCCACCTGGCCGATGGAAGGAACGGCTCCTGTTCAGGCAGAGTGGAGATCTTCCACCGTGGACAGTGGGGGACAGTGTGTGATGATGCCTGGGACCTGAATGATGCCCAGGTGGTGTGTAGACAGCTGGGCTGTGGCCGGGCCCTGTCTGCACCACATACTGCCCTTTTCGGACAAGGCAGTGGACCCATCTGGTTGGATGAGGTCAGGTGTACAGGCAGTGAGTCCAACCTCACACAGTGCAGCCACCAAGGGTTTGGATCCCACGACTGTAGACACAACGAGGATGCTGGTGTTGTCTGTGAAGGTCAGTATGAACATGTATTCCTATAATAACCAATCCTTTCGGGCGGCGGCTACGTGGCGTAGTGGGCAAGGCGCTCGCCACGAAATCTGGAGACGCTGGGCTTGCCTGTTCGAGCCCAGCGCTCCACATTTGCTTTCAGTTTAGCTGGTCGTCCGTACTAATACACATTGGCAGTATTAGGGGGTGGGAAACTGATGGGTGGGGATCGGGCGTTGTGGACAGCGACTCCTACAGGTCGGTTGGTGCGCCTGCGCAGTAGAATCAGGAAGTGTCGGGGCAGCGTGAGCCTCCCACGTGTTACTCCTCGCCACTGAGAGATCGAGCTGCGCAGGTGAAAAGATGCAACTTGTGTTACCTCAAGTACCGGAGGGGACTTGTGCTATGTATGACTTAGTCCACATTGCAGCCGGCTTGTGGGAGGCAAGAAACTGCGTTCGTGACAGGGGAGGGTTGAATTGGATGATACGAAATTGGGATGGGAGAAAATATAGAAAATGGGAGAAAAAGTGGATAAAAAAAGAATAACCAATCCTTTCTGTGTATGTCAGCATCTGTCATGATGAAAATTCATTTGACTGCTCAGTTTGGACAGCGTTTGGACACAGTGCTTGTCTCCAAATAAAGTAAAAAAAAAAAAAAAAAATATATATATATATATATATATATATATATATATATATATATATATATATATATATATATATATATATATATATATATATGCATATATGTATTTGTATTTCAGCTGGTGCTCCGGTGAGACTGGTCAACGGCTACTCTGACAACCCTTGTTCTGGCAGAGTGGAGGTCTACCATGATGACCAGTGGGGGACGGTGTGTGATGATGCCTGGGACCTGAATGATGCCCAGGTGGTGTGTAGACAGCTGGGCTGTGGCCGGGCCCTGTCTGCATCCCATTATGCACATTTTGGACAGGGTAGAGGGCCCATATGGTTGGATGATGTTCAGTGTTCAGGCAATGAGTCATCTATAACAGATTGTAGACATCTGGGGTTTGGAATCCACGACTGTGGTCACAATGAAGATGCTGGCATTATCTGTGAAGGTAAATATATTATGCATAAATACACAACAGATTAATAGACAGAAAATAATGAGATACAGTGTTGAGCTGCATCTCAAATCATTCTGGGTCCCAGTTTTCTGATGGTGTAGAGTATGTGGCACCTGCTGCTGCCCTTGAGCCCCTCTCGAATACCCCCCACAACCCCCCAAAAAGGGCTTAGACTCCATTTATTTGTGGCAGTTAATATTTACCATACACAATGCATAGATTTATTTTTGTGATAATTTACATGTACAGTGAAAAAAGAAGAAGATATGCCTTCCTGTAAAAGAAATTATTTCTAGGTGAAATTGAATAAATGGTATCTGTTCACAATCTAATCACATTGAACTATTGCTGTATGCGGTGACGTTTCCTTGTTAATGTTGGATCAGTGGGACCTTTAGTTGCCTTGTAGGTTTATGGATATTATTTTCCCCAGTCCTACCAGAGGTTAATACGACAAGACCTCCAGCCACACCTCCTCCCAGACCAATAAACACTACCACCACTACAGCGATAGCCAACATCACCAGGCCACCAACACCAGGCAACAACACAGCAGCAGAGGGGGAGGTCCACCTGGCCGATGGAAGGAACGGCTCCTGTTCAGGCAGAGTGGAGATCTTCCACCGTGGACAGTGGGGGACAGTGTGTGATGATGCCTGGGACCTGAATGATGCCCAGGTGGTGTGTAGACAGCTGGGCTGTGGCCGGGCCCTGTCTGCACCACATACTGCCCTGTTCGGACAAGGCAGTGGACCCATCTGGTTGGATGAGGTCAGGTGTACAGGCAGTGAGTCCAACCTCACACAGTGCAGCCACCAAGGGTTTGGATCCCACGACTGTAGACACAACGAGGATGCTGGTGTTGTCTGTGAAGGTCAGTATGAACATGTATTCCTATAATAACCAATCCTTTCGGGGGGGCGGCTACGTGGCGTAGTGGGCAAGGCGCTCGCCACATAATCTTGAGACGCTGGGCTTGCCTGTTCGAGCCCAGCGCTCCACATTTGCTTTCAGTTTAGCTGGTCGTCCGTACTAATACACATTGGCAGTATTAGGGGGTGGGAAACTGATGGGTGGGGATCGGGCGTTGTGGACAGCGACTCCTACAGGTCGGTTGGTGCGCCTGCGCAGTAGAATCAGGAAGTGTCGGGGCAGCGTGAGCCTCCCACGTGTTACTCCTCGCCACTGAGAGATCGAGCTGCGCAGGTGAAAAGATGCAACTTGTGTTACCTCAAGTACCGGAGGGGACTTGTGCTATGTATGACTTAGTCCACATTGCAGCCGGCTTGTGGGAGGCAAGAAACTGCGTTCGTGACAGGGGAGGGTTGAATTGGATGATACGAAATTGGGATGGGAGAAAATATAGAAAATGGGAGAAAAAGTGGATAAAAAAAGAATAACCAATCCTTTCTGTGTATGTCAGCATCTGTCATGATGAAAATTAATTTGACTGCTCAGTTTGGACAGCGTTTGGACACAGTGCTTGTCTCCAAATAAAGTAAAAAAAAAAAAATATATATATATATATATATATATGCATATATGTATTTGTATTTCAGCTGGTGCTCCGGTGAGACTGGTCAACGGCTACTCTGACAACCCTTGTTCTGGCAGAGTGGAGGTCTACCATGATGACCAGTGGGGGACGGTGTGTGATGATGCCTGGGACCTGAATGATGCCCAGGTGGTGTGTAGACAGCTGGGCTGTGGCCGGGCCCTGTCTGCATCCCATTATGCACATTTTGGACAGGGTAGAGGGCCCATATGGTTGGATGATGTTCAGTGTTCAGGCAATGAGTCATCTATAACAGATTGTAGACATCGGGGGTTTGGAATTCACGACTGTGGTCACAATGAAGATGCTGGCATTATCTGTGAAGGTAAATATATTATGCATAAATACACAACAGATTAATAGACAGAAAATAATGAGATAGTGTTGAGCTGCATCTCAAATCATTCTGGGTCCCAGTTTTCTGATGGTGTAGAGTATGTGGCACCTGCTGGTGCCCTTGAGCCCCTCTCCAATACCCCCCACAACCCCCCAAAAAGGGCTTAGACTCCATTTATTTGTGGCAGTTAATATTTACCATACACAATGCATAGATTTATTTTTGTGATTATTTACATGTACAGTGAAAAAAGAAGAAGATATGCCTTCCTGTAAAAGAAATTATTTCTAGGTGAAATTGAATAAATGGTATCTGTTCACAATCTAATCACATTGAACTATTGCTGTATGCGGTGACGTTTCCTTGTTAATGTTGGATCAGTGGGACCTTTAGTTGCCTTGTAGGTTTATGGATATTATTTTCCCCAGTCCTACCAGAGGTTAATACCACAAGACCTCCAGCCACACCTCCTCCCAGACCAATAAACACTACCACCACTACAGCGATAGCCAACATCACCAGGCCACCAACACCAGGCAACAACACAGCAGCAGAGGGGGAGGTCCACCTGGCCGATGGAAGGAACGGCTCCTGTTCAGGCAGAGTGGAGATCTTCCACCGTGGACAGTGGGGGACAGTGTGTGATGATGCCTGGGACCTGAATGATGCCCAGGTGGTGTGTAGACAGCTGGGCTGTGGCCGGGCCCTGTCTGCACCACATACTGCCCTGTTCGGACAAGGCAGTGGACCCATCTGGTTGGATGAGGTCAGGTGTACAGGCAGTGAGTCCAACCTCACACAGTGCAGCCACCAAGGGTTTGGATCCCACGACTGTAGACACAACGAGGATGCTGGTGTTGTCTGTGAAGGTCAGTATGAACATGTATTCCTATAATAACCAATCCTTTCGGGGGGGCGGCTACGTGGCGTAGTGGGCAAGGCGCTCGCCACATAATCTTGAGACGCTGGGCTTGCCTGTTCGAGCCCAGCGCTCCACATTTGCTATCAGTTTAGCTGGTCGTCCGTACTAATACACATTGGCAGTATTAGGGGGTGGGAAACTGATGGGTGGGGATCGGGCGTTGTGGACAGCGACTCCTACAGGTCGGTTGGTGCGCCTGCGCAGTAGAATCAGGAAGTGTCGGGGCAGCGTGAGCCTCCCACGTGTTACTCCTCGCCACCGAGAGATCGAGCTGCGCAGGTGAAAAGATGCAACTTGTGTTACCTCAAGTACCGGAGGGGACTTGTGCTATGTATGACTTAGTCCACATTGCAGCCGGCTTGTGGGAGGCAAGAAACAGCGTTCGTGACAGGGGAGGGTTGAATTGGATGATACGAAATTGGGATGGGAGAAAATATAGAAAATGGGAGAAAAAGTGGACAAAAAAAATAACCAATCCTTTCTGTGTATGTCAGCATCTGTCATGATGAAAATGTATTTGACTGCTCAGTTTGGACAGCGTTTGGACACAGTGCTTGTCTCCAAATAAAGTTAAAAAAAAATATATATATATATATATATTTGCATATATGTATTTGTATTTCAGCTGGTGCTCCGGTGAGACTGGTCAACGGCTACTCTGACAACCCTTGTTCTGGCAGAGTGGAGGTCTACCATGATGACCAGTGGGGGACGGTGTGTGATGATGCCTGGGACCTGAATGATGCCCAGGTGGTGTGTAGACAGCTGGGCTGTGGCCGGGCCCTGTCTGCATCCCATTATGCACATTTTAGACAGGGTAGAGGGCCCATATGGTTGGATGATGTTCAGTGTTCAGGCAATGAGTCATCTATAACAGATTGTAGACATCTGGGGTTTGGAATCCACGACTGTGGTCACAATGAAGATGCTGGCATTATCTGTGAAGGTAAATATATTATGCATAAATACACAACAGATTAATAGACAGAAAATAATGAGATAGTGTTGAGCTGCATCTCAAATCATTCTGGGTCCCAGTTTTCTGATGGTGTAGAGTATGTGGCACCTGCTGTTGCCCTTGAGCCCCTCTCCAATACCCCCCACAACCCCCCAAAAAGGGCTTAGACTCCATTTATTTGTGGCAGTTAATATTTACCATACACAATGCATAGATTTATTTTTGTGATCATTTACATGTACAGTGAAAAAAGTAGAAGATATGCCTTGCTGTAAAAGAAATTATTTCTAGGTGAAATTGAATAAATGGTATCTGTTCACAATCTAATCACATTGAACTATTGCTGTATGCGGTGACGTTTCCTTGTTAATGTTGGATCAGTGGGACCTTTAGTTGCCTTGTAGGTTTATGGATATTATTTTCCCCAGTCCTACCAGAGGTTAATACCACAAGACCTCCAGCCACACCTCCCAGACCAATAAACACTACCACCACTACAGCGATAGCCAACATCACCAGGCCACCAACACCAGTCAACAACACAGCAGCAGAGGGGGAGGTCCACCTGGCCGATGGAAGGAACGGCTCCTGTTCAGGCAGAGTGGAGATCTTCCACCGTGGACAGTGGGGGACAGTGTGTGATGATGCCTGGGACCTGAATGATGCCCAGGTGGTGTGTAGACAGCTGGGCTGTGGCCGGGCCCTGTCTGCACCACATACTGCCCTGTTCGGACAAGGCAGTGGACCCATCTGGTTGGATGAGGTCAGGTGTACAGGCAGTGAGTCCAACCTCACACAGTGCAGCCACCAAGGGTTTGGATCCCACGACTGTAGACACAACGAGGATGCTGGTGTTGTCTGTGAAGGTCAGTATGAACATGTATTCCTATAATAACCAATCCTTTCGGGCGGCGGCTACGTGGCGTAGTGGGCAAGGCGCTCGCCACGAAATCTGGAGACGCTGGGCTTGCCTGTTCGAGCCCAGCGCTCCACATTTGCTTTCAGTTTAGCTGGTCGTCCGTACTAATACACATTGGCAGTATTAGGGGGTGGGAAACTGATGGGTGGGGATCGGGCGTTGTGGACAGCGACTCCTACAGGTCGGTTGGTGCGCCTGCGCAGTAGAATCAGGAAGTGTCGGGGCAGCGTGAGCCTCCCACGTGTTACTCCTCGCCACTGAGAGATCGAGCTGCGCAGGTGAAAAGATGCAACTTGTGTTACCTCAAGTACCGGAGGGGACTTGTGCTATGTATGACTTAGTCCACATTGCAGCCGGCTTGTGGGAGGCAAGAAACTGCGTTCGTGACAGGGGAGGGTTGAATTGGATGATACGAAATTGGGATGGGAGAAAATATAGAAAATGGGAGAAAAAGTGGATAAAAAAAAATAACCAATCCTTTCTGTGTATGTCAGCATCTGTCATGATGAAAATTCATTTGACTGCTCAGTTTGGACAGCGTTTGGACACAGTGCTTGTCTCCAAATAAAGTAAAAAAAAAAAATATATATATATATGCATATATGTATTTGTATTTCAGCTGGTGCTCCGGTGAGACTGGTCAACGGCTACTCTGACAACCCTTGTTCTGGCAGAGTGGAGGTCTACCATGATGACCAGTGGGGGACGGTGTGTGATGATGCCTGGGACCTGAATGATGCCCAGGTGGTGTGTAGACAGCTGGGCTGTGGCCGGGGCCTGTCTGCATCCCATTATGCACATTTTGGACAGGGTAGAGGGCCCATATGGTTGGATGATGTTCAGTGTTCAGGCAATGAGTCATCTATAACAGATTGTAGACATCTGGGGTTTGGAATCCACAACTGTGGTCACAATGAAGATGCTGGCATTATCTGTGAAGGTAAATATATAATATGCATAAATACACAACAGATTAATAGACAGAAAAGAATGACATACAGTGTTGAGGCTTTCTGTATTTTTCACCCATCCCAATTTAGTCGTTATGTCAATTCCCTTCCTGGTCGTTGCGCACAAAATGCATCGATTTATTTTTGTGATCATTTACATGTACAGTTAGAGAAGAAAAAGAAGATATGTCTTCATGTAAAAATGGAATTTTTAGGTGGCTTAAAGAACAATATATATATATTTTTTTTTTATACATTTCAACATTTGATTGCTGCATTCATTTAAATTTTCATTTCATTAGGCGGTCAGGTGGCGTAGCGGAGATTGCGCTCGTCATCAATGCAAGAGGCTGCGGTCTCGACTCCCGGAGTCAGCATTGCCCTGCGGCTTGGGCCGGTTGTCATACTAACTCGTTTGGCTGGGTTAGGGGGAGGGAAGTCGTGGGTGGTAATCTGGCGTTGTGGACAGCGACGCATACAGGTCAGGTCTGGGCGCCTGCTCAGCGAAAGGCAGGAAATGGTGAAGGCAGCGTGAACTCCCACGCGTTACACTTCACCAATGAGAGTACTCGCTGCCAGGTGAGAAGAGAGCCACTGGCTGTCTCCACATGTGTCGGAGGAAGCATGTGGTGGACTTCAGGGTTCCCTTGTACCGACCAGTAGGAGGAACATGCGCACAACAACCAGGTAGGGGAGGGGGGGGAATTGGCATAACAACAAAAAATTGGGATGGGGAGAAAAAATAGAAAAATCAGGCGGAGAAAAAGAGGATACAAAAATATTAAATTTTTCATTTAATTCATTGTGTTCATCATTGTCGTCATCACGTCAGTCCCCACTCCCTAACACACTGACTGTTAGGGTTTGTAACCGACCTCAAACGCAACGGCACAGAGAGGAAGTTCAGAGTTAGCCAAAGCAAGGGCGTATTTATTTACAGAGTCACAAGATGGAATGAATTAGAGCAATCGAACAAACGGGGAATCTGGCATGTGAAGATTGTTGCGGCTCTGCAGATACTCCCAGTAGGTAGTGGTGAGGAATTGGCTAGTGACGTTTGAAGCGGCTCTGCAGATCCTCCCAGCTTTCACTCCCGGTGGAAACGGTGAGAGAGAGAAATCAGAGTTAGCCCAGCGCACACACAGAGGCAGAGAGGTGACTGATCCAGTATAAATCCAAGTGACTTGATCTTCGGTGTACCACACACAAGTTAGCAGAGTCCAGAGAAAAAACAATACGGTATCTTCAGTGTTAATCTAACACAAAAATTAGGTGAGTCCAGTACAAACAAAAACAGGATCTCTTCGGTGTTCACCAAACACACAAAAAACTGATAATCCAAAAGATAGTTTCCAAAAACTCACCAGAGCGCAACGCGAGAAGCGGGCAGATTACGAGGCGTAGCTCCGAACGGGGAACCAGGTTCTCCACAGCAGTTCTCCACAAAAGATCCTGGAGAGCAAAATACAGCAACAGCGACGGGGAAGGCAGGTATATGCAGGTGTAATTCAAAACGACCCAACATCGATAGTAAGGGGGTCTGAGCATATAAAGCCTACAGGGGCGCTGATTACAAGCTGTGACAGCTGCGGGATGAGATTGATACTTGCTTCAAAAGCGTGTGGCGAGGAAAGCACCAATCAACACGGCACGCATTAATCACATAGTACCTTAAAGGAACGGAGCGTGTGGCAGGGAGCGGACCAAAACCTCACACTGACTCTGCTTGGGGTGCTAAATGAATTGCCCCCTAGGCATCATATTTGAAGACGTTGACTGGCTAAATTTATGTTGCTAGGTGCATTTATTTAGCTATGTAATTTTTCAATTGGCTGCGTTGCGCACTGACTGGGGCGATGTTTCTAGCGCCCCAGAAGAGAGAGGTTGATGAACAGGAAGCACAAACAATGATTTATATTTGATATATTACACATTATTGTGCATTCTAAACAAAAACATACTTAAAATGAGTAATTATTATTTATTTAAAATTTTTTTTTTTTAATTTTTAGCTGTGGCCTCTAGTGACATTCCGCCACTAAGTGGGACTTTTAGTTGCCTTGTAGGTTTATGGATATTATTTTTCCCAGTCCTACCAGAGGTTAATACCACAAGACCTCCAGCCACACCTCCTCCCAGACCAATAAACACTACCACCACTACAGCGATAGCCAACATCACCAGGCCAACAACACCAGGCAACAACACAGCAGCAGAGGGGGAGGTTCATCTGGCCAATGGAAGGAACGGCTCCTGTTCAGGCAGAGTGGAGATCTTCCACCGTGGACAGTGGGGGACAGTGTGTGATGATGCCTGGGACCTGAATGATGCCCAGGTGGTGTGTAGACAGCTGGGCTGTGGCCGGGCCCTGTCTGCACCACATACTGCCTTGTTCGGACAAGGAAGTGGACCGATCTGGTTGGATGATGTCAGGTGTACAGGCAGTGAGTCCAACCTCACACAGTGCAGCCACCAAGGATTTGGATCCCACGACTGTAGACACAACGAGGATGCTGGTGTTGTCTGTGAAGGTCAGTATGAACATGTATTCCTATAATAACCAATCCTTTCTGTGTATGTCAGCATCTGTCATGATGAAAATGTATTTGACTGCTCAGTTTGGACAGCGTTTGGACACAGTGCTTGTCTCCAAATAAAGTTAAACAAATATATATATATATATATGCATACTGTATATGTATTTGTATTTCAGCTGGTGCTCCAGTGAGGCTGGTCAACGGCTACTTTGACAACCCTTGTTCTGGCAGAGTGGAGGTCTACCATGATGACCAGTGGGGGACGGTGTGTGATGATGCCTGGGACCTGAATGATGCCCAGGTGGTGTGTAGACAGCTGGGCTGTGGCCGGGCCCTGTCTGCATCCCATTATGCACATTTTAGACAGGGTAGAGGGCCCATATGGTTGGATGATGTTCAGTGTTCAGGCAATGAGTCATCTATAACAGATTGTAGACATCGGGGGTTTGGAATCCACGACTGTGGTCACAATGAAGATGCTGGCATTATCTGTGAAGGTAAATATATTATGCATAAATACACAACAGATTAATAGACAGAAAAGAATGAGATACAGTGTTGAGCTGCATCTCATTCTGGGTCCCAGTTTTCTGATGGTGTAGAGTATGTGGCACCTGCTGTTGCCCTTGAGCCCCTCTCCAATACCCCCCACAACCCCCCAAAAAGGGCTTAGACTCCATTTATTTGTGGCAGTTAATATTTACCATACACAATGCATAGATTTATTTTTGTGATCATTTACATGTACAGTGAAAAAAGAAGATATGTCTTCCTGTAAAAGAAATTATTTCTAGGTGAAATTGAATAAATTGTATCTGTCCACAATCTAATCACATTAAACTATTGCTGTATGCGGTGACGTTTCCTTGGTAATGTTGGATCAGTGGGACCTTTAGTTGACTTGTAGGTTTATGGATATTATTTTCCCCAGTCCTACCAGAGGTTAATACCACAAGACCTCCAGCCACACCTCCTCCCAGACCAATAAACACTACCACCACTACAGCGATAGCCAACATCACCAGGCCACCAACACCAGGCAACAACACAGCAGCAGAGGGGGAGGTCCACCTGGCCGATGGAAGGAACGGCTCCTGTTCAGGCAGAGTGGAGATCTTCCACCGTGGACAGTGGGGGACAGTGTGTGATGATGCCTGGGACCTGAATGATGCCCAGGTGGTGTGTAGACAGCTGGGCTGTGGCCGGGCCCTGTCTGCACCACATACTACCCTGTTCGGACAAGGCAGTGGACCCATCTGGTTGGATGAGGTCAGGTGTACAGGCAGTGAGTCCAACCTCACACAGTGCAGCCACCAAGGGTTTGGATCCCACGACTGTAGTCACACAGAGGATGCTGGTGTTGTCTGTGAAGGTCAGTATGAACATGTATTCCTATAATAACCAATCCTTTCTGTGTATGTCAGCATCTGTCATGATGAAAATTAATTTGACTGCTCAGTTTGGACAGCGTTTGGACACAGTGCTTGTCTCCAAATAAAGTAAAAAAAAGAACTAAATATATATATGCACACTGTATATGTATTTGTATTTCAGCTGGTGCTCCGGTGAGACTGGTCAACGGCTACTCTGACAACCCTTGTTCTGGCAGAGTGGAAGTCTACCATGATGACCAGTGGGGGATGGTGTGTGATGATGCCTGGGACCTGAATGATGCCCAGGTGGTGTGTAGACAGCTCGGCTGTGGCCGGGCACTGTCTGCATCCCATTATGCACATTTTGGACAGGGTAGAGGGCCCATATGGTTGGATGACGTCAGGTGCACAGGCAATGAGTCTGCGATCACACAGTGCAGCCATCAAGGGTTCGGATCCCACAACTGTGGTCACCACGAGGATGCAGGTGTTGTCTGCAACTGTTAGTCTGCAACACTACTATCACCGACATCTAAGAAGGGAGATCCCCCCTTGAATGGCCCTTCTAAGGTTTCTCTCCTCCACACTGCCTGTGGACCATTTTTCCCTATTGTTAGGTTTTAGTGAGTTTTTCCTTACCTTCGCGTGGGGTATGTCTGGGAGTGCTTGCATTCTTTCATTTATTTGCATTTATTTTAAATTTGTTGGACCTTAAGGTGTTCTTGTTCTGTTCTCGATTTATTGTTATGTTTTCTTCTTGACTTGTTTAAAGAAGACATGTACGGCCCATGGGGACATTAACGTGTGTTGTCGGGCCTTATAAATAAATTTGATTTGATTTGATTTGAGTCTGTGAAGGTAAATATGAATATGTATAGCTGTATTAATAGTAGGGCTGGGACTACTATAGGGCTGGACCGCGCCGTGGAAATGGCAGCGGTGATACACATACGTTGTCTTAAGACTTAGCATGTAACATGTATCATCAAATGCGCATGTTGGTGTGAAATTTATGTGTGCCATTATTACTATCAACTAATAATTGTGGAATATTACTATAATGAGCTGTATGTGTATATGAACCAAGCATCTCACTATAATGTACCTGTACTTTATTCGTGACAATAAACTACTACTACTATATCGCATTAATTTCTATTAATTAACTACAGAAAGAATTAAAAGTTTAAAAAAGTGATGCATTTAATCGTATGATGATTTTTCTTTATTGTGTACGAATGTTACCTTTCAAAGGAGACCAGACTCATGCATGTGCTATAAGTATAAAGTATAATAAATCGCAAATAACTTTTTTTCCTAGTCTGAAATAAGAGAAATTGAGATCAATCAAGAGTTTTCTTTTTCCAATGGTCAACTGTTCTGGAATGTACTTGAAAGTACTGCGTTTTACTTTTACCTTGAAAGTGCTTGAGTTTACAAAAGGTCCTTTGTGCTATATATATATTATTCCTAAAATTGCTGCACTTTCTTAAAAATTGCATTGATCTGTTGGTCTGTGTAGCTAATACAGGATTTTGCTGCTTAAACTTATGTATAATTTCATTGATTCACTCGTATACCAAAATTAATTTGAATTGAAATGTTTTGCTTTTCGCATCAAATATTGATATGCGATTAAAATGTGATTAATTTCGATTAATTAACTATAAAGTCTCGAATTAATTAGATTACAAAATGTAATCGAGTCCCACCACTAATATAGCTGTCTCTTAAAATAAAGCAGCACTCTCAAAAGTGTCAACACCGTAGGCTTGGTTGTCACAGCATTATTCACAGTGAAGGTTCTAAAATAAAAATAAAAAAAGGATTGATTGACATGAAAAGTTGTACTTTTATTAATCCCCTTGGGGAAGTGAATCATGGGGTAAGCAGGTAAAGAGTTCAATTCATTTCAGTCAGATGGACAATGTGTTGTTGGGAAGCGAAGTATAGAAGCCATTCGTGAAGGATTTCCCCGCATCCCAGATTGAGGAGACTCAGGTCACGGTCTGAGACGTGAGTAACTGACGGGTAATCTACGGTAGCTCCTAGGTAATTATTCTATATTTGTAATCCCTTACCTTAAAGTAAAGCATTACCAAGAAATGCTGCAATTTCAACGCTCTTCCTTCAAAAACAACTCTCTTGCTTTTCATGTTTTTTTCATTTATTTCCCCCCTCCCCCCCTCATCATCTTCCTACACGTCTCCTCTTTAGTCCAGGGTCCTCCACTCCGGGCTGCGTCTATGCCAAATACAACGCAGTTTGGTTTCCGGGTTCCTCTGATTGGCCACTAAGCCCACGTGACCGCGCGCTAGCACGCCCCCCTTATCGCCCGCTGCCGCGCTGTGAATCGGAAGAGCCAGCGAGGCGACGCGAGGCGACGCGAGGCGGTGGTTTCAGCAGCAGCGGCCGTCTTCCGAGGCGGCTCGTTCTTATTAATCCCTAATGTCATGTATGTTGTGTATGTCATAAATGTCGATATGAATTGAAAATGGGGGACCCTGATGTAAACAAGACAAACGTCTTTCTCTGGTCTGCATCCCCTTAACAATTGTGTGTATTGCGCTGTACTGTATTGTACCCATTCTGCAATCTGTTAAATAAAGTTTTCATTCATTCATTTCTCTCCCACTACTCCCAAAAGTAACACTAAATAGATAAAGTACAACAACGCCAGACTCAAGAAAATGTGGCGCGACTAATATCCATATCAGTTACATCATCCAAGGTATTGTTACTCAATGTTTGTGAGCGTGGTTTGGAGATATTCACAGTAATTGTTAATTCAGTAAAGTAGTCAGATCTACTCTTTATTGAAGGTACTGATATGATATGATTCTACGATTAATACTACAAATGTAATGGTCCTCAATGAGTATAACAATTACACAAAACTTTAGCTTTATATCAGCCTTTCTGAAAGAAGAAATGGTTTCTTTATACATAGTCCTATATATATAATTTGAAATAAAAAAATACCATGTTCCTTAGTCCTGTATTATGATCAAACAATTACACAAAATGTGAGGTTTTGCCCGCTGCTCACCACCTTTTCTCTGTTTCTTTAAAGCCTACTGTTAGAAATTCCCTTCTCACTCACTCTCTCTAGCCCCCACCCTCTCGTTCTTTACTCTCGTTTACTCTCAGTGGCCACACCTGGACTATTATCAATTACCTCTCGCACCTGTGGTGGCAGGCTAATTAGTTCCCCTGTGGGCTTTAAATACCAGGGCTCTTCCCCTCGTTTCGGCGTGGGGTCGTGTTGTATTCATGCTGAGTCTTATTCTCTAACATCTAGACTTTTTCGGGAGATCCTCTGGTCTACCAATGCTGTATGATGGATCTCTCCAGCCTTGAGATGTTTGCTCCAGCCTTCGTCTGCTGTCGCCGTAGCCTGTGGAGGAGACTGTTCTGCGCTCCCTGTAACTTCCACGGGAGGCACCCCAGCGTTCCACTGCAGACCCCAGCGCAGCTGTTCGTCCTGACGCACATCTAGACCAACGCGCATCTCCCGGACCCTCGGGCTTGGCACGCTCTCCAGTCACCAGCGCGCAACGCGCATCTTCAAGGGCTTTGGCCACCTGTCGCCGTTTGCCTGGAGGGAGACATTGTACTGCGCTCTCTAATTCTCTACGGGAGGTATTCCAGTGTTCCACTCCAGACCAGCGCGCCAGATGCGCTCAAGCCTTCGCCACCTGCCGCCGTTTGCCTGGAGGGAGACACTGTACTGCGCTCTCTAATCCTCTACGGGAGGTATTCCAGTGTTCCACTTCAGACCTTCGAGCTTGGCACGCTCCTCCGTACCAGCGCTCAGACGCGCATCTTCCAGACCTTCGAGCTTGGCACGCTCCTCCGTACCAGCGCACAGACGCGCATCTTCCAGACCTTCGAGCTTGGCACGCTCCTCCGTACCAGCGCACAGACGCGCATCTTCCAGACCTTCGAGCTTGGCACGCTCTCCAGACCTCAGCGCGCCGACGCGCATCTTCCAGACCTTCCTGCTTGGCACACTCCTCCACGCAGACGCACCAGATGCGTCTCTCGGTTCCGACGCGCACACCAAGGTGTGGCGCGCACTCTGTTCCTCGGCTCCGACAGCGGCTACCCGGTGGACGACACCCTCGCCACCGCCACTGTTCCGACGCGCACACCAAGGTGTGGCGCGCACTCTGTTTCTCGGCTCCGACAGCGGCTACCCGGTGGACGACACCCTCGCCACCGCCACTGTTCCGACGCGCACACCAAGGTGTGGCGCGCACTCTGTTCCTCGGCTCCGACAGCGGCTACCCGGTGGACGACACCCTCGCCACCGCCACTGTTCCGACGCGCACACCAAGGTGTGGCGCGCACTCTGTTCCTCGGCTCCGACAGCGGCTACCCGGTGGACGACACCCTCGCCACCGCCACTGTTCCAGCACTCTGTTCCTCGGCTCCGACAGTCGGCTACCCGGTGGACGACACCCTCGCCACCGCCACTGTTCCAGCACTCTGTCCCTCGGCTCGGACAGCCAGCCACCCGGTGGCGATGCCCTCGCCCCGCAGCTGTCCCTGTACCATTACGCATACGCCTGGGTGAGTTTTGATTGTGATGTCACTCACCCAGCGTAGTGCCCTTGCCCCCGTTCCCGCTGCTGTCCCTGTACCTTTACGCATACGCCTGGGTGAGTTTTGATTGTGATGTCACTCACTCAGCGTAATGCTTTTTGCCCCCGTTCCCGCTGCTGTCCCTGTACCTTTACGCATACGCCTGGGTGAGTTTTGATTGTGATGTCACTCACTCAGCGTAGTGCCCTTGCCCCCGTTCCCGCTGCTGTCCCTGTACCTTTACGCATACGCCTGGGTGAGTTTTGATTGTGATGTCACTCACTCAGCGTAATGCTTTTTGCCCCCGTTCCCGCTGCTGTCCCTGTACCTTTACGCATACGCCTGGGTGAGTTTTGATTGTGATGTCACTCACTCAGCGTAATGCCTCTTGCCCCCGTTCCCGCTGCTGTCCCTGTACCTTTACGCATACGCCTGGGTGAGTTTTGATTGTGATGTCACTCACTCAGCGTAATGCCCCTTGCCCTCGTCCCGCTGCTGTTCCTGTACCATTACGCATACGCCTGGGTGAGTTTTGATTGTGATGTCACTCACCCAGCGTATTGCCTCCGTTAGTTCTCTCTTAGTTATTAGTTTGGACATTTCATCTCCCACTCTGTTTTGTTCTCTCGTGGATATTATTTTGGACATTTCATCTCCCACTGTGTGTTTGTTCACACGAAGATAGTATTTACTTTGTTACTTTGTTATTTGGACTGTTCTGCATCTGCTCTGTTTGTTCCCTTTGAATATTAACCCTCTCCTCTGTTCTGCAGAGCGGCCCAGATGTTTTCCCACCAGTCCCCAGTTCCTCCCTGTCCCCAGCCCGCCTCCGCGGTTCTCTGTCCCCAGTTCCTCCCTGTTCCCCAGCCCGCCTCCGCGGTCCTCAGTCCCCTCTGTCCCAAGTTCTCCCCTTCTAGTTCCACCTAGTCCCTAGTCCTCTATCCCTAGTTCTCCTAGTCCCTAGTCCTCTTTCCCTAGTTCTCCTAGTCTCTAGTTCCTCTGTTCCCTAGGCGTTCCCTTAACCTTCCCTTAGGCGTTTCCCTTACCTTCCCATAGTGTTCCCTTTTCCTGCCCGCCTCTTAAAGGCACTTTTCCTTCCCCTCTTGTGTTATTCCAGTGTTTTGTGTTTTCTCCCTTAAAGGGACAGTGCCCTTTTTTCCCTGTTCTAAATAAATATCTGTTTCTTGGCAAACCATCATACCTGTCTTGTGTTGTGCGATTGGGGTCGGTTACAAACCATAACAGTACGACCCCACCAAATCGACGACCCCAGCCAGCACAGACTGTGTATGTTGAGTTTGCCTTTTTTTTTCTTGTTCCCTCTAGCTCCCCTGTTAGCCCTGTTAGCTCCCCTGTTAGCTTGTTAGTCTCCCCTCTAGCTCCCCTGTTAGCCCTGTTAGCTTCCCTGTTTGCCCAGTTTAGCTTCCCTGTTAGTCCTGTTTAGCTCCCTTGTTAGCCTGTTACTCCCCTGTTTAGCTTGTTAGTCTCCCCGGTTAGCTCCCCTGTTTGCTTCCCGTTTTGCCCTGTTTGACCCCCCTGTAGCTAGCCATGCCCTGGCAGCTAACCCAGTCCCTCAGCAGAGCCCCTGTCTGCTAGCTTAGCCCCGGCTGCTAGCACAGCCTCTATGTTTATGCAGCCCTTGCTGCTGGCATAGGCCCTGTAGCTAGCCATGCCCTGGCGGCTAACCCAGTTTCCCTCTGCATGGCCCCGGTCTGCTAGCTTGGCCCCGGCTGTTAGCACAGCCTCTATGTTAATGCAGCCTTGCAGCTGGCATAGGCCCTGTAGCTAGCCAGGCCCAAGCAGCTAACCCGGTCCCTCTGCATGGCCTCCACTTTTTTTTGTGTAGTTTATCCCACTGCTAGGACTGCCCTTTCAGCTAGCAAGGTCAGTTTTTCTCACACAGCTAGGACTGTCCTTCCAGCTAGCTTGTGCTCTCATGCTGGTCCAGCCCTGTCTGCCAGCCTAGCTCCGGCAGCTAGCGCAGCCTCTATGTTGATGTAGCAGTACAGCTAGCATAGGCCCTGTAGCTATCAGTGCCCTGGCAGCTAACCTTCCCTCTGCTAGCCCTTTCCCGGTGCTTCCATGGTTACCCCTTAGCTACCCTGCTTGCCCCTCAGTTCTCTAGACCCAGTTCCTCTAGACCAGTTCCTCTAGACCAGTTCTCTAGACCAGTTCTCTAAACCAGTTCTCTAGACCAGTTCTCTTGCCCAGTTCGCTAGACTAGTTCTCTAGACCCAGTTCCTCTAGACCAGTTGCCCCTCTGCTACCCTAGTTACCCCTCGGCGACCCTGTTTCTTTTGCTAGCCCCACTCTTGTGGTGGCTTCCCCTGCTGGCTTGGCCAGTACCTCTTGTTTTGCCCCCTGCCACTCTGTCTGTATTTGTTTTGGGTCGCCGGGTGGCTCCCGTTGAGGGGGGGGTACTGTGAGGTTTTGCCCGCTGCTCACCACCTTTTCTCTGTTTCTTTAAAGCCTACTGTTAGAAATTCCCTTCTCACTCACTCTCTCTAGCCCCCACCCTCTCGTTCTTTACTCTCGTTTACTCTCAGTGGCCACACCTGGACTATTATCAATTACCTCTCGCACCTGTGGTGGCAGGCTAATTAGTTCCCCTGTGGGCTTTAAATACCAGGGCTCTTCCCCTCGTTTCGGCGTGGGGTCGTGTTGTATTCATGCTGAGTCTTATTCTCTAACATCTAGACTTTTTCGGGAGATCCTCTGGTCTACCAATGCTGTATGATGGATCTCTCCAGCCTTGAGATGTTTGCTCCAGCCTTCGTCTGCTGTCGCCGTAGCCTGTGGAGGAGACTGTTCTGCGCTCCCTGTAACTTCCACGGGAGGCACCCCAGCGTTCCACTGCAGACCCCAGCGCAGCTGTTCGTCCTGACGCACATCTAGACCAACGCGCATCTCCCGGACCCTCGGGCTTGGCACGCTCTCCAGTCACCAGCGCGCAACGCGCATCTTCAAGGGCTTTGGCCACCTGTCGCCGTTTGCCTGGAGGGAGACATTGTACTGCGCTCTCTAATTCTCTACGGGAGGTATTCCAGTGTTCCACTCCAGACCAGCGCGCCAGATGCGCTCAAGCCTTCGCCACCTGCCGCCGTTTGCCTGGAGGGAGACACTGTACTGCGCTCTCTAATCCTCTACGGGAGGTATTCCAGTGTTCCACTTCAGACCTTCGAGCTTGGCACGCTCCTCCGTACCAGCGCTCAGACACGCATCTTCCAGACCTTCGAGCTTGGCACGCTCCTCCGTACCAGCGCACAGACGCGCATCTTCCAGACCTTCGAGCTTGGCACGCTCCTCCGTACCAGCGCACAGACGCGCATCTTCCAGACCTTCGAGCTTGGCACGCTCTCCAGACCTCAGCGCGCCGACGCGCATCTTCCAGACCTTCCTGCTTGGCACACTCCTCCACGCAGACGCACCAGATGCGTCTCTCGGTTCCGACGCGCACACCAAGGTGTGGCGCGCACTCTGTTCCTCGGCTCCGACAGCGGCTACCCGGTGGACGACACCCTCGCCACCGCCACTGTTCCGACGCGCACACCAAGGTGTGGCGCGCACTCTGTTTCTCGGCTCCGACAGCGGCTACCCGGTGGACGACACCCTCGCCACCGCCACTGTTCCGACGCGCACACCAAGGTGTGGCGCGCACTCTGTTCCTCGGCTCCGACAGCGGCTACCCGGTGGACGACACCCTCGCCACCGCCACTGTTCCGACGCGCACACCAAGGTGTGGCGCGCACTCTGTTCCTCGGCTCCGACAGCGGCTACCCGGTGGACGACACCCTCGCCACCGCCACTGTTCCAGCACTCTGTTCCTCGGCTCCGACAGTCGGCTACCCGGTGGACGACACCCTCGCCACCGCCACTGTTCCAGCACTCTGTCCCTCGGCTCGGACAGCCAGCCACCCGGTGGCGATGCCCTCGCCCCGCAGCTGTCCCTGTACCATTACGCATACGCCTGGGTGAGTTTTGATTGTGATGTCACTCACCCAGCGTAGTGCCCTTGCCCCCGTTCCCGCTGCTGTCCCTGTACCTTTACGCATACGCCTGGGTGAGTTTTGATTGTGATGTCACTCACTCAGCGTAATGCTTTTTGCCCCCGTTCCCGCTGCTGTCCCTGTACCTTTACGCATACGCCTGGGTGAGTTTTGATTGTGATGTCACTCACTCAGCGTAGTGCCCTTGCCCCCGTTCCCGCTGCTGTCCCTGTACCTTTACGCATACGCCTGGGTGAGTTTTGATTGTGATGTCACTCACTCAGCGTAATGCTTTTTGCCCCCGTTCCCGCTGCTGTCCCTGTACCTTTACGCATACGCCTGGGTGAGTTTTGATTGTGATGTCACTCACTCAGCGTAATGCCTCTTGCCCCCGTTCCCGCTGCTGTCCCTGTACCTTTACGCATACGCCTGGGTGAGTTTTGATTGTGATGTCACTCACTCAGCGTAATGCCCCTTGCCCTCGTCCCGCTGCTGTTCCTGTACCATTACGCATACGCCTGGGTGAGTTTTGATTGTGATGTCACTCACCCAGCGTATTGCCTCCGTTAGTTCTCTCTTAGTTATTAGTTTGGACATTTCATCTCCCACTCTGTTTTGTTCTCTCGTGGATATTATTTTGGACATTTCATCTCCCACTGTGTGTTTGTTCACACGAAGATAGTATTTACTTTGTTACTTTGTTATTTGGACTGTTCTGCATCTGCTCTGTTTGTTCCCTTTGAATATTAACCCTCTCCTCTGTTCTGCAGAGCGGCCCAGATGTTTTCCCACCAGTCCCCAGTTCCTCCCTGTCCCCAGCCCGCCTCCGCGGTTCTCTGTCCCCAGTTCCTCCCTGTTCCCCAGCCCGCCTCCGCGGTCCTCAGTCCCCTCTGTCCCAAGTTCTCCCCTTCTAGTTCCACCTAGTCCCTAGTCCTCTATCCCTAGTTCTCCTAGTCCCTAGTCCTCTTTCCCTAGTTCTCCTAGTCTCTAGTTCCTCTGTTCCCTAGGCGTTCCCTTAACCTTCCCTTAGGCGTTTCCCTTACCTTCCCATAGTGTTCCCTTTTCCTGCCCGCCTCTTAAAGGCACTTTTCCTTCCCCTCTTGTGTTATTCCAGTGTTTTGTGTTTTCTCCCTTAAAGGGACAGTGCCCTTTTTTCCCTGTTCTAAATAAATATCTGTTTCTTGGCAAACCATCATACCTGTCTTGTGTTGTGCGATTGGGGTCGGTTACAAACCATAACACAAAAATGCATCCTATATAGACTCATATGCCAAAACATTCAGAAATACCCAAATGATGCGAGTTTGTTTTTTTATGACATGCACAACTACAAGCTCTTAAGAACACTGACATAACCGCTGAATATCACTGAAATCCAAGTTAATGTATATCTTAGAAGTTCTTTGTTTCATCGTACAAACAGCCAAAGCTGTCATGTATGTTGTGTACACTGTAAAAATAAATGTTTTTTCACATGAAATTCACTGTATTATTTTACAGATTACCTTTGTTTTTCTACTTTAAGTGTAAATACCATAAACATACAGTAAATGACCTTTTATCAAAATATTAACCATTAAATAAAGGCTGTAATCTGTAAATGTATTTGATTTTACTGTAATTTGACCGTAAGTATTTGGAAACCATTGATGCCAGACATTTACCGTTTTCTTGCAGCTTTTATTTCTTACAGTGTATGTCATAAATGTCGATATGAATTGAAAATGGGGGACCCTGATGTAAACAAGACACACGTCTTTCTCTGGTCTGCAATCCTTAACAAGTGTGTGTATTGCGCCAAAAGGAACACAGTTTCTTGAGTCTGGCGTTGTTGTACTTTATCTATTATTTAGTGTTACTTTTGGGAGTAGTGGGGGGGAAATGAATGAATGAATGAATGAATGAATGGATGAATGAATGAATGAATGAATGAATGAATGAATGAATGAATGAATGAATGAATGAATGAATGAATGAATGAAAACTTTATTTAACAGATTGCAGAATGGGTACAACACAGTACGGCGCAATACACACAATTGTTAAGGGGATGCAGACCAGAGAAAGACTTTCGTCTTGTTTACATCAGGGTCCCCCATTTTCAATTCATATCGACATTCATGACATACACAACATACATGACATTAGGGATTAATAAGAACGAGCGGCCTCGGAAGAAGATGGCCGCTGCTGCTAAAACCACCGCCTCGCGTCGCCTCGCTGGCTCTTCCGCTTCACAGCGCGGCAGCGGGCGATAAGGGGGGCGTGCTAGAGTGCGGTCACGTGGGCTTAGTGGCCAATCAGAGGAACCCGGAAACCGAACTGCGTTGTATTTGGCATAGACGCCACCGGACCACGGTAAGATCTTTTTCACGTAAAGTACATCCCGATCGGGCCTTGTTTTGATAGCCATCCAGGCGTTCGGCCTATGAGGCTAATGAGGCTAACACGGTTATTGCTAATCAATAATCAGAAACGACGTCCCCCGCCCCCCCCCCCCCCCCTTTCATGCATACATGCGTGAGGATCGTACCGATCATATGCAGTTTGAGTTTTAACTGGAGCGTATCTATAACCGAAATGCCATTGGATTTAACGTTATTAGCTATTAGCCCTGTATCTTGGCTTCCAGGAAATATACTAGACCAAATCCGGTATAACGCTTATATTCACGGCGCTATAAAATGAGAACCTATTGATGAAAATCTTTTTTCTTTAAGCCATTTTGAAGGGACGGTTTATGGACTCAATTGACAATGAGAATGGACAGATAGCAATACTATAAAGTATAGATTTAGCTCTACAAACAGCCCCACGTTTGTTTACATTCCCCGGTCCTCTTGAGATTAATTAGACTCATCCCAGTGGCCGCGATTGTGTTAAGAAGATTCGATCATACCTGGTAATGCAGATCGATATGAGTTCTGAAAATTCCTGTATGAAGAGTGGTGAGTACTTTGGTGGTCGATACAATGTCACACACACTACTGGCGTAAGGGATAATGTATAGCAAGGTCATTGTCGCAAAATAATTTACAGACACTGCGTTCTGGAACACCGAGGTGCAGCCGAGGTGTTCTAAATGCAGTGAAGGTCAATTATTTTGCGACAATGACCGAGTATAGCTATACATTATCCCGCTTATTACATGGCTAACTTACTAACAATATACCTAATTCATTTTACACCATCGACAAGACGAGATCAAATGCAGACGCAGTTGTTCTGTGGCTCCTCTATTTTTTTCCAATTACCGTCCGATTTCGTTATTACCGTCCATATCTAAAATATTGGAGAAGCTGGTTTATACCAGAAGTTTGAAACATCTTAATGACAATAATATATTATATGAACATCAATATGGTTTCAGACAAAAACACTCTACGTACCTGGCTCTCTTACAGTTTATAGATAGAATCACAGATGCACTAGACAATAAGCAATTTTCAATTGGTATATTTCTGAATCTATCCAAAGCATTTGATACTGTGGACCATAAAATACTTATATCAAAGCTTCAGAGGTATGGTTTGGCTGGCGACGTGATTAAATGGCTCAGTGACTATCTTTATAATAGGGAACAGTTTGTTTCCATAAATGGCGATGACTCTGACAGGGCAAAGCTAGTCTGTGGGGTTCCTCAGGGCTCTATACTTGGCCCCCTTTTATTTTTGATTTATATAAATGATTTTGCTTGGGTATCTCCTAGAGTATTCTCGATCTTGTTTGCTGATGACACCAACATTATAATGTCACATGAGAATTTTGCAGTATTAATGAGGGAAGCAAATGATGGTTTATCTTGTGTCTCAGATTGGTTCAAGACTAATAAGCTATCGTTAAATGTAGAAAAATCTAATTTTATTGTATTTTGTAATAAAGGTAAAAGTTATTCGAAAAAGGAGGCAAAGCTATTGATCAGTAACACCGAAATCAAACAAGTAACTTCAACAACGTTTTTAGGGATCCTAGTTGATGATAAACTAAATTGGAAAAAACACATTGATCATGTTTGTAAAAAAGCAATGAAGTCAGTAGGTATAATTAGGAAGGTGTTCATTGATAAATAGAAGTTGTTTTTTAATCCTGTATTATAGTCTTATCTTTCCTTACATATCTTATTGTAACATAATTTGGGCTAGCACTCATTCATCTCATCTTCAAAAAATTATTTTACTTCAAAAAAGATTTGTTAGACTGGCAACCCTCTCAGATCGATTTGAACCATCTGCTCCTCTTTTCAAGAAACTAAACATTCTGACTGTGTCTGAGGTTAATTCTTTACAGATATGTATATTTGTGTACAAATGCATTCATGATCACAATCTACCAAATGGTTTTAATAATTTTTTTTCTTTTAATTCAGATGTTCATTCATATGCTACACGTCAGTCCAGGGACCTGCATATACCTTATTGTGGTACTTCACTTAGGCAGTTCTCAGTGAGGTATAGAGGGTCCAATCTTTGGAATGCAGCTGATCCTATGCTGAGGAAATCTCCATCTCTGCTTATTTTTAAAGCAAACTACAAAGAAATTCTCATCCAAAAGTAGTAGATAGATAACAGGTCATACATGTAGGTATGCATTTGGTTATGTGGGTGGGTAGGTTTATAGGCAGGTGGGTGGGTTGTTATATATTATTATGTACACAGTATATCCATGTATGTACTGTGTGTATGTATGTTTGTATTAACACAAATCTTTTAATGTATTCTGGTATTTTATAATATGCATATTTTTGTATTTTTGTATGTTTGATTTTATAAAACGGGGGACGTTCTTGATAAGCCTCTAGGCTTCTAACTTCTCCTTCACAATCGTTATAACTTATTATTAACCTGATGTAGTGCAGCGGGGCGAGATAAAGCTGGGAACGAGGTTATAGCTTTCGTAACTGCGATCAAAATGCTTGATTGTGATTGGTCAATAGCGCTCCGTTTCCCCTAGCAGCGGTCAACTATTTCTCGATAATTGACCGCTGCTATGGGCAACGGCGCAATAATGACCGCTGTTGGGGGCAACAGAGCGCCATTGACCAATCACAATCAAGCATTTTGATCGCAGTCACGAAAGCTATAACCTCGTTCCCAGCTTTATCTCGCCCCGCTGCACTACATCAGGTTCAATCAAGTCCACAGAACAACTGCGTCTGCATTTGATCTCGTCTTGTCGATGGTGTAAAATGAATTAGGTATATTGTTAGTAAGTTAGCCATGTAATAAGCGGGATAATGTATAGCTATACTCGGTCATTGTCGCAAAATAATTGACCTTCACTGCATTTAGAACACCTCGTCTGCGCCCAGTGATGCGTTCCTCATGGGATCGCGTGCACGCACCTGGAGCGTGCGTGCACGTGGCGTCCTTAGCGTGCGTGCAATCAGTGTTGATATGAGGAACGCAACACTGGCTACGCCTCGGTGTTCCAGAACACAGTGTCGGCCAATTATTTTGCGACAATGACCTCGTAGCTATACATTATCCCTAGCCCCTTACGTGACTGCGATGTGCAAGCCTGGGGCCGCGTGACCGCAGTCACTCTCAGCTGTGCCGCGACCAGGCTAAAAAGAAAGTACCAAGCGGTGATCGGGGGCTGGGGGTGGGTAAAAAATATTTCAGATATGAATTTCAAAGATACCCAGCGTACATTATGGGTTTAACACAGCTTTACAGTGGGGTCTGGAAGCTCGGAGTTGCTAATAAACAGTTTAAATCATTGTTACAAAACGAGTGGTACTCACAGAGCGAACGTTGGCAAGATGGCGTCTTCTTCTTTTGCCGCTATTTGGCTGCCTGGTGCGCATGCGCTGTGGCACCAACGGCGGAAATGGACGTTCGCTCTGTGAGTACCACTCGTTTTGTAACAATGTTTTAAACTGTTGTTTAAAAGTTAGGGGGCGCACTGAAATTATGGCAAGGGTTATTAGCCCCCTAACTTTTGATTGCAAAGTCTGACATTGACCCCCTTTTCAGGAGTTGACCTAGAGCCCACCAAGGTCATGCATATCAAGTTTGGTCAATGTCAGACCTTGCAATACACTGTAAGGCACTGTAAGGCTACTGTCATGCCTCACTTCCAGTGATGAAGCTAAGCTATGCTAACGGAGCGTCTATTCCCAAAGCTAAAATGCATGAACAGAGACAAAAAAGGTATGTATCTTCTTGTCTAACTCCAGGGAAGATGTTAAATAAGCTAATTTCCCAAAATGTTGGAGTTCCCCTTTAACACTAGTGGACGCTCAGCGTCTAGACGCCGCTGCGGCCCTTGATTTTTCATTGTGGTGAAATTTGTTGGGAAGGAGATGAGTGTGTGGCACCACCCCTGCTTATATAGGTAAGCGGATGGGGGTGTGGCCAGATGAATGCTGGCATTTAAAGGTACATTTTGAAATTTATTCAGTGTATATATGCTGAAGCGAGATATATGCAATGAGACGCTGAGCGTCCACTAGTGTTAACAGAACTTGGTTATAGTCATAACCTAACGTTAACAGGTTAGAGCAGCCACACAGTGACCATGTTAACAGGTTAGAGCAGCCACACAGTGACCATGTTAACTGGTTAGAGCAGCCACACAGTGACCATGTTAACTGGTTACAGCAGCCACACAGTGACCATGTTAACAGGTTAGAGCAGCCACACAGTGACCATGTTAACAGGTTAGAGCAGCCACACAGTGACCATGTTAACTGGTTAGAGCAGCCACACAGTGACCATGTTAACAGGTTAGCAATTATGCCACATCAATGTGGAACGCCCTACCCAAAGCTGTAAAGGAATGTGAATCACTACCCACTTTCAAAACAACTCTCAACGAACACCTACGGGAGACTGCAATTCGAAACTGGCCCCTGTAAATGTCCTAACCCAACCCCCTCCAATGTACAGTAAATGACCAAGTATGGTTGTCAATATTCCAATGTACAGTTTTGCTTGTACAGTTGTACAGTGTTAGCCACCCACCCCTCCTACCCACCCCCCCCCACCACCCCACCCACCCAACCACCTCCAATGTACAACCCCCCCCCCCCCCACCCCCCCACCCACCTACCCAACCCCACCCCACCTACCCAACCTCCTCCAATGTACAGTTTCTACGTCAAATGTTTATACTCTCTTTTCTGGACTCTTTTTGTATCACAAACAGTACTGTATTTGCAAATCTGGTATGTCATAAATGTATAGATGTAGCAGTACTGTCTATCTGTATGTCATGTATGTCATATATGTCCTGATGAATTGAAAATGGGCCCTGATGCAAACAAGACGAAATCCTTTCTCTGGTCTGCATCCCCTTAACAATTGTGTGTATTGAGCTGTACTGTATTGTACACATTCTGCAATCTGTTAATAAAGTTTTCAATCAATCAATCAATCAATTAGAGCAGCCACACAGTGACCATGTTAACAGGCTAGATCAGCCACACAGTGACCCTGTTAACAGGTTAGAGCAGCCACACAGTGACCATGTTAACAGGCTAGATCAGCCACACAGTGACCCTGTTAAGTTTCAAGTTTCTTTAATAGTTGTCATACAGAAGTACAGAATACTTTCATACAAAATGCTTCTTACTGTTACGCTCCAGAGACTGTGCTAGACAAGATAGTATCAAATAACATAGTATAGCATGTAATTTAGAAGTAGAAAATGAGGTCACAGTGTTCAGTATAGACATATGTACAATGTTCGATGCAGAATAGACGTAACTGAGTTACCATATAATATACAATACTATGCAGTGTACTAATGTACAGTACTATATAGTGCAAAGCAGAAATGGGATGAGGTACAATTTAGGTACAATTTACAGTAAGGTGTACGAGTTGTAGTGCAATCCTTCATCAATAAATATAAAGTGTGGGGAGTGGGTGCTACAGTGTGTTTGTTTAAAGTGAGTGTGTGCTATAAAGTGTGTGGAGTGGGTGCTACAGTGTGTTTGTTTAAAGTGAGTGTGTGCGTGTGGATGTGTGTGCTATGTGCGTTTGATGGTTGTTGTTGTGTAGTGTTCATTGTTCGTTTAGCAGCCTGATGGCCTGGGGATAGAAGCTTCTTCTGAGTCTTTCTGTGCTCGCCTTGAGACTCCGGTATCGCTTGCCTGACCGCAGCAGTTCAAAGAGGCAGTTGTTCGGGTGACTGGAGTCTTTAATGATTCTCTTAGCCTTGCCCCTGCAACGCTTGTTGTAAATGTTCTGGAGGGTGGGGAGCCCCCCTCCAATTGTGCGTTCGGCTGAACATGTCACTCTTTGTAGTCTGCTTCGGTCTTGTGCAGTGCTATTCCCAAACCAGGAGGTGATGTTGCCAGTCAGGATGCTCTCTATTGTACATGAGTAGAAGTTCTTAAGGATCTTCTGACTGACTTGGAACTTCCTTAGGCGCCTGAGGAAGTAGAGGCGTTGTCGTGCCTTCTTCACAACACTGTCAATGTGTGTGGTCCATGTCAAGTCCTCGGATATGTAGGCTCCGAGGTACTTAAAGCTGTTGACTCTCTCAACCGGTGCCCCGTCGATGCTGAGGGGGCTGTAACAGGTTAGAGCAACGTGGCTCTATGGGGCAGCAAGGCATCATCCTAGAGATTCGGCACAGACTTAGAGCCTATTTTCTAGTAGACATTGAACATGCTCTGAAGATGTTCTGTTGATCAGGCTGTCTGTGTGGACAACATGACAAGTGTGAGCCACTACAGTTCAGAGAGGAAAGCCATCATACTATACTGGCTGTATGAACATAGCATTAATGTCTTTCTTTCTGTCAAAGTATCTGTGTTGGCGCATGCATACACACATACACATAGCTGTCATTCTTTATGTGCACACCTGTGTGTGTTAATAACAGCTTGCCTGTGTGTGCTCAGGCATGTGGGCATACATGATTTAGATTGATTGATTGACTGACCTTTTATTTCCATGTCATCAAGGTGCCTACATAGCTTACAAAGATCCTACATAGAAAACATCATAGGTCTCACTGTCTCCACTGTTATCTCCCCATTAATTATAGACCATGGAATTCTGGACTAAATCACATCTAAACATAATGATCTTCTCAGATACAGGTCCCTGAGACAAATCCAATGGGGGTCCCTCCTTGACCTATAACGTGTACATTTGGGGGTCTGTTACGATTCAAGGTAGGATGTTGAGTCCAATAGTAGAAGGTAATAAGGAGGCGGAGATGGGTTTGCTCTTTCAAAATATGTGTTTCTTTTATTATCAGAATCACTAGAGCAAGGATACAGTTACGAAAAAGCATACGTAGCCAGGCTACAACTGAGAGAATATATAAGGGAAGAGAAACCGTGCACACGATGGATAAAGAGGAACTAAATAATAACAACAAGACAAGATGTCCCACTTCTTGTCCGTGGGCGACTGCTTGCGGTAGTTCTATTGAAGATCCGACAACAGACAGAGAAACAAGGGATTACTATAAAGGCAAAACTCCCAGCAAACCACACGCAGTAATTAGTGACAACAAACCACAGGTGACAGTCAATCAGAGATAATTACAGAGAACAGGGTGAAGTACTCCAGAATGGCAGTAGGGTTTCCACTCCTGCAAGAGGATAGAAACCCAGAACGTTACAGGGGTCCTTGACATAAAAAAGTTTGAGAACCAATGCTTTAGATCAGGGGTCAGCAACCTTTTTGACATGGAGTGACTGTTTGAAATATAGTTGTAACTAGTGTGCCTCAACAATATTCCATGCATCGTAATTTTTTTTTCTCATAATCAGGTCTTTTTAATGATAATTTTTACATTATTATATCATTATTGTTATTGTTATTATTAACAATATTATTATGATGGTTGTATCAACCCTAAATCTGAGTTGGGGGGGGGGGGCAATGCAGACAAACAGCTGCATACAGTGCGACCATTTCACTCACATTTGCCCATTCATTTTTGGACACATCACACCATCGGTGTGTGTACTGTACGTGTGCTGTCATAGCTCCACCTACAGGCCTAATGGAGAACACCAGGAGAACACCAGGATGTGAATGGAGGGTGATTGTGAGGTATATCGTGTAAATAAGTTTTGATTGATCGCAAGACTACACTGTAAAAAAATTATAATAATAAGTTACCAGAACTTTTGGTATATTGAGTTCAGTTACTGTGCATTAAGGCTTTCAGTTTTCAATCCATAATAAGTTAACAGAAAAATAAGTACACAACTATGTTTATTGTCATTGTTTTAAGAACACAAGTTGACTTGGTAATACTCACATTTTTAGTTAAAAAAAATAGCTTTTAACATGTGAAATGTTCAATGAAATAGAAAAATACATAATAAAATGTGTTGATTAATCCCACTGGTCACAATGGTGACTGTAAAAAATAAACGTTTTTTTTTAAATTTTTATATACTGCCCCCTGTGTCTATGAAAATGCCCCTGTGTGCCTATGCAGGCACGCGTGCCTAGGGTTGCCTACCCCTGCTTTAGATTAAGAAGGTGGTGTGGGTCCTAAGGCTGGAGGGTCCTTCCTGGAGTCACTACAGCAGGTAGTGCTGTTGCAAAAAAATTAAGATAATTTGAAATAATGCTGGACAGCTAATGAAATTACCTCCACACGACAAAGACAATTTAAACTGAATGACTGAACTCAAACATAAAATACATAAAGTCTTACCACTCCGGTTCTGGGTTTTTTAATCTTTGAGATGCAAAATTGTGTTTGTTTGTTATTGTCAACAACCTCCTCTGATTCTTTCTTCTTCCACAACATTTCAACTGAAGATATATGAAAAAGTACAGGTCATCAATTTTGAACGGTAAATTAAATCATTGATGTTCAATGTGTAATTATTTGTATTTTGTATTTATTTTTTTGTATTTGTATTTATTTATTAACACAGTTAAACAAAAGTAAAAACAATACATAATAAGTTATAACCATTGTGAAGGAGAAGTTAGAAGCCTAGAGGCTTATCGAGAACTTCCCCTGTTTTATAAAATCAAACATACAAAAATATACATATTATAAAATACCAGAATACATTCAAAAGATACGTATTAATACAAACATACATACACACAGTACATACATGCATATACTGTATACATAATAATATATAACAACCCACCCTCCTGCCTACAAACCTACCCACCCACATAACCAAATGCATACCTACATGTATGACCTATTTATCTATCTACTACTTTTGGATATGAGAATTTTTTTGTAGTTTGCTTTAAAAATAAGCAGAGATGGACTGACGTGTAACATATGAATGAACATCTGAATTAAAAGAAAAAAAATATTAAAACCTTTTGGTAGATTGTGATCATAAATGCATTTGTACACAAATATACATGTCTGTAAAGAATTAACCTCAGACAGTCAGAATGTTTAGTTTCTTGAAAAGAGGAGCAGATGGTTCAAATCGATCTGAGAGGGTTGCCAGTCTAACAAATCTTTTTTGAAGTAAAATATTTTTTTGAAGATGAGATGAATGAGTGCTAGCCCATATTATGTTACAATAGGATATTTCCTCCTTCACCCATGTGTTTCTTTTGTCTCTTTTATTTAGAGGAATTGATCTCCTTTCTTGGCTATCATGTCTTTCTGTACTTTGATGGTGCATGCGAGGCTCAGGAGATCGATGTGTGAGGCTGAACGTTTCTGTTCCTTCCTTTGCATGTTGTTTGAGGAGAAATGGAATGTGAGAGTCTGCGCTCCTTGTTATTTTGGTCTTCCAGGGTATGACCCTTTCTATCTCGTCTTCTTATTGTATGGAAAGACAAAAAAGCTTCTATTGCTATACCTTTGTTTTCTTTTGGGAGCAGGCTGTGCTGCTTTCCATTGCTGGAGATTGTACGTGGTTTTTTGTGTTGTAAGAAAATAATCAATTTGGTCCAGAAGATGAGCTGTTGCTTACAGGAGACTGGAAGTGGAGTGTGGTATTAGAATAAAGGATGTTAAATCTGGAAAATGTAGGCTGCACTGAAGAGGAGAGGCGGGGAGCTTGCTGCACGTTTCGGGTTGGTTCTGAAATAGGTTTCCAAAGGCGTGCACATGCGGTGATAATAATCAATAATCAATTTGACATGCATAACTCATGATGATGATTTATGACAAGCTTTCTCTAGGCCTTTGAACATGTAGTGGAGACCTTGCTCTTTTCATAGAGCAGCCAAGATAGGAGATACAACGCCAGCCTTTTTCTTTCTCTCTTCTGATGCACAACTTTCCAAATATGATTACTAATGTTTCTGTGGGTCCAAACGAAGAGATAGGGCAGTCCTACAGGCTACAGTTTTGACAGCAGTCTTACAGGTAGTTTTTGACAGCAGTCTTACAGGTCGTTTTTGACAGCAGTCCTACAGGTAGTTTTTGACAGCAGTCCTACAGGTAGTTTTTGACAGCAGTCCTACAGGTAGTTTTTGACAGCAGTCCTACAGGTAGTTTTTGACAGCAGTCCTACAGGCTACAGTTTTGACAGCAGTCTTACAGGTAGTTTTTGACAGCAGTCTTACAGGTCGTTTTTGACAGCAGTCTTACAGGTCGTTTTTGACAGCAGTCCTACAGGTAGTTTTTGACAGCAGTCCTACAGGTAGTTTTTGACAGCAGTCTTACAGGTAGTTTTTGACAGCAGTCTTACAGGTCGTTTTTGACAGCAGTCTTACAGGTAGTTTTTGACAGCAGTCCTACAGGTAGTTTTTGACAGCAGTCCTACAGGTAGTTTTTGACAGCAGTCTTACAGGTAGTTTTTGACAGCAGTCCTACAGGTAGTTTTTGACAGCAGTCTTACAGGCAGTTTTTGACAGCAGTCCTACAGGTAGTTTTTGACAGCAGTCTTACAGGTAGTTTTTGACAGCAGTCCTACAGGTAGTTTTTGATAGCAGTTCTACAGGTCGTTTTTGACAGCAGTCCTACAGGTAGTTTCTGACAGCAATCATACAGGTCGTTTTTGATAGCAGTTCTACAGGTAGTTTTTGACAGCAGTCCTACAGGTCGTTTTTGACAGCAGTCCTACAGGTAGTTTTTGACAGCAATCATACAGGTCGTTTTTGATAGCAGTTCTACAGGTCGTTTTTGACAGCAGTCCTACAGGTAGTTTGACAGCAGTCCTACAGGTAGTTTTTGACAGCAGTCCTACAGGTAGTTTTTGACAGCAATCATACAGGTCGTTTTTGATAGCAGTTCTACAGGTCGTTTTTGACAGCAGTCCTACAGGTAGTTTGACAGCAGTCCTACAGGTAGTTTTTGATGGCAGTCCTACAGGTCGTTTTTGACAGCAGTCTTATAGGTAGTTTTTGATGGCAGTCCTACAGGTAGTTTTTGACAGCAGTCCTACAGGTAGTTTTTGACAGCAGTCCTACATGTCGTTTTCGACAGCAGTCCTACAGGTAGTTGACAGCAGTCCTACAGGGCAGTCCTACACATAGTTGGTGGTGCCTAGGTGGAGCACGCTGCATCAATGGAGCTCATAACATTTATATTTACATTTAGTCATTTAGCTGACGCTTTTATCCAAAGTGACTTACAAGTTCTGTACGACAAGTCAGCAGGAAGGGTACAACTCTTACATCTGAGTAACAATGTTCATCAAACAGTGCTGAAACTTGGGCGCTGCAGTGATGAGTGCATAGTAGTAAAGACATATTAGTATAGTAGGAAGAGTGCATGATAGTATAAGACAGTAAGAAGGTTAGTGTTTTTTTTTTATTATACACTTTTTACCATGAATAATAAAAAATGGAGCCTGACAGTCATGACTGTCAGGGTTCAGAACAAAGTTTATATGCTGCCTCAATAGACCACCGCAACACTGCCGGTATTCTGAAATCATGGGAGAGAGAGCGGGGGGAGAAAATGAATGAATGTGGATGAGAGCCTTGACATTAACCCATTTAGACTTGAAACGCCTGCTAATAATGCATTATATAGCCTGCATATACACACAAATGTGTTTCCTGAATTCAATGGGTTTTAAGTGGTTGCAACTATGGCTGTGGGGGTACTGGAGACATGATCCAATAGACTTTTATACGCCTGAGTCTACTGAACACGGAGAGACCAATCCCAAGTTGATCTGCACTTTCTCTGCCGAGCTATAGTCACTTGTCCACACCTACTCCCGAATTGTGCATGCACAGATTGATAAACCTAGATCTCTGGACAATCCAGAGAGACTCTGTGGGCAATCTGTGCTTGCGGAGTTTGGGAGTATAGGTGCGAAAAGGATCACAATAGATAAAAAACACCATAAAATCCAAATATGCGACTCTCCCAGACTTTCCCCAATGAAGATAAGGAACGACTCACTAAAACCTAGCAATAAGGGGGAAAGCACCACAGGCGGTGTGGAGGAGAGAAACCTCAGACGGGCTGTTCAAAGGGGATCCCCCAACAGGATGTCGGTGATAATAGTGTTGCAATGGATGATAGATGGATGGAGAATAGAATAGGTGAACAATTGGTATGAATGTATATACATGTAATGAAACACATCTGCTCCTTTCTTGGAACTCCATCTGCCATTTTGGTAGTCATACATTTGTTTCCATATTTTTGCACACAAGACGGCTGTTTTTCCATTTAGTTGGTGATTGTAATTTTCTGTGAGGGTCAAAGTATATACTGTATTATATACTGTATCTTTAAAAAAAATTGTGGCCATCTGGTGGATATTCTTCCCTTCAGGTCATAGTGGTTGGGTGAGAAGGTGCTCAGGATTCCATTCTGGATGATGTGCTCCCTATACCTTCCTTTCAAGGACACAAGGGAGACTAGAGTCAGACCTCAAGTATGCTGTTTCTCACTATTCCAAGCCATGTTTCCGTCTTTGGTTTCGGCGACTTTCATCGGACGTGTCCATTTCTTGACCCTTGTATTGCCTTTCCGGTCTTGGATTCTTCAGAATACTTCAAGGGTTCTCTTCTTCAGACTGGCGGCTGCATCGTTCATCACTTTATGGAAGAGAGCAGTGACAGGATACCCTCCAGTGATGGAGCTGATATTTGGCAGAGAATCTCCATGTTTACTCTCCAATGTCTAGTCCAGTGTTTCCTCCATGTCCACATCCGAACATCAAGCTGTGCTTCGACAAGAAGACAACGCACATGGTGAGGAAAATGCGCTTTGCTTGACTCGCAGCACACAGTTTTATAGTTGTGCAAAACAGAAACCCTTGTGCAGAAACCAGGGCTTTGTCACTGGTTTTGTGCCCCATCTGCCATACTGTAGACACACAAAGTTAAGTTGTACCTTTATTAATCCCCTTGGAGAAATGTGTCTTAACTATTTACTGTAGGAGCAGTGGGCAGCCACAGAGTGCAGCGCCACTTACCAACTCCCATTATAATGCCAGTACCTTGGTCAAGGGCAATGGCAGGAAACCTAGCATGCATGTCTTTTGGTGTGGGGGGAAACCCACTCAAACACAAGGAGAACATACAAACAGAAAGTCCCCCTGCTGGGGTTTGAACTGAGGACCTTCTTGTTGTGAGGCAAAAGTGCTAACCATTGAGCCACCATGCTGCCCATAAAGATGTATAGTGAATAGTTTGAGTTCAGCCTTGCTCATTTCCTCCCCCCCGAGTGATTAGGTCTGCTCTCTGCAAGTAGCTACCCTGCAACATTTTCCTTGAATACTCTGCATCAACAGGTCCAGCTGTTGTCTTGTTTCAATGTGTTTCAGCTTGTTTGCTCAACTTCAAAATAAACTGAAAGAGCCAGAATGTTGAGTGTTGGAACAGAATGCTCACTTGAAATCATTTGACACACATTTTTGGGCTGTTCCTTCCATTGCCCGGCAAATTGGGTGCAAAGTAGATGGTTCACTTTTCCTGCCCAGGCACTTTCTTCACTAATCCTCCTGTTGCATCAAGATAGAGCCTGACTTGATGATTTAACTGATTGTACAGGACATGTGTCCAGGGTAGCTTAGATTTTTCTTTGTAGGGCATGTTTTTTTCCATCTGGATCCATCAATGTGGAACGCCCTACCCAAAGCTGTAAAGGAATGTGAATCCCTACCCACATTCAAAACCGCTCTAAAAGAGCACCTACGGGAGGCTGCAATTCGAAACTGGCCACCGTAAATGTCCAAACCCCCCCACCCCCTCCTAATAGACAGTCTCCTCCCCACCGTATGTATATATTCTCTCCCCACCCTATGTATATTTCTCTCCCACCCACCCACCCCCTCCTAATGTACAGTCTCCTCCCCACCGTATGTATATATTCTCTCCCCACCGTATGTATATTTCTCTCCCACCCACCCACCCCCTCCTAATGTACAGTCTCCTCCCCATCATATGTATATACTCTGTCAGGATCTATGGGTAGCAGTACTGTATATTTGCATATCATATATGTCACAAATGTACTGCATGTCATATGTCCCTATGCCATAAATGTCATTATGTCATGCATGTTGTGTATGTCACTGAATTGAAAATGGGGGACACTGATATAAACAAGACAAACGTCTTTCTCTGGTCTGCGTCCCCTTAGCAATTGTGTGTATTGAGCCGTACTGTATTGTACCCATTCTGCAATCTGTTAAATAAAGTTTTCATTCATCCATTTTTATTTGCCCTAGGCCATTTAACTCTCTTTCTGCCCACAGCTCTTCTCTCTGGCCAGCAAGCTGGCCTGAGGGTAACATCTACATCCTACAGTGCTTTCCGCCCTCCTCTTCAGTGATATAGGGTTACTCATATCCTGCGAATGATGAATGCCGTGGAGACAATGCATCAGTATCTGTCAATATCTTTCAAACTCTTCTGCGTTAACGGGAGCCTGGAACTACTTTTCACCTTTTCGTCACAACCTGGCTCTTGGGCCGTAAATGTTTTAACAAAAAGTTATTTAGATTAGATAACTTAAACCGTCAACTAAGGACTAACAACATGTGGGGTGTGAACATCTGTATAATTAGTGGTGTAAGGTATGCACAAGTGATAGGTTGGTGTGTGCATGTTTTCAAAGTGCATAACAAAACATAAAATCATAATTTAAAAGGGTTCATGTGGAGAGAAGCAGAGAGAGATCTGTTAGCTGCAGCCAGGACTTCATACCCTGTGAACACACTGATTACCCACATGTAATAAACAGCCAGGTGAATCAGACTAGCACAGAAAACAGCAGGGGGTCATCACATGCCCCTCCGACAGGGTCCCAAAGGATCAACAAAACCCACAATACAAAAAGAAAACCTAACCACTGTTGTGCCTTCAATATCGGACACTGGTCATTACAATGACCCACCCCATGGCAGTAATTGCACTCTCGATTCCATTTTGTAATCATGGACATTTCAGCTTGTTGTCATGTTGTTCGTCGTCTTGGCTTCTGTTGTGGAACAATTCGCTTGAATGTTAAGCCTTTTTCCCCTTACTTGCGATCTGTTTTTTTGACCACACCATAGATATGTTCTTGTTGTCATCACTGTCAAACAGCAGTAGTCCAAATAGCAGAACTCCATGGGATTGAGGATGTGGAGTTGTGAGACTCTTGAATCAGTCCCTCTGGTCACCTTGCTATTTACCACAAATACTGTCTGCATCCCTCTGCCCATTTTTTTAGTCTGCCCATTATCTGTCTCACATATGAACATTTTAGAGTTTACATTGACCATATCAATAATTCATCCTTTTTACATGCCTTACCCTCATTATGTTTTCAATAAGGGAAGAACAACAGATAGTTACCAGTAATCTAGTGTAGAATCCATTATGGGCATTTAAACCCGTGGCCATTGTTACGAGTTGGGTAGGTGTGTTGGACCCAGGTGCAGTGCAGAATTGATAAGACGAGTCAAGTGTTGGTTTTCAAATAAAAGATACTTTTATTTCGAGTAGGCAAAAAGGGAACACGCAGACAACGGCGTATAAAATAAAGGGGAGATACAGTTGTCTCAAACACGTAGAGCACATAACAAATAAACTATTATACACAATAAATGGGGAAAGCAAAGGGAAGAAAACTATGTCTCCAAAACATGCTACAAAAGAAAACACATCGGACGATGGTGCTGCACAAGCACACAGCAAACTCATAATCAGGAATGAAAGGACACAGTACTTAACACTTTGAATGCCCAGCAGGGGGCGCACATTTAGTGCTTGAATGCCCAGCACCACTTCAATGTTAACGTTAATATCGCCTAATCTATGTTTTAAATTATGGCTATGTGTCTAATCTGCCCGTCGCATTATCAATTACCCATTTCCAGTCAACATTGTCGAAGCAGATTGTTTTTTTATCGGTTCATTTCAGTTTTATATCATTTTGAAAAAGAATCCCTGCTAAATGCTGATGTACTGTAATATTCTCTAGAACGTTGTCATTGTTCGGCCTATTTATGAATAGTTTTCAAATAAACGCTAGATTATCGATAGTATATGTGTACATATGCACGCTGGTGCCGCAAGCTGTAAATCGATTCTCTTATTTCCTGATCACTCGCACAGTCAAAACAGCCATATCACATATAGGGGGAAAGCTTATATCTCCGTGAAAAAGGTCTGATTATCCTAATACTGGTAAAATAGATTCCTTACCTGAGATCAGATGGTATCCAAATGGATTATTCCAATTACTGATCGACCATTCCAAAAATCAATCCTTTTATTGATCCACCGCGTATACAGTAAAACACATAATCCCTGCTGCTCTGATGGTCCAGCATGAAGCTGATCGGCCCCGGTTGCTTGCATGAGAAGTCAAATGTGGCGTCCGGGTCTTTTTTCCCCATGCATTTTCATTGAATCCAATCCAAAAGGGTGAATTGCCATCTGGGAGACGATAGGGGGCGCTTTTTTCACATCTGAGCGCCTGGGGTGGCGGATTTACCAACGGTAGACTCGGTTGATGAAATATGAATTCAGATCGCTAATAAAAAAGGAGAAACAATTCATTTTCTCGTTATGGGCATTCAACCCGAGAAAACTCAGTTTGGGCATTCAAAGTGTTAATATAGATAGCAAACATTCTTATTCTCCATGGCAGAAGCAATAAGAGTTACTCACAACGGTGTACTCACGGCAAGGTTCAGTGATCGATTGACGATCTGAATAGTAACCAGGAAGAACATATAAAGCCAACTTAACTATACACACCAGGTACCAATTAGTGCAATCAGGGCCGATAGACAGGTAATTACCATCGGGTAACGCTAGGGCTTTTGCTCCCAAAGGAGAGCAAAACCCCAAACGTTCGGTATTCCCTATTCCATTGTTGTGTGGCATTAAAGTATCTTGTATCCAGAGACAGGATTCTGCATTTGACCCACCCTGACTACTTAGGAGCAGTGGGCAGCCATAGTGCAGCACCCGGGGACCAATTCCAGTTGTAATGCCAGTACCTTGGTCATTGGTCATGCCATGTCTTTTGGTGTGGGAGGAAACCACACCAGAGTACCCGGGGAAAGCCATGCAAACTCCACACAGAAAGGCCCCTGGCAGGGGTTCGAATCCAGGACCTTCTTGATGTGAGACAACATTAACCACTACACCACCGTGCTGCCTACAATGTACATTTAGTTGAGTTTGAGATTGAGAGATATTTGAAAGTTTTGATTGTACATTTTGTTGAGTTGAGTTTGAGACCAAGAGACATTTTGATTTTAATGTTTTGATTGTACATTTCCATGCAGCTGCCTCCTCCATGTGACACAAGGGGCTCAGGATGTAGAGTGGTTGTCTGGTAATCGGAAGGTTCCCAGTTAAATGCTGGCTCCTCCTGGCAGCGTGTTGAAGTGTCCTTGAGTGAGACACTTAACCCCAGTTTAGCACCTCGCATGGTTCCCTCTGCCATCGGTGTGTGAATGTGTGAGTGAGCGGGTCAATGTGAGGCATGAGTTGTAAAGTGCTTTGCATAAAATAACTATAAATGCAGTCCATTTACAAAGCCAGAGCAATCACACATCTACACAGAGCTGCATTAATCAAATTAATTAAAGAAATAAAATCTTAAGATTTTATTTCTTTAATTAATTTGATTAATGAAGCTCTGTGTAGATAAACCTCTATATGTATCAATTCCTTTGTCCTGGTGGTAAAGAAAAAGTACACAGTTCCTAATAGCCAGTGCAAAATTCTGCAATCTCGGTTTTAGCCACAACAGGGAGCCATCATACTGACATTTCGATGACAAAATCACACTCAACATTCAACATATTGTAACATGAGGATAACAATAACATCATATTGGTACTCAATTATACACACATAATCAATTAAATACCTATTTAATGTCTAGCCTCACAGTCACACCCCATCACTCCAGGCTCTGTCTAATAGTTAGTTCATGTTAATTGATTCAATACATGTTCTCGGCTTCCATTTAAAAAAATAAATAAATAAATGTTGTCTCTATATTTTCCACTGTACCAAACAGCGAAGCCAAAGGTGAGATATGAGTCAGAATGACTTGCCCACAAAGGCAGAGGGAACTATTACTTGACTGCCAAGATTATTAGAATGGCAGTGCTTGGAAACACCCACCCCTCAACTGTGCTTGTTTACTGCTGAGGGGGGGGGGGGGGAATGTGTACACACAATAAGAGATATCTGTTTGATGCCGCTCATATCAACTCTCTCTATCCCCCCCTCTCTCACCCCCAGGCAACTCTCACTCACTATGTTCCAATACACAAGTCATCATGCCTTCTCCCAGGCGATAAAGGAATGGGTGTTCTATTCCAAGTGCATGAGTAGGAGTCATATAATGAGAATTTCTCCACCAGAGACTCCAGTCATGTTCTTCATTAACCTAATGCAGCAGGTGTGATGTTGGAGGGGTGTGGTGTGAGGGTGAGGGTAGGGAGTGTGTGTTTTTTTTGGGGGGGGGGGGGGGGGGTCTAGGAATAATTGGGAGTAATATTATTTCCCTGCATTTTATAAAGGTGGAACGTGTCAGAAGGTTATTGGCGATTCATCGTTGGTGTCCCACAGAGGCCCTGCGTTTCCAAAATATAAGTGAAAAAACAGAACCGGCTGGGCTATTCTCACAAGCCCTAATCCTAAACCTTAACCATTACCATAATCCTAAACATAAACTAACCTAACCATAACGTACCCCTAACCTTAACCATAACGTTAATTTGACCAGAAAAAGCCACAAAGAGGTAAAAGCAAAGACGACCTCGGAACATTTATTTTCCCTGTTAGTAGGAAATGGTCAGAGATTTGCTGCGCAACTTTTCATAGCATATGCTACGAATTCCTGGCGGGAATACCACCACGATATGCATGCCCCTTGGGTCTGGCAAAAAGTAGCTTTTATTTTTCATTGGTCCCCATGTGCTTTTGACATTGTACAATGCCTTTCTATGGTGAAATTTTTTCCCATGGTCATAACATGTATTCTCCCCATAGGGGGAATTATTAGCTGTTAATTATAGTAAAAACAGCAAGATTGGCAACGTGAGCTTTCGGTAGGACACCAACACTGTTACAGTCAATGGATTATATCATACCCTTTTTTAACCTCCATCAAAACTGAATCTGTGGCATAGTTATTCAGTACATTTTGAAAGTGTTCAGATTTTATTTACTTTGGAATACATTTGGAATGTTTTGCTTATCAACAAAGCTGATTAAATATCATACTCGTCCATGAGTTAAATAAACTCATAATTCTTGTGGCTCATCTGTGGAGAAAGCACCTTTCAGATACAACCGGAAAAAAGCCCAACTTGATCTGCGGACGTATTTCAGCCGAGATCTGGAACGGTCAGTCAATAGGTAAAGGGAGAGATCGCTGGGACAGACTGACGTCATGGCCAGCTATTTTCAGACCTTGAAACGGGGCTGTTCACTGATGCCCACAACGCTCTGCCTTAAAGGCCATGTTAAACCCTACTCTGCAATTATGGGTAGTTTACATCATTGGTATCTAATTTAATTATAAATTTTTTTCCATTTGACGCCGGAAATGCCACTCAGAAAGGGTTAAAAAGGTCCACGCACGAATAACATGCACAGAGCAAATCTAAAAGCTTATCAGACGCTAGCAGGACTGTGACGTCACTTCAGGCAACTTATGCCTTATGCCCGTTAGGAGTTTCGAGAATGGTTAGCTAGCTTAGCTTAGCTTGGTAGCCGCCATTCTCGAAACTCCTAACATGCCCGATTTAAAATGGTTCTCTCCTCTTTGTATACCTCACAAGTATTCTGCCATGGAACTTATGGACACGACAATAGTAGTAGTTATAAGGTGTTTGATCATTGTGTCGTTGTACATATTGTGTATACAACGTTAGTAGCTAACGTAGCTTAGCTTGGTAGCCGCCGAGTGCAGCTAAAGGGGCTATTGTATCAACATGCCGCGACGTGTAGCTTGCTAGCTTGTATGATGCGTGTGCAGTGCTTTGCCCCACAGGTCTGAGAAGAGGACCTGCACATTTTACTCGTTCCCAAAACACTTTTACAAGCCCCGATCTAAAATGGTTCACGACAGTAGCCATATTGCTAAGAGCCATATAGCCAGTAGTACTATGACCCGGACGGGCATATACACAATATGTACAATGACACAATGATTTACATTATTACAAATATGGTAACGTGGTTGTGGCTTTTACAAATAGTGGTTAGCTTTAGAGATGAATGGCTATGATCACGGAGCACTAGTGTTAGGTGAAACAGATACATTTTCATTCATCACTCCTCGGCTAGTAGTAGCAAGGCTCTGTGCTTCGTGCCACTACCTGTGTGTGACTCTCAGAGCCCCTCGATGCCCTGCACCTGATGTGACGTCAGCATTAAGATGACACACACACGTTATTGAACCATGGATTAAAATATGCATGTGCGTGGAGCTTGTGGTTTGGTCGACAAAATGTTTGATAAAAACGCTAAAACTGGGTCAATTCCGATAATTTGTTTTCCCCTCTTCATGAAAGTCAGCGTTGGCCTAGTCACATTGTTTATTGAACAAAAATACAACCTGCAAGTTGGCCTTTAAACAAGGTCCATTTTCAACATCCACTATGTCAATATCCCCCACCACACTCCACTTAACATCAAGGAGATTATAGTCAATACATAGAAATGGATGGATTGTGTCCTGGAACGTCACTGCAGATAGTCAGAGTATACTGTACACATGGACATCTCTTTTCCATGTGCTGAGTTGAGAAGGTTGATCTGTGTAATCCAAAATGACTCACCGTATCAGCTCCCAGTATTTTTCTTATTTTATTGCATTTAAAAGTCTACAGCCTTTCGAGCCCTCATGAGCTCTTCATCAGGTAGGTTTTGATAGCAAGTCTTTTTGAATTACACAGAGTTCACTGCGTAAACTATGTAATTCAACAAACAAAGTATGACGATCATTCTCTTTTGGAATTTTTTTTTCCTCAAATACACGTGGGCAGCATTCTCCTGCTCCCCTGTGTTTTTAAGTAAGCAGTGCGTCACTGCGTGTATGTGTGTGTGTTTGTCTTGTACTGTGTGATCACCTGCTGTGTGTATCAGAGGTCATGCTTGCACCTAACCAGCCTCTGGAAGGCTTTTTTGAAGTCTTCATTAAAGACAGTGTAGATGAGAGGGTTGATGAGTGAGTTGAGGTAGCCCAGCCACGTTAGAAAGTCGGCCGTTTCTACTGAGGTGGTGCAGGAGTCACAGGTGTTGACAATCACCTCCTTGACGAAGAATGGCAGCCAGCATATGACAAAGGCCCCCAGTATCAACCCCAACGTGGACGCAGCCCTGCGCTCCCGAGCACCCGAGATCCGCGGCCCCCGGTACGACTGACTGTGGTACGACTCACTGTGGCACAGTTCGCCGCGGCGTGACTTGACGCGTCGCTTTCTGTTCCTCTGGGGGCTCTTTGTGGTGACGCGCGCACGTTCATCGGCGAAGGGGCCGGGGGATTTCTCCGGTGGACGCAGGGGGTCAGGGCTCTGGGGTTCCCTGTCCTCGTCCACGCCAGCCGGGTAGGAGGGAATCACGCTCCCGTTGGTCATACAGGAGGAGTAGCGGCTCGCTCGGCTGGCCTCCCGGCGCATGTAGAGGGTCTGGGCGGCTCTGTAGATCTTGTAGTAGAGGATGAGGATCAGCAGCAGGGGGATATAGAAGGCTCCCAGGGTGGAGTATAGTGTGAAGGCTATGTGGTGGTGAGTGATGATGCACTGGTATTCCTCCGCCGCATCCCCGTTGTGATGGCGCCACAGGAGGGGGGGCACAGAGATGAGGAAGGACAGCAGCCATACCACCGCCACCATCGCCCCGGCCCTGGCCCCGGTGCGTTTGCGGGAGTAGTCGACAGCATCGGTGATGGCCCGGTAGCGGTCAATGGCAATAGCGGCCAGGTGGAGAATGGAGCAGGTGCAGCAGGTGATATCCACACAGAGCCACACTGTGCACACCAGCTGGCCCATGACCCAGGCCTCTTTCTGGATGTAGATGATGCTGAAGGGCATGACCAGCACGGCCACCAGCAGGTCTGTCACCGCCAGAGAGCAGATGAGGTAGTTGGCCGGGTGGTGCAGCTTGTGGGTCACTATTATAGCCGTGATCACCAGGCAATTAATGACTGCGGTCAGCACGGCCAGTACGGAAAGAGACAGAGTAAGCAGGATCTTGCGAGGGGGAGTTCCTGGGTTCCCCAGTGAGTCATAACCAGGGCTGCCCGTGGCGAACACCCCCTCAGTGCAGTTGGGAAAGTCCATCCTGTAAGGAGCAAGGGAAAGAAAGCTGAGGATTAGATACAGAGGGGAGCTCAGGGGAATTGTATTGGTACATAAAAAAATTGGGTTTTATAGAATCCAAAAAATCCATTTGATTCAGTATTTGCTTTCTGACTGCACTCACTTAGCCAGGTTTTTAATCTGTTCTCTATTTACCATGATGTTTATACTATCAGTGCACTAAGAGTCAGCACCCAGAACAGGTGATAAAAGCATTACAATAATCCTCCTCTCCCATCACCACCTTCTCTCTTCTTAAAATGAAACATCCACTGCAAACTGCTTTGTGAGAAGAAACTTTTATTGAAATACATTTCAAGATAATGGATCTTAAAAACTGTGTTCAAGGTTATTACATTTGCCAAGGCAAACTTTGTTTTAGATTATATATATATATATGTGTGTGTGTGTGTGTGTGTGTGTGTGTGTGTGTGTGTGTGTGTGTGTGTGTGTGTGTGTGTGTGTGTGTGCGTGCGTGCGTGCGTGCGTGCGTGCGTGCGTGCGTGCGTGCGTGCGTGCGTGCGTGCGTGCGTGCGTGCGTGCGTGCGTGTGTGAGGATCTGTTTTCACCATGTCTTGAAGAATAATGGCCGGCTTACCATGGAATTTGTGGAGCACATTCATAACCCCAACATGTACAAACCTATTGATTTTGGTCATCTCATACCCTTTCCTCTAGCCATCAGGCCAAATGGAGAAGATGTATTTAAAAAAGTAATTGCCATAAAATTCGCTGTACACATCCATGATCCCTAGAGTAAGACACCTATTGATTTTGGTGACCCCATGACCTTTAGCACCATCCCATAGCATCCATCCATATCATCAGGCCAAAGCATCCTTTTTCAAATGAGTGTATCTTCTGATTAAGCCCGACGGGCCCGAGATATCATAAATAGATCAATACAATCCTTATTAATTAATGTTGCGTTTTCTTTTCTTCTAATGCAGCCAAGAGTAAAGACCCTAACCCTATCAAAACAACAGTCAAAGTAGGCGGTTAGGTGGCCGAGCGGAGATTGTGTTCGTCACCAACCCCGGAGCTGTGAGCTGGATTCGCCTGTTCGAATCCAGCTCACAGCTCCGGGGTTGTCACCAGCTTGGCTGGCCGTCTGCACTAATACAATTGGCTGTATTAGAGGGTGGGAGAAGCTGGCGGGGTGGGTCCGGGTCGTTGTAAACAGCGACTCCTACAGTTCGGTCGGGGCGCCTGCTAAGCGCGGATAGGACTTGAGGGGGATAGTGTGGTCCTCCCACACGCTACGCCCTCTCGATGAGAATCCGCGCTGCCAGGTGAAAAGAAGCGGTGATTGGCTGGACGTGTGTCGGAGGAAGCACGTGGTAGCCTCCACTCTCCCAGATGATCTGACTGTGGGGGGTAAGTGCGCAGCGACCAGGAAGGGACTGGGAATTGGCATACGACTAACATTGGGATGGGAGAAAATCGGAGGAAAATGGAGGGGGAAAAAGATCAAAAAAAAAAAACAACAGTCAAAGTGTATATTTTCAGCACTATGTTTGTTTACCAATGATTTTAAGTGTTATTAGCGAAATATGAGTTCATAAATATCTCGGCACATCCCGGCGGAAACCGGATGAATTAGTTGCGAGCGAATAACGCCTCATGAAATCGTTGTAGTCCTAAGACAGAGGAGACCCAGGGCTTTCAATGGACATAGACATTTCATAAAACTACACTACCCAGCTCACACCAGCCTCTGTGAAAGCTGCTGAAAATATTTGTTGTTATTTTTGTGATTATATCTCACGGGTCGAACAAACATGAACGTTATTGCCATAAAATAGAACATAGTTTGTTTCTTTACCTTTTTTTCTAGCAAGAAAATGTGTCTCAATCTGATGACAGGGAAAAATGACAGGGCTATTTTAATTATAAAAAATTAACTGTACTTACAGTAGATTTCATTCATGGTTTTTGCTGCCCTGTTACGGTGGCCTGGTGGTATTAAATCCAAATTGAACTCTGCCATTGGAAAGAGGAGATTTGGCCCAGATCCATAGATGTATGACTTGACCATAATAAGGTAATTTATAGGCCTGATATTCTATATTCTATATTCAAATTTCAAATTGCAAGTCAGTACTGTATCTACAAAACCCCCTGTGAATCATCTGCCCTTTATTCATTAGCTTAGATTTTTTGTACACTTGATAAAAAAATGTCATGTCTGGTCAATGTTAGCATGGTGTTATTCACCATCAAAGATGGATTATTTCTTTTAAATAATAATAATTTATATTCTCCTTAGGTTCATTACATGTTATTCAAGCATAGTAACAGACACAATATTTTGCAATATAATAATAATAATATTCCCTGAGGTCCATAGATGTCCCTAGATACCAAGAAGATGCAAATGGACCTTGTAGAAGTGGAGCAATCTTCCATTTACTTGGGTATGTACTTTTTAGGCACATTTTCTGAAAATAATATTATGGATAGGGCTTAAGAGGTTAATTGTACACATTTGCTGTAAATATGCATGGCCCCGTGAGGGAGAAACCTAATGATTTTGGTGACGCTATGACATTTCCTATAGTGCCACCCTATATTAATATCGACAACTCTTGTTTCTGGCAAAGTGGGGAGATTATTAGACCTTGGCAGAGGTCTGCACTCTACTGAGTGCATTCTTCTAGTGAACCATGGAATAATGGCCAATGCCATCCAAACCTGAGCATGTTTTTCAACATATTTAGGATGCTCGATATTGGCTTTTTTACCGATACCGATATTCCGATATTGTCCAACTCTTAATTTCCGATACCGATATATGCAGGTAATTAATAATAATTTCAGGTAATTAACATTACATATCTCTTGTTGTGGAATTAACACAACATTATGCATACTTTTGACAATAAATAAAATCTGAATTTGTTCTTACTTGCTTGGGTAAATAAAGGTAATAGAAATTAAAAAAAATAAATAAAATATTTGAAAACCGATACATTTTAATGCCAATATCGGCCGATAATATCGGTAGGCCGATAATATCGGACATATTATTTACTTTTTGATAATGAAACAATCCATTGATAAATCAATAAACCAACCTACCATCCAATCAATCAAGCAATCCCAGCCTACCTGAAGCTCTAGTTTAGCGTGTTCCCTGCAGCGTGAGTTCAGTGTGACGCTCTGTTGGCTGACCATTCTCTGGGGGCTCGGCCATCATGTCCCTCTCCAGCTCTCTCACTCAGCCACACCTGAGAGTGAATGAGAGAAGGACGCAAGGTGGCGAGAGAGGAGACAGAAAGAGAGAGAAAGAGAGAATGGAGGAGGGAAGAAAAAGAGGACGAGGGGTGACCGAAAGTAGGAACCTAGCTTAGTCAGAACAAAGAGAGGAAGACAAGGACACACACACGCACTAGCTACAACACTGCTGATCAAGCTGCGTCACTGGTAAAGAAGCTGTGTGTGTGCGCTCATGCATGCTCGCCTGTGTTTGTGTGTTTGGTCGTTTGCATGTGCGAGTGGGTGGTCGTGTGGGCAGTGGTGGTGGTTGAGTGTTTCTTCTGTTTGTTGGCTTTCATCTTTCCGTCTGGCGCGAGGCCGAGATGTACGGATCGGGGTCCCGCTCAAGTTTTTTCTCCTCCCTTCGTGATCAGTCCAAAACTGAGACGATCTCCTAAATAACCAGCCTAGTACTGAATGTCTCTTGTGCAATTAAATCTCTTCTCATATCTGCATGTGCAGGCGTAGCCGTCATCAGTGTCCTCCCGCTGCTTCAGTCTCTCTTGCCATTAAAAAAAAGATATGAGTGGGAACAGTTGCTATAGAAACGCAAGAAGTTATTTTACTTAAAGGAGCACTTGGCTGATTTTCAACCTCAATCCTATTGTTCTGTTGTGAGGAGGACATGTGATAATCGGACATGTAACTCATCAACGTGTTCTGTGTCTCGAGAGCTCAGCTGCATCGGCACCCTGAGAAATTGTCACAGAGAGGAGAGCAGACCTAACGAACTGCAGACACCATTTCCTGTAGTGGAGCCCCACTCGAAGAAAGTTGAAGAAATGGTGTCTGCGGTTCGGCAGAGGTCTGGTCTCCTCTCTGTGACGTCAGAGGAATATTGTCCTCCTCACAACAGAACGATAGGATTAATGTTGAAAATCGCCCAAGTGCGCCTTTAATGCCGACGACGTGTATTGTCGTCTTATCAGAGCCCCCGTTGAGTGCCGACGACGTGTATTGTCGTTTGATTTTTTTATTAGCGATCTGAATTCATATTTCATCAACCGAGTCTCCCGTTGGTACAGCAGACCCTCTAGGAGCTCAGATGGGAAAATACCGCCCCCTATCGTCTATCCCTGTGTAACTGCAGGTCATTCGATTATAACTGGCTCCACTGTGCTGGCAAGCCGTCTGATGATGAGGGAAGTGATCGCGAGTTGGAATGCAGCGTGGAATATATATTTACAGCAGCCAATAATCAATCAATAAACACGATCGATATTTGGAATGGCGATCAGGAATTGGAATAATCTTTTTGGAGAACATCTGATCTAATGTAAGGAGTCTATGTTACCAGTATTGGGGTAATCAGAGCTGTATTCACTGAGATATCAGCATGTGCCGTGTGTGTGTATGTGTGTGTGTGTGATGTTGAGGAAATGAGATAATAGATTTTTCAGCCCACCTCTATAGCGTGCATAAGTACACATAATCATACTATCGATAATCTAGCGTTTATTTGAAAACTATTCATAAATAGGCCGACAAATGACAATGTGTCTAGTGTATTCGAGAATATTCCAATAAATGCCGTTTATGGGGGAATCTTTCTATTTTCCCGAAAATCTTCGAGAGAACGATAGCTTTTCGAAATGCTATAAAAAGGATATGAACCGATTAAAAAAAACAATCCGTTTCGACAATGTTGACTGCAAACAAGTCATTGATAAGCGACGGGCAGATTAGACACATAGCCATAATTTAAAACATAGATTATGCGTTTTTAACGCTAACATTGAAGTGGATGATGGCATTCAAGGGGGTAAAAAGGTAAACAAGGCCGGCACTGATAGTGTTAACACATCCACCGCCATAAACGGCTTACGACGGGTTTGCTGATCATGCGAATTCCGCCAATCCACGGCGTACAACGTTATTGAGATCATATTTAATTTTTCCGCCATGGTATTCATAATTCCGCCACCCAGCCTGCTGAGACGGGACTCGGCACAACCGTGCAACGCTTCAATACCGCCTCCTGGTGGATGATCGGGCGAGTTACAACCGGAAATGGATCTCTGGTGATCTCGGTGCATCTCGGAAAGCCGTCTGGCAGGCACATATTGTTTCCGGGACTCTAGACACACATCCGTGTATATGGATCGCTGCCATAACTCAATAATCGGTATGATTTGGCCGTTTATTGCGCCATACAAACCGGAAATGGATCTAGTCGATAACGTCAAATAAGTGGGATCTTTTTCCTCCAGTCTCATCGGCGAACGGTAAGAGGACAGTAAAGTTACTTTCAGCGTGATTGTTTATTCATTTCAATGCAAACCGCTCTGATCAATATATCACCCATACTACATAAAGCATTTACTGACGATCACGGAATTATTAACGCCCCCCCCCCCCGACCTTTCATCCGCGCATGATGAGTCATAACGTTTAGGATCGTATTCAGTTGGATTTTTTAATATAGCGTGTATCGCGAATAAACTGCAATCGATAATCTATATTATGCGTTTAGGCCTATAACTAGCGTTCTAGGAATTACTGCAGAAAACGATAAAAACATACTTATATTCTAGACGGTATTTTCGTATGAATATATGAATGAAAAAGTATAACGTTCCTACATCCTGAACGATAGCTAATCGATGTTGAATGGGCCATAGTAATGTCAATTTAGCAATACAATTTAAAAAGTTATAGCCCTGCAAAGAAGGTGAACATCTCCATAGGCTTAGACTGGTGGCAGTGATCATACATTGATGGATAGAAGCGTGGCAGTTAATGTGTTAAGGACCAAAAAACATATATATATACGATGCATGTGTTGTGCTGGATTATGTCGTGGACCAGATGGACATCAGATGGACCAGATGACGATCAAACAATTGGAATATTCTTTTTGGAATACCCCTGAGTGACCACAGGAAAGGACTATCTGACGTAAATTTCAGCTTGATCCAACAATGTTTTCATTCCGATCCAGCTGATCGGCGTGTGTTGTGGTAATAACGAATGCCGTTACTGGCAATCAAAGCATCAGAAACGACCCCCCCCCCCCCTCTTTCATGCATTCATGATGAAACATAATACCTATTATATACATTTGATTTGGAAATAGTAGCGTGTCCAGGGACGAAACGCCAATGCTTTTAGTAGAATTCATATTGCGCCCTATATCCAGCCTCCCAGGAATTAGCCCGGATCATTCCGAAATTATACTTATATTCACCACGGCATAACGCGTGAACGTATTCATGAATCTTTTTTTTCTTTTTTGCATCTTGGACAGAAGAGTTACTGTCAAATGACCATTGTATTGTATCCATATAGAATATAGATATAGCTCTACAAACAATGTCACGCACTCCTATCTTTAACAGCGTGGCCTAGTTAGAACAGGATGAGGAATAGCCTCTTCCCTGAATGAGTTAATGGGGTGATGGAACTTATTACTGCCTTCATGGCCATCAGTTGTTGCCTATTGGACTTTGCAATGTTGTGATTATTTGCAACATATTTATTTTATGCTAAATTCAGTACATTTGTCATATTGGTTATTTATTTTATCTAATAAACAGCATTTGCATAAAGCAAGCATATCTGTCCACTCCCATGTTGATAAGAAAAATATCCCTTGGTACATTTTGAACAGACAAAACATTAACTATGGACAATCATGCGATTAATCAGCCTTGACAGCCCTAATAAGTGCTAGTGCATCCAGATAGTTTCAGTGTGATTTGCCTAGTTTTGGAGATATCTGCCATAGAAATGTCTGCTGTCACCTCCGTACAATGGAGCTGAATGGCACTGGTTTGTAGCGCCCAAAGCAGGAAAAAAAACTCCACATACCTTGCCGTAAGCAACCCCCTTAATAAATAATGTACACCTTGACTTCACAAAGAGATGCCGTCAATCTCATGGCGCTCAGCCAGGCTGAGATGTCAATAGCAATCATCTAGGTCCCTGCTGGACTGTAGCCTATTCCTGTCTTGCCTCTAGAAATCATCTAGACCTCTGGTCCCTGCTGGACTGTAGCATGACAATACGATCACCTCCTTCTTAACACCTGTTGGCTCACACCAGGGCTCTTAGATGACGAGTGTTTGGTCACCATGGTGGAGGTAACCCCCTTACAAAACGTATCATGGTATTTCCAAAAACGTATCATGGTATTTCCAAAAACGTATCATGGTATTTCCAAAAACGTATCATGGTATTTCCAAAAATGTATAATGGTATTTCCAAAAACGTATTATGGTATTTCCAAAAAAGTATCATGGTATTTCCAAAAACGTATCATGGTATTTCCAAAAACGTATCATGGTATTTCCAAAAACGTATCATGGTATTTCCAAAAACGTATCATGATATTTCTGTAACTTTCTGGTCACCATGATGATGGTATTTGACCAACGAATGAGGGAAATACCATGATATTACCATTGGAATGATGGCTTAAATTTAATTATACTACGGTATTATGGTCAAACTATGATGATACTTTCTCATAAGAGAACAACTAGAGCGCTGTCCAACTAGAGCACATTGTAAACATTTCATTCATTTTAAAGATCCCTGTTTTCTTAGGTTAACTCTGAGGCATGACTTTGACAGATTGTCATTTGTGCCGAACTTTTCACCAGAGCACCTTTTTCACATTCTTCCCCTTTTGAACTTGAATTTCTCTGGACCTCTCTTGGCAGAGGCCGAGGTGTGACCAGCAGTAGCAACCCTTCCCTTATATGCCCACTGAAAGCCAACCCACACATCAGACCGAAACAAACAGCAGCATTACAGAATCTTTTCAATTGAATCCTGGTCTCAGTCTGGAATCACAAGAGGAGGATGAGTCACAGCCACGTTCTTACTGAACGTTGTTCAGCACTGGGAGACAACGCTGCTAACGAGGGAAGCCATTCACAAAAGTTTCTATGACGACACTGATCCATCCTCTTATTATAATCCCTGGTCCCAGCCATAGAGATACAACAATAGAAGGTGACATGTGATGATGAATTGTAATTCGAGGACAGAACCGTATGGCAGCCATCTCCTATTGTTTATCTTTAATCAACTATTATAATACATTGCATTATATTCATAACCACCCAAAAAATTATATATTATTTTTGGAGCCAAAGATAAACTGGCTGGGGGAAATATTTCCAATTACATCTCCCAGCTGGATTTTCTTAGGTGTTAGAAAATGCTAAATACCTCAAGAAAGTACTTTAAGTGTTATGGTTTGTAAACAACCCCAACAGCACGACATAGACAGGTAGTTCAGAGTTAGCCAAAACCGAAGGGCGTATTTATTTTCACAAAACAGAAATGTGCAACCACAATGTTAATCCATTTGAGGGGAATGTCCTTTAGCCAAGTTGGGCTCTGCGGCTCTGCAGCACTGCCCTTAGCAGAGTTGACTCTGCGGCTCTGCAGCTTTATGCTATCCCACTCGCGGGGAAAATAGAAACGGAGAATGTCATTAGTTCCAAAACGTAGAAAATACCAGGCAGAGTCCAGTAACAAAACAATCAACAATTCTTCAGTGTTTGAGGAATCACACAAAAAACAGACGAAGGCAGTGAGTCCAGGGCAAAAACCAAGATATCAATTCATAGAAAAATAGTCTTCCAAAAGACTCACCGGAAGCAAGGTCGAAGTGGGAAAACGAGGCACGGGTCCACGGAGGCAGAGAGAGAACACAGCAACAACCTCCAAGGGCGCACTGGAGGAACACGAGAGGGAACAGCAGTAGAGTTGGTGGTGACAAAACGACCCGACACAGAAATGATCAGCAAACCGAGTATAAGAGTGCTCCCGCCGAGCTGATTGGAAACTCCTCTCAGGTGCGTGATGGTAATTGGCACTGAGAAGCGTGCAGTACTGGACCAGCCCTTACAGTACTGGACCAGCCCTTACAGTACTCCCCCCTCCACGGGAGCCACCCGGCGACCTGCCCGGCCTCGGCTTCTCCGGATGGGAACAATGGAAGTCGGTGATCAGGGCGGGGTCCATGATGAGCTGGCGGGAGACCCAGCTCCGTTCCTCAGGACCGTATCCCTCCCAGTCCACCAGATACTGAAACCCCCATCCTCGGCGTCGGATGTCCATGAGTGGGCGGACCCTCCACTGGGGGTGTCCATCCACCATCTCGGGAGGAGGTGGATCTGGGGCAGGAGGCATCAGGGGACTGAGAGAGACAGGCTTTACTCGGGACACATGAAACACAGGATGAATACGCATGGATGCTGGAAGCTTGAGACTCACCGCCGTGGGACTGAGCACCTTCCGGATCTCGAAAGGGCAGACGAACCAGGGGTTCAGCTTCTTGGCGGTGGATTGAAGCGGGAGATCCTTGGAGGATAACCATACCCTCTGCCCTGGATGGTAAGTCGGCGCAGGGATCCGGCGTCGGTTAGCTCCCCGACTGGCGCGCTCCGATGCCCAGAGCAGCGCAGTCCTGGTGATCTCCCAGACACGACGACAGCGGTCGAGATGAACCTGCACGGAGGGAACTGCCACTTCCGACTCCTGTGCAGAGAAAAGAGGGGATTGGTAGCCCAGAGATGCCTCGAACGGCGAGAGGCCGGTGGCGGAGCTGACCAGGGAGTTGATGGCGTACTCGACCCAGGGGAGGAACCGGCTCCAAGATGCAGGCCTCTTGGCGGCAACACACCGGAGAGCAGATTCCACGCTCTGGTTCATTCTCTCCGTCTGCCCGTTAGTCTGTGGATGGTAACCAGATGAAAGGCTAACAGTGGCCCCCAATCGCTTACAAAAGGCCCGCCATCTGGGAAGTGAACTGGGGCCCCCGGTCCGAGACGACGTCCTGGGGAAAACCATGGAGGCGGAACACGTGGCTCGTCAGGAGGTCCGCTGTCTCGGGAGCAGATGGAAGCTTGGGAAGGGCCACGAGATGGACCCCCTTGCTGAAGCGATCCACCACCGTCAGAATGACTGTTTCCCTGGGAGGGTGGAAGGCCAGAGACGAAGTCCAACGCCACATGGGACTAAGGGCGGCACGGAATGGGAAGTGGCTGCAGTAGACCGGCGGGTGCCTGGTGAGAGGCCTTGCTGCGGGCGCAGACCGTGCAGGCCAACACAAACTCCCTGACGTCGTTCCTCATGGTGGGTCACCAGAACCGACAAGCCAGGAAGGAGAAGGTGCGGTGGACGCCGGGGTGGCAGGCAAACCGGCTGGTGTGGCCCCACTGGAGAACCCGGGACCGGACAGAGTCGGGGACGAAAAGGCGACGAAAAGGTACGTTGCTCGGAGCGGGATGGAAACATAAGGCACGCTTGACCACGATCTCGATGCCCCAGGTGACCACTCCCACCACCCTGACCTCAGGGAGAATGGGAGTCGGATCCTCAGTAGTTGGATCCCCCTTGGAGTGTAACCGGGACAGAGAGTCAGCCTTTGTGTTGCGGGACCCATGGCGAAAAGTCAAAGAGAAGTCAAACCGACTGAGGAAGCTGGCCCACCTTGCTTGCCGGCCGTTGATGCGATTGGATGCGCGGATGTACGTCAAGTTCTTATGGTCAGTCCAAATGGTGAACGGTTCCTCTGCCCCCTCCAGCCAATGATGCCATTCCTCCAAGGCAGCTACCACTGCCAACAGCTCCCGATTCCCTATGTCGTAGTTCATCTCAGCAGGAAGGAAACGACGAGAGTAGAAGGCGCATGGATGGACCTTCTGGTCCGTCACCGAACGCTGAGACAGGATAGCCCCTAGTCCAGTATCCGAGGCGTCCACCTCCACAATGAACTGCCTCTTGGGGTCTGGGTGGAGCAAGACCGGGGCGGTGGTGAATCTGTTCTTGAGGGAACGGAACGCAGTGCAGGCCGCTGGAGACCAGTCAAACGGCAGGGAGGGAGAGGTCAGCTTGGTAAGTGGCTCCGCCACTTGGCTGTAGTTCCGGATGAACCTCCGGTAAAATTGTGCAAAACCGAGAAAGCTCTGTAGCTCCTTCCGAGAAGAGGGCTCCGGCCACTCTACCACGGCCTGGATCTTGCGCGGGTCGGCTCGGGTCTGGCCACTCTCCACGATGAAGCCAAGGTAATCGACGGAGTCGGAGTGGAAACGGCACTTCTCTGCCTTAACGAAGAGCCGGTTGCGGAGAAGGCGCTCTAGTACTCGGCGGACATGATGGACGTGTTCCTCGAGAGTCCTGGAGAAGATGAGGATGTCGTCAAGGTAGACCACCACAAACTCATTGAGCATGTCACGAAGGACGTCGTTCATGAGCGCCTGGAATACCGCCGGAGCATTGGTGAGGCTGAACGGCATTACCAGATACTCGTAATGACCCCTGGGAGTACCTCTCGAGGTTCTCCCAAGTACTGCACAGCACCCTCTCTCATTTTGACCGCCAGAAGGGGGGCTATGTGAGACTGTTGTTCATTGACTATAGCTCAGCGTTCAACACCATAGTCCCCACCAGACTGGTGGACAAGCTGATCGAGCTGGGTCTGAGCTCCGCTCTGAGCGCCTGGATACTGAACTTTCTGAGCGAGAGGCCCCAGGCGGTCAGGGTGGGGGGTCAGACCTCCAACACCATCACCCTGAGCATCGGGTCCCCCCAGGGCTGTGTTCTGAGCCCCCTGCTGTACTCACTATACACACACGACTGTGTGGCCAAGTTCAGCTCCAACTCCATAGTGAAGTTTGCGGACGACACAGTGGTGGTGGGACTGATCTCGGACAACGACGAGAAGGCCTACCGGGAGGAGGTTGAGGTACTGGAACGCTGGTGCCAGTACAACAGCCTGCTCCTGAACATTGGTAAAACCAAGGAGCTGATTGTGGATTATAGGAGAGGACAGCAGGAGACACACACACCACTGAGGATAAACGGGGCTACCGTGGACAGGGTGAGCAGCTTTAAGTACCTGGGGGTCCACATCTCAGAGGATCTGACATGGACAACACACATAGACTCAGTCGTAAAAAAGGCGAAGCAGCGCCTCTACCACCTGAGACAGTTAAGGAAGTTCAGAGTATCTGGGAAGATACTCCAGTCCTTCTACTCCGGAGCTGTAGAGAGCATCTTAACTGGAAACATCACTGCCTGGTATGGCAACAGCACGGCACAGGACAAGAAGGCCCTACAGAGAGTGGTGCGCTCAGCCGAGCGTACCACGGGTATTGCACTACCACCCCTGCAGGTTCTATACAACAAGAGGTGCAAATCCAGAGCCTGCAGAATAATGATTAAAGACCCACACCACCCCAACAACAGCCTGTTCATGCTGCTGAGGTCAGGCAGACGCCTGCGAACCCCAGCTACTAGGACAGAGAGGCTTCGGCTCAGCTTCTTCCCCCAGGCCATCAGAGCCTTGAACACTGAACTCTACACACAAGCACACATGAGCACACACACTGTACACGCTCACACACTAGCAGCCACTTTAACATGAGCAAGCACACACTCATGCTGCACACGCCCACACTTATGGCCACTAAGGAAAGGTCACTTTAAAAATAGTATAGTATAACCTGAGATTGTATAAAATAGCAATGTACAGAAAGACCCAGTGCCTCATCCGTAGCTAACAGTGTATGCACTACCACAGGACCTAGCATGTCCTCCATGCTCTGTAAATAACTTATGTACAAATACCGATATGCCCTACTATGTTACTGTTTATTGCAAAATGTTGTTTTATTGGATTCTATTATATGTTGTTACTACTGTCTTGCACATCGTTGCGGGCAAGACCACCCGCATTTCATTGTATACTTGTATGCCGTGACAAATAAAACTCTTGACTTGACTTGACTTGAGTCTTGAAGGCGGTCTTCCACTCGTCGCCCTCTCGGATCCGGACCAGATGGTAGGCACTCCGGAGATCCAGTTTAGTGAAGACGGTAGCCTGGGTGAGGGGCTCAAAGGTGGAGTTCATGAGAGGAAGAGGATACTTGTTCTTGATGGTGATCTCGTTGAGTTGGTGATAGTCAATGCTGGTCCGGAGACCTCCGTCCTTCTTCTTAACAAAAAAGAAGCCGGCCGCCACCGGGGAGGACGAGGGCCGAATGAGGCCTGCTGTCAAGGACTCGGAGATGTACTCCTCCATCGCTGCCTTCTCTGGGACGGTCAGACTGTAAAGGCGGCTGCCTGGAAGGGGAGCCCCAGAGCGGAGGTCGATTGCACAGTCGTAAGGCCGATGAGGAGGAAGGGCCTGAGCCCGGGACTTGCTGAAAACCTCCCAGAGATCGTGGTAATCAGGGGGGATAGTAGAGAGGTCTGGGGGCGGCACACTAGGGCAACTCCGGGGTGACGGACTGGACGCAGCCTGAAGACACTGGGCATGACAGGAGGAGCTCCACCCCATGATGGTGCCGGAGGACCAGGCGATGTGGGGCTCATGCAGCACGAGCCAGGTACGACCCAGAACCACTGGGACTGAAGGGGACCTGGTAATAAAGAACTGGAGTCTCTCAACATGATTACCAGCAATGGTGAGGAGGACAGGACAGGTGCGTTGAGTGATGTCGGCCAGGCGGTGCTGATCCAACGCAAAGACCTCCAAGGGCCTCTCGAGGTTCTCAAGTGGAATGTTAGCCTGGGTGGCAAACTCAAAATCCAGGAAGCTCTCATCAGCCGCAGAGTCAACGAGTGCACCCACCATCAACCGCTGGTCCGCCCAGGCCAGGGTGACGCTCGTCAGATGGTTAGGTGGTGCAGGGGTGTGGGAACAGGAAAAACGGCTCACCAGGATCTCCCGGGGTCCCAGCAAGCCTAGTCTTTTGGCCGGGTAGGACAATTGTAGACACGGTGTCCCACAAGGCCGGGCTAAGGTGTGTGCGTCCCAGCTGCATGGGTTCCTCCCTGATCACAGGCCGGGAGGTGAAGGGGCTACCAGTCACGGAGGAGGCAGGATGAGCAGCAGTCCAGTCACTAGTTTGGGAGATCTGGGGGACGGTTGGGGGTCCTAGTCTGGCTCGCTTGCGCCTTCTCTCCCGGAGGCGTCCGTCGATGCGGATGGCGAGGCTGATTAGGGCCTCGAGCGAATCGGCGAGCTGGTCTCTCACAGCCTCGTTGAGACCCTTCAGAAAAATTAGACGAAGCGCCCGGTCGTTCCAACCACTCTTGGTTGCAGCCAGTCTGAACTCCAGCGAGTAGTCGGTGACACTGCCACTGCCCTGCTGGAAGGTGCCCAACCGGGCTCCAGGATCCTGGCCACAAGCTGGGTGGTGGAAAACCCTTCGGAGCTCTGCCACAAAATCTGGGTAGGAAAAACAGAAGTTAGCCCTCATGGACCAGGAAGCAGTAACCCACTGTGCTGCTCGGCCTGTGAGCAGGTTAGTCATGTAAGCCACCTGGGCTGCCTCCGTCGTGAATCTGCTGGGTTGATGAATGAAAACGAACTCACACTGCATGATGAACGTGGCACAGTCCTCGAAGTTACCGTCAAACAGTCGCAGGCTGGAGAGATGGGGCTCCCGGGGAGCGGGGTTGGGAGGTGTAGGGTCAGCTGCGGCGGCAGGAGGTGGTCCGGCTGGGACTCCTGCCAATGGTGGGTTTAAAAGCAGGGTGTTAAATGCTGCACTGAGAGTCTGCAGCTGGTGTAGAATATCTGCCTGCTGATTACCCTGCGCAGTCTGCTGGGTGGTTAGTATGTCCAGAGAAGTCTGGAGTGGCTGGACCTGGGCCCGGAGGCCCTGCATAGCAGCCGCAGCCGCCTCTAGCTGTTGGGTGTGGGCGTTGGTCAGCTGGATCTGACCTGCCAAGGCTGCTCTAACATTGTCTGTGTTGGCTGGGGTCGACATGGTCGGGTCGTAATGTTATGGTTTGTAAACAACCCCAACAGCACGACACAGACAGGTAGTTCAGAGTATAAAAACCGAAGGGCGTATTTATTTCACAAATCAGAAATGTGCAACCACAATGTTAATCCATTTGAGGGGAATGTCCTTTAGCCAAGTTGGGCTCTGCGGCTCTGCAGCACTGCCCTTAGCGGCTCTGCAGCACTGCCCTTAGCAGAGTTGACTCTGCGGCTCTGCATCTTTATGCTATCCCACTCGCGGGGAAAATAGAAACGGAGAATGTCATTAGTTCCAAAATGTAGAAAATACCAGGCAGAGTCCAGTAACAAAACAATCAACAATTCTTCAGTGTTTGAGGAAACACACAAAAAACAGACGAAGGCAGTGAGTCCTGGGCAAAAACGAGGATATCAATTCATAGAAAAATAGTCTTCCAAAAGACTCACCGGAAGCAAGGTCGAAGTGGGAAAACGAAGCACGGGTCCACGGAGGCAGAGAGAGAACACAGCAACAACCTCCAAGGATGCACTGGAGGAACACGAGAGGGAACAGCAGTAGAGTTGGTGGTGACAAAACGACCCGACACAGAAATGAACAGCAAACCGAGTATACGAGTGCTCCCACCGAGCTGATTGGAAACTCCTCTCAGGTGCGTGATGGTAATTGGCACTGAGAAGCGCGCAGTACTGGACCAGCCCTCACATTAACACATCCTGCGCCAAAAACGTCGTACAACGTGTTTCAAGGTCATGCTAATTCTGCCATTCCACGGCGTACAACGTTATTGAGATCATATTTCATTTTTCCGCCATGGTATTCAGAATGCCCTCACCCAGCCTCGGCTGATACAGTGGGAGCCTGCACAACTCTGCAACGCTTCAATACTGCCGCCTGGTGGTGATCGGGCGAGTTACAACCGGAAATGGATCTCTGGTGATCTCCGTGTACCGGGGAAATGCGTCCGGCACTCACATATTGTTATGGGACTCTAGACACACATCCGTACATATGGATCGCTGCCATAACTCAATAATCGATATGATTTGGGCGTTCATTATTATTATACAAACCGGAAATGGATCTAGTCGATCCACGTCAAATAAGTGGGCTCTTTTTCCTCCAGTCTCATCGGTGAACAGTAAGAGGACGCTGACGTCATTTTCAGCGTGATTGTTTATTATTATTAATGCAAACTGCTCTGATCAATATATCACCCATACTACATAAAGCATTTACTGACGATCACGGAATTATAAACGACCCCCCCCCCCCGTTCATCCGCGCATGATCAGTCATAACGTTTAGGATCATGTACAGTTGACATTTTTTATATAGCGTGTATTGGCAACAAACGGCAGTTGATAATCTATATATGCGTTTATGCCTATAACTCACGTTCTAGGAATTACTAGAGAAAACGATAAAAACATATTTATATTCTAGACGGTATTTTCGTATGAATCTATGAATGAAAAAGTATAACGTTCCTACATCCTGAACGATAGATAATCGATGTTGAATGGGCCATGGTAATGTCAATTTAGCAATACAATTTAAAAAGTTATAGCCCTGCAAAGAAGGTAAACATCTCTGTAACTGAGGGGTACAATTCCCTGACTGTATTGATAAGTATGGTATCATTAAACCACTACCGCTTTATGTACTTTAATTACTGGCCATACAGTACACGATATATGAATATGATGAACACTTCCCACAATGAAATCGGTTCCACACAAAGGTATAATCAAGTATTTAATGGAGCAAAGGGTACATAATATACTTTACATTATTCTTTGAATGCACTTGTAAGGCAAAGGAATGTGCGTAGGCAAATCAACAATGAATGTCCATTCTCTGGTTACGCAGGAGGTAATTATACAACCTGAATCTTAGGGAATTATATCTATGGTACACTAGTAATATAGCGGGAGATACTGGAAGGGGTTCCCCCTGGTTGTAAGCCAGCAGGGGTAGAAGATCTGTCGGTAGTAGAACGTCTGGTCAACGATGACTAAGGAGACTCCAGGTACAGGAGCCGGTGCAATAGCCTCTTGATCCACAGACGAATACAGCTGTTCTCCGTAGACTGTAGCTCCACAGTGAAGAAAGCTAGTCGGCCTCAGGCTCTCTGAGGCGCCGACTCGACTTGACTCCTCGCGGGGTAAATCCAACACGTGCAGGCGTCGGCGATTATCCGCTCCATAAATCACAGGACCAAAGCAAATATATTCCAGCCGCAAAGGGCTATGTAGTCGTCGGGTAGATTAATCCAGTGTACATGTCCATACGGTTCTCGTCCAGGTCTCCTCGGGTGAAAGCGCCATGTGGTCAGCCCAGCCTGGATAAGAACTCTAGCTAATACGAGGAAGCGTTGGAGATGCTGGTCACTGTAGAACTTTAACCGCACGATACACTATACACAAATAGACTATTATTGACTTAATAGAAATATGTCGCACTCGACGGTATAGCGCCAAACTCTGACAATTCAGTTATTAATTCGCACGCGGTCTCAATGCTCTATTCTGGGGCCAAACAGGCCATACTTCACCGCACGTTGTATCGTGGGTGAGGCTTCAACTTATTGGTAACATACTAAAGGGGCTAAGGGGTTTCTGTATTCACCTGCGCCGTATTTATACGCACGGTGAACAAACTAGTGCCAATCTCACTTCTGTCGCGTATCCCTGGGCAAGGCCGGGCATGTCCAGACATGTCTTGACGGTGACTTTGAACCTGACTCCGGAGGCCGGTCCCTGGCGCCGGTGGACCGCTGTCCAATAGGAGAATGAAATATCATGGTCTGGGCTAAAGGGATATTCCGTGTATATGTACAAGGAATATACAAGGGATATCAAACGATATACAAATACCATGCAATATATATCAATAAATAAATATATATATTCGGTTTAATCTGATCCTTTGTAACAATCTCCATAGGCTTAGAGTGGTGGCAGAGAGTGGTATGAGACAGGCAAACTCTGTGGCAGTTAATGTGTTAAGGGCAGAATCAATGAAATGTCTGAATCAAGCAGTGCATTTAGAATGTTTGGATTTCTTTCACTGTTTTTAATCACATTCCTAGGCAAAGCTAGGCCTGTCACACAGCCTGCAAAACAGCTCTGCCCCAAGTACTGTATCACTGTAACAAAAACTCACCTCTGCGACCAAATTAGTTTGAAAGAAAATGCATGTATACATAGTATCACAAATAACTAAAATATTAAGCTTGTTGTTTCCGTGCACACTGTGAATAAACCATGGTTGCACAGATGGCGTGAAGTGAAATAATTCAACCTTTTTAAACTCATTTAGCTGTTATTGGCAAAGTAGGCTAAAAAGGATAGGGGAACAATTCATATAATTTGAATGGGGTGACGGATCAGTGATATGACAAAAATATGATTTATTAAAAATGGTAAATAATACGAGAATAAGTTGCACCGGTTAGTGTACTTCCTCCTTAAAGGTAGAGATGTTTGACAGAGGTTATCCAACTCTCTGCGTAGGAGTGTGTGTTTTAAGCATTCTATTGCTGATGAAACAATACTGGTTATTATGGAGATTTATGTATTGAGAATAGTTTACCAGGTGATGGCTGCATCAACAGAAATGTCTCTTAGTTTTATCGCCATGGTCCCAGCAGTCATGCCTGTTACAATAGGTTTGTATTAAACTAAGGTTTTGTTTCCGCACGGACGGAGTTGAGTGTGACACAGCTAGGTGGAGAGCTGGATGAAGTATGTCAATGTGAGATTATAATAAAAGTGTAAGCTACTTGGAGAATGCTTCAATCGTCAATTCTGTAGTTCAGGGTACAGTATAAACCAAGGCAGCATTTAACATGGTGACAGCGAGGTGGACACGTTCCTAACGCTACATTGAGAGATCGACCAGCATCGGAGCTAATGTTAGCTAGCTGGTTAGCAATAACGTTGGATGGGGGACAAGAAGAAGAAGAAGAAGAAGAAGAAGAAGAAGAAGAAGAAGAAGAAGAAGAAGAAGAAGAAGAAGAAGAAGAAGAAGAAGAAGAAGAAGAAGAAGAAGAAAGAAGAAGAAGTTATCCCCGCGAGAGCAGAAAGGATGGAAGGACTGAGACCGCCACAGACGCTATGCTTGGACACTGGAAACCTTGCGAAGACGTGGAAGGAGGAGTTTACACTCTACTTGGACCTTTCTATGCCAGATGCGCCCGAAATTATGAGAGTGAAGCTGTTCTACTACCTCATTGGAGAGGCGGGTAGGGAGCTATGTGAAACGTTGATGGGTGACGGCAATTCAGCTGGGAAGAAACTGCCAGACTTGCTCACTGCATTTGATGAACATTGCAATCCCAAAGTGAACGAGACTGTGGAAAGATATCGTTTTTTCATGAGGAATCAAGGTCAGAAAGAAAGCATTGACACATATGTTACTGATCTCAAAGTGCTAGCCAGTACATGTAACTTTGGAGAAATAAAGGACTCGCTCATACGTGACAGAATAGTATGTGCTGGTAACGATGCAGGGCTGAAAGAGAGAAGATAAGTTAACACTGGAAAAATTTCTACACATGTGCAGGGCCACAGAGTTGTCTCGGGAAAATAGCAAAACCCTCTCAGGGAACAGCGTGGAGGAGGTACACATGATCAAACAGACAGAAGGGCAGGAGATGGATACAGTGTCATGCATGTTCTGTGGGATGACACATGAAAGGAGCAAGGCAAAGTGTCCAGCCTACGGAAAGAGCTGCAAGAAATGTGGTAAAGAAAATCACGAAACAACACCTGAGAGAGGACTGACTATGGAACAAATAAAGAGGGAGTATGGAGATGTGTTCACAGGTGACGGCTGCCTGGACGGAAAGTATCGAATCGTGATCGACAAGAGGGTGGAGCCAGTTAAACTCCCCAAACGACGAGTTCCGGTGGCTATGATGACGTCACTCAAGGGAGAGTTGAGAGATCTACAAGAGAGGGAGATCATCACGCCTGTGGAAAAGAGCACGGATTGGATTAGTAGTTTGGTTACGCTGCAGAAGCCTAATGGAAAGACTAGAGTGTGCATAGACCCGCGACCACTCAACAAGGCACTGAAGCGCAGCCATTTCCCCCTGCCCACCATAGAAGATGTTCTCCCAGACCTGTTGAGAGCAAAGGTGTTTACAGTCTGTGATGTCAAACATGGATTCTGGCATGTGAAACTGGAGGAGTCGTCGAGCTATCTGACAACGTTTGCCACACCATAGGTGGCTCAGGATGCCTATGGGGATAAGTCCGGCTCCGGAGATATTCCAGCAGAAGCTGACCAGGCACAGCAAGAGGAAGCATTCTGGAGGCTGAAGGACAAGATAGCCAAAGCGCCAGTACTCAAGTACTATGACCCCAAGCAGGAACTTACGCTGCAGTGTGACGCATCAGAAACGGGACTCGGAGCAGCACTGACCCAAGGTGGACAGCCGGTAGCGTTTGCGAGCAGAGCGCTGACTCAGACGGAAAATGGTTACGCCCAAATTGAAAAGGAATGTCTGGCCATCGTCTTCGGCACAGAGAAATTCCATCAGTACACGTACGGCCGGAAAGTGACTGTACAGAGCGACCACAAGCCTCTGGAGAACATTGTCAGGAAGCCACTGCTGAGCGCACCCAAGCGACTGCAAAGGATGTTGCTGCGGCTTCAGTCATATGATATAGATGTGATATAGCTTTGACTTCCGGTTTGACGACAGTATGTGACAGTCGCATTGGTCACAAGCTCCGCTCCAGTTTTTGTTAATTTCGTTTAAAAACCTACTTTATACAACACTAATGTGTTTAAACCTCGACGTATATATTAACTAAGACCTTCAACTAACTATATCAACAGGGAAAATCAACATGCCAGCAAATAAAGATAATACAAAGAGCCGTGAAGCAGATACTCCAACGGTAGATGTTGCGGTGACGCGCTCTACTGTGAAGGAGAAAGCAGAAGCTATAGAGAATAAAAAGCTTGACAATCTCATGGATTACAACATTCCTACGACCTCATCCGAGACAGACATGGAGAGTACTTCACCCGATTTCAAAACGCTGACAGCTCTGATAAAGATCTTAACCGACAAGGTTGATAAAGTTGATGCCAAGGCTGGTGATATAGCTAGAGCTGTGGAGAGAGCCGAAGCTAATGCTATCGCATTTAAGTTAGCTATAGAGGCTAAACTTGAAGACATCAATGCACAGGCTGTAGTACAATCCGATCGCATAACGGCGGTTGCAAATACTGGGATCGAATACTCGCTGAAACAAGAGGAGAAGAATAAGGAACTATTTGAGAATATCGCCGAAGTATCGAAGGAGATGCAAGTGGGGGACAAACAGCTTTGGCAGATGATCCAGGACAACAAAGAGGAAAACACGGTCAGATTGCTCGAAATCGAACGTCACGCCCACAGATTTAACCTCCGTATAGTGGGTTTGGATGAATCAGTCAAATGCACAGATGCCACGTTTGCTGCAGTGCTAGTCGAAATTCTAGGTCCTGAAATCCTACCTACAGAACCGATAGTGGACAAACGCTACAGAATATGCACCGTAAATTACAACAACAACAAGGAAAGAGTGATCATTGCTAGCCTACGGGAAACTGGAACAAGAGACACGATCATCAGGGAATCACGCAAGAAATGGGGAAAACTGATATACAAAGGGAAAAAAGTGTGGTTCTATGAGGACATGTGCAAAGAAGCCTTAACTCTACCGGGCCCGGTACAAGGATGTAGTACATCAGCTCTATGAGAAAGGTAGACACCCCGTCCTACAGTATCCAGCTATTCTTTCCATTGTGGAGGGAGATGGAAAGAGATTCGTGCTACGTTCGCTTGAGGCGGCAGAAGATTACATGAAGAATATAAAAAGTGGATGACAAGATTAATCTTTTCTGGATAGCTTTACAATCGCATGGACATCAAAAACGGCATCATACAAGCTTTTGACAACATTGAGGGATAAGTAATTTAATATAAAACGCTAAACACCATATATATATATAGATTCATGGTAATATGCAGGTCATGATTTGATACCGACTATTTTGGAACATTCTAGAATTTCCTATTTTTTTTTTTACTTGAAGGCTATGAGTCATAATGGAATATACTGGAATACACTGGATTATTATTGTTCTATGACACGAGGAATGTACTGGAACATTACAACAACAATCTGCAAGTCATGAGCGGCTGACAGCACCCTGGAATACAATGCCTTTTTCAATGATGGCCCCGGAAAATAACAACGACATGAGACTTGGTCATGAAATAGATGTGAAGAACAACGACCACCATAACAGATTAATGATCACTCTTGACGGGGGATGATCTGCATACAAGTATTTAAAAATATCCTTGTCATTTAGATGTGTAAACATGCAAAGTTATTTAAAAAAACGGGAAATTTTAAGTAGTTATTCCCTGACTTTATGGGTTTCGATAGCTAATTCTAAACATCATTATTTCTTTATTCTGAAATGTTCTAACCAATACATGTTAGTAGAAGGTTTAAAAAAAATGAAAAAAATAGGTTTAAATGAGTATACTAATTGAGGTATATTTTTCATTTTGTTTAATTACATTAACGGGAGAGTGGCTTGGCCACAGGTGACATTCTATTAAATTAGAATTAAAGTATAGATTCTATGGTATACATAGGAAAGTTTAGGATAAATTGCTCATTCTGGGCTGACCGGAGGTGCAGGATAGGAAGAAGAGCTGCGGAGAGCTGCCAGGGGTGCCGCGAGATGCCTGGCAATGTTTCTTTAAAAATATAGAATGACAACAGTCTTATTTTGAAAATCCTATAGCGGGTCTCATTTCTGCCCACGCGCAGCTCCAGCTATAATAACTAGGCTCCGACAGCTAGAAACGTTCAGGTCATTATGATACTCTTATTTTGAAAATCCGTGGTGTCGTGACTCATATCCGCTCCAGCACACAGCCAATAGGATGCATCTCCACACAGCAGTCCTAGTAGCGTCTCAGCAGCAGTCAGTAGCGCAGGGCTGTACGTTAACTTTTTTTGCACATAGCACTGGTGCTACAGAGGTTGATAGTTTTGTAGCACAGGCCAAAATCTTGTAGCACAAATATAAAACGTGTTATATTTGTAACAGTCACAAATGTGCCTATTGTATTTGTGTTATTTAGTTGCAGTGCCATGTTTGGCTGTCATTTAGTATATCGCCATGTGTTATTATTACTATGATACTCTCATATGCTATTTTCAATTAATATCATAAACAACATAAGGAATATTAGCATAATTTTGAGTGGACTGAAGGAATGAGTCAGCGTTAATAGTTTTAAATGCAAATAATTTATTGAAACATAGAAGTGGGGTCGGTTGGGACACACACACACACAATGGGGGACCCTGATGTAAACAAGACAAACATCTTTCTCTGGTCTGCATCCCCTTAACAATTGTGTGTATTGAGCCGTACTGTACTGTACCCATTCTGCAATCTGTTAAATAAAGTTTTCATTCATTCATTCACACACACTGTTTCAACTCACCACCCCCGCATCATATTGTAGTCTAGTCTGTCTTCAAACTTCCACTCCTCTCGAAACTTGTTTATATTTGAATATCAACATTATCTGTCCATCCTCAGTTTACTATAATATACTCCTGTCCTGAGTCCTGACTAGTGACTTCATCGTCTTTCCAAACGCACGCACGCACACACACACACAGGGAAGGGGAGAGAGTGCCCCCCCATTTCCCTTTCCCCAGTCCACACTGTGTCTGCTGGCTCTGTGCCTCTGCCTCTGATCAGGATTAGCTTGTTAGCTTGCTAACGTTGTAGTGATTGTAATGGTACATAAACGTTAATTTCGGGCGATGTGCGCATAAAGGAATGGCGACGGTGCAAAGCATGTAGATGCATTTGACCCGTTGCGAGAAAAAAAAAACACCACGGACTTATTTCGGGACGTGTAGGCGCACTGCTGTGTTAACGCAGCAGTGCGCACCAACCGACCAACGCGCTGCTCTGCTTGCAGAAGCACGGATAGGGCGGATATGACTCGTCGAGTTGTCACAAGAGTTTTTTTCAAAATAAGAGTATCATATGCACCTGAACGTTGCTAGCTTTCGGAGCCTAGCTGGAGCTGCGCGTGGGCAGAAATGAGACCCGCTACAGGATTTTCAAAATAAGAGTATCTATATGAACCGAATCCCTATCGCACCAGTGCTATTGAAGTAAATCCATCCATCGCACAGACCGCTGTTGCTGTAGCACGTGCGATATATATGTCGCACTGTACAGCCCTGCAGTAGCATCTGGAACAGTGAACACGCACATTGCAACAGAGCAAGGATAGTGTTTTCGCGACCCAAAACAAATCCCTGCTGTTTTATTCCACAACGGGTCAAATGCATATAACATGCTTTGCAATCCTTGCCATTCCTTTATGACCACGTCGTGTTTAAGACCGGAATTAACGCCCCGTTTGCATAAGCTAACAAGCTAAAGCCCTGTTCAGAGCGACAGAGAACAGCAGAGAGGGGACTTGGAAGGAGGACTGGGAAGGAGGGGGGGGGGGGGCATTCTCCCTCTGTGTGTGTGCGTTTGAAAAGATATGATGAAGTCAGACGAGTATATTATATTGATAATAAATGTACTGAGGGTGGACAGACAGATGATGTTGATATTTAAACATAAAAAATACAATACATAATAAATGTATTCATGATCATCATGCAACATAAAACAATTGCAGGAACGGTTTGGGAGAGGAAGGGGTTGCGTGTTCCAAAAGATTTACTTAAAGTTTAGAGCTCAATATATCAAAACGTGGCACTTTATAGTGAACAGGAGGTCTATTTGTATTAAAAACAATAAATAGTTTTTAATTTAAATGTCTGGAAGAGCTAAACAAATTTTTTAATGTTTGTAATGTAATTCCTTACACGTAACGTGTCTGGCTGTGTGACGTCAACTTGTCAGCATGAAAATGACAGCCAAACATGGCACTGCAACTAAATAACACAAATACAATAGGCACATTTGTGACTGTTACAAATATAACACGTTTTATACTTGTGCTACAAGATTTTGGCCTGTGCTACAAAACTATCAACCTCTGTAGCACCAGTGCTATGTGCAAAAAAAGTTAACGTACAGCCCTGCAACTATTTAACTAAACAAATAGTCTATCTAGTGCTTCATGTGTATACAATAATTGCCTAATCTAATAACATGAACTAAAAAAGAAATCGATCACACGTTTCGTAAAGTTATTATAGAAACTTCACCAACTTAACGTCCGCGGCAGGCGTCATTACTTTTACCAACATATTTTCCAACGCATTTCCAGAGCAGTCCTATGTCCGTTATCAAGGAAATGCAAAGTGGCTATCGCAATCGGCGTTGTGATAATAATCACTAAATGCATTCAGTGCTGGATCTAATCAAATGGATTTATCGAGACACGTTATGGAAAGTTCAAGACCAGACCACACAGCTTACAAGTGAGTGTATCAGCCGCTGTGTTATGATTATTATGATACAAAATGTAAATGAATGAATGAATGAAAACTGTATTTAACAGATAAACAGTAAAAGGCACTCTGCAGGGATGTGATGTCATAATCAATCGTCACCTCACTAGAATAATATTTCCAACGTGAACCGCAAAGCTGAATTTTCACACAAAATGGACACGTTTTTAATTCGTCCATCGAAACAGGTTACAGTTACCAATACCAATTCATTACCTTCCAGTACCAATTCGACCGCTGAGATTGCCCCAGTCAAACAGTGCAGCTGCAATGTTGTGTTCTCATGCTAAACCAGACTGGTATCATGTTGTGTGATCCTTTTCTGTATTTAAAAAAAAAACATGATTTTCTGTTTGAGAAATGGTCACACTATTGCTATATTTATTTATACATTTAGACCTGAAACGCCTGCTAATAATGCATTTATATAGCCTGCATATACACACAAATGTGTTTCCCGGTTTCAATGGGTTAAATAAACGTTATTTTGAAAGCAAGCACTTTTGTCATTATGGTATATTGACTTGAACAAGACTGTTAGATCAACCCTGAAAACTGGAAATATCTGTTATTGTTGTGAAGGGCCAGATTAAACCGAATATATATATTTATTTATATATATTTAATTGTATTTGTATATTCTCTAATATTCCCTGATATCCCTTGTATATTCCTTGTACAATATGCATTGAATATCCATTCTAGCCTACTGAACATCCCATAATAGTCTCCATTCTACTATTGGTCGAGACCTTGGTGCCAGGCTGCCATACCCCCCAGACCCAGTTCAAACGTACCGCTCAACATGTACGAACAAGTCCTAGTTCCGCGTAGGAATCTGGCTACCGCACCACTAACGGTACTATTTGTTCATAGTGCGTATATATACTGCGCTACTAAAGTAGGACTTCCTTTTTCAGTCCAGTTTCTTACCCTCCAATAGAGTGACAGACGTAAAGCCTCCCCGCGACGCCACGTGTGGGAGTAAGGCCAAGTTCGGCCTACCATCGGTATTGAGACATCGTGTATATTAATATTTGAATAGTCATATTTGGCACTATATCGTTGAGTTGGACGTAGTCTATTAAGCTAATAATAGTCTATTCATATGTAGTGCTTCGTGCGGTGAGAATACTATCGTAGTCAGTACCCCATCGTTTCGGGCAGAGAACTGGCTGCTTATCCAGGGTGGCCGAACCCATGTGAGGCTGCACCCGAGGAGCCCCAGAGCCGACGAGCGAGTGGACCTGTATACCGGATTATTCTACCGACGACAGCCCGCCTTCCCAGGCACGGATTATGCTTTGTGTACAGTGATTATTCCATGGATAAAGACCCCCGACACTGCCGTGTGTTGGAACCCCCCCCCCTGGAGAGGACGCAAGGTGAGGAGGCGCTCTGCAAGACGAGGTCGCTTCACGTCTCTCCTCCGTGGACCGGAGAGAGCCGGCCCACAGAGAGTCCAGCTGCTTTCATCTGTGGTCCAAGGATCGCTGGCGCATTGAACTGCACTACTGTGGGTTCACCCAGGATACCCTTAGCCGGACGAGGCAGCCAGACTCTACCCCCCCCCCCTCCTACTCCTGTTGTCTTACAAGCGACCGGATTAACCCCCCTAGTGTATCCAGTCTTATAATCATTAAAGTATCATTGCTGTTATTCCTTAACTATTCCAGGTCGTATATTTACCACCTGCGCCATCAGAGATTGGACATTCTCTATTGATATACCGACGAATACTCTTTGCCATAAAAGTGCATACTATTTCAATTCATAAATGTAATTAAGTGATTAAGTGCTTGCTCTACACACCATTGCTGTGTAGTAATAAATACATACTTCGACTTCGTACATTTGTGTTGGATCCGTTTCATCTACGTGAGAGTGTTTATCATAATATATTTATGCCGAGTACTGGGTGGCCGAATATTAAGTACAAAGGTAGTGGTAGTAAGTATCATATCTAGTAATACAGTCAGGGAATTGTACCCCTCAGTTACAATTGGTCCTTCGAGCCGGATGGTAATTAGTGTAATATTAATATAGTGTTATTAATATTGAAATGGCCTATGATGAACACTCCACGAAACGATCCTCCTAACCAACGCCCGCAGCGCGAACGACGGCTCCCTCAGTACTTAGAGGCTTACGCTGTCAGTCAACAACCTAGTCTTCTACTAACAGTAAACGCGGTAAAACTAGAAAGTAAAAGTATGTCTAACCCCAACGCCCAGACTACCCCGACCATAGAGGCCCCTACGGGTTCTAATGTAACTGACCAAGTTCACGGTGGGGACCAGTGGGAACCAGACATGACTTCACACCCCGCCAGTACTGAAGAAGTAGTCCCCGATGAGTCCCGGGAGGAATACAACGCTACCGAGAGAGAACTCGGCACGGAAGAAGACGGGGAGAGCACCGTGGAGATAGAGCTCCAAGGCTCCGCAAGGAGTACCCCGAGGGAAGGCTCCCCTATACAACCGCCTTCTCCCAGCGAGGCAGAGAGGACCCTACAGCAGGCCTTCCTCATCAGCCTGAACGCCGCTGCTGAACGCGACCGACTGCAGATCCAGCAGCGGAGCGAAGAAGAGCATATACGTCTAGAAATAAGACGCATTCAGAGGGAAGAGAATGTGGCCCGAGACCGAGCAGACAGCCAGCGAGCAGCTGCTGGTGCTCTACGGGACGCAGAGCGCGACAGACAGCAAGCGCAACTAATAGAACAGCTGATCAGACGGACAACACCCTCTCCCTCCGCCAGAGGCTCCAGGAACTCGTCTAGACACACCTCCAGGGCGGCATCCCCTAGCCGAGTAAACAACCCTGAACTTGACCAACAGACGAGGTCTATACCCCCCACAGACCACCTCCCCCCACCGGTCCAAGCGAGACCTAGCAACCGGGAAGGAGCAGCATATCCTGTGGAGAGGCTAAACCAGAGACTACAAGCACTGGATGACCTAACTGAAGACGAAGAGGAAGAGGAGGAGAACCACGCCCGACGACAGCACAGTACTCTACCGGACCAGGAGGTCCGGTACAGCCCAGGCTATACTCCCGCGGAGCTGCGCTACAGACCCCCGACTCTATACCCGGGTGAGCACGACGCACGACCCGCACAGAGGAACAGCACCTGGACAAGCGGGCCATGGTACACTGCCGGTACCAGCCCATACCAAGGAGCGGGAGGAGACTCGCCTAGGAGGCCTCTCCCCCAACGCTCGCCGATGTATCCACAGTCAGCGTCATACATTGGCACGCCTATGGTACCCGACTTCACCCAAGAGAACCGGGCCCAGTATACAGAACTCCGCATGTGTCTGGAGACCATGTTGGTGGATGTATTGGATGAACGCCATAAATACGCCACCCTACTGAAGCACTTAAAGGTACCCCGCGCACATAATATAGCGCTCGCCTACGCGACTTCCACCACCCCATACACAGCAGCGCTGGTAGCATTGGACCAGAGGTATGGGCGCATATGGGATTACGTGATCCAGGAGATCCGACACATCGACCGCTTACCCCCAGCAATAGACAATCGAGCGCTGGATGACCTGTCCATCAGAGTGCGGTCCCTGGTGGGGATGTTGGGAGCGCAGGGAGAGAAGGGGAGGCATGAACTTTACGCCAACTCAAATGTGGAAAGGATCTTGGAGAAGCTGCCGCCCGCTCGACAGGAGCGTTTTAGGCGGCAGAGAGACCACCGAGACCCGAATGGCCCCGAACCGAACCTCCTCGATCTAGCAGACTTCCTGGCGAGAGAAGTCAGCAGCCTACGGCTAGATACATTCGGACGGAGCACCCCTGGCTCCAGAGAAGGAACCAGACGACTAAATGGTGGAAGAGGATCGGTGACTGTGATGCACCGATCGGAGTCAGTGCCGAGCAGCAGGAGCCACAGTACCCCCTCCAGAACGGAGAAGTGGAAGATAGTGTGCCCCTACTGTGAGAAAGAACACTGGCTAGCGCAATGTGACTCCTTCCCCAAGCTGAACGCGGAGGAAGCAAGTCAATGGATAAAGTCCAACAAGCGCTGTTTTCGCTGTGCGCGCTCACACATGGCAGCCGAATGCCGCTTAAAGAAAAGGTGCACCAAGTGCGATGGAGCCCATCTGGACATACTTCACGACAGTAACAGACGGCGCCCTTCACCCGCACCATCCAGCAGCAAAGCGAGCGTCATGTACATCGATCCCGCCAGCAGCAGTGGAGCCCGAGTACTCCTAAAAGTAGTGCGTGTGACACTAAGCTACCAGAATAAAGTCCTGGACACTTACGCCGTCCTCGATGACGGGTCAGAGAAGACCCTTCTGCTCGCCTCCGCTGCGGCCCAGCTAGGGCTGCGGGGAAGCGAAACCCAAATGACAATTCGGACAATAAGACGAGATTTGAAGACGATAAAGGGCGAGAATGTCTCATTCTCTATCGCAGCAAGCGGCCAGCCTGAGCGACGGTACCAGATTACAGACGCTTTCACCAGCCAAGAAATAGGACTGTCGCGGTACACATACCCCGTCGCCAAGCTGATGGAGAAATATGCACATCTGCGCAAGTTACCGATCCCGCTCATAGACAATGCTATGCCGACCCTGTTGATAGGCTCCGACCATGCAGACCTCATTGTCCCGATAGACCGGGTTCATACCGGACCCCGAGGCTGTCCTGCAGCAGTCGAGACCCGTTTGGGATGGACTCTCCAAGGCCCGCTCGCCAAATCTCTCAACCGAAGTACAGCCACTAGATGTCTCCACTCCCGAGTCACAGAGGGAGAAACCGCACTCCTGCAACACGTAGAGCGGTTATGGACCTTGGAACAAATGCCCTTTAAGAACGGAAAGAAAGACATTCGCTCTAAAGATGACATTTACGCCATTCACCTCCTCGAGACAGGGACCAAGAGAGTCCCGGTCAACGGCGTGTTGAGATACGCCACGCCACTCCTGCGGCGAGAAGGAATGCCTACTTTCCACGCCAAGACAGACGCCACAGAACGGTACCTGCTGAACACGGAGCGGCGCTTAGCCAAGAACCCCGCCCAAGAGAGTGTATACCGCGCTGAGATTGAGAAGCTCATCACAGCGGGACACGTCACAAAGATGGACATTAAAGAGGCTGACCAGACCACTGAATCGTGGTACGTGCCTCACCACAAGGTCCATCACAACGGTAAAGACCGCATAGTATTTAACTGCAGCTACCAGATCGGATCCCAAAATCTGAATAAAGAGTTACTGCCCGGTCCCACACTCGGCCCCTCCCTACTCGGCGTTCTACTCCGCTTCCGCCAGGAAAAGGTGGCCATCAGCGGGGACATTAAAGGAATGTTCCTGCAGGTGAGATTAGTAGAGGAGGACAAGCCCCTGTTACGGTTCCTATGGAGAGAGAAGCCAGGAGATGAGCACCCAGCCATCTACCAATGGGAAGTCCTCCCCTTCGGAACGACGTGCAGCCCCTGCTGTGCTACATTTGCACTACAGAAACATGTAGCAGAGGACCCAACAGCGGACGAAGAGGTCCGACACAGCGTAAAGAACAGCTTCTACGTAGACAACTGTCTACAAAGCCTTTCAACCCAGGAAGAAGCCGAGGCTCTCCTGATTAAACTCCGCGCCTCATTGATCAAAGGCGGCTTTGATCTCAGGCAGTGGGCCAGCAGCGATCCGCAAGTACTGCGCAGCCTCTCCTCCGAGGACAAGGCAGCCAGCAGCGAGACCTGGATGGCTACAATCCCGGGAGAAGCCCAGGAGATGACCCTGGGATTGGTGTGGCGATTCAAAACAGATTCGCTTCACTACAGACACAAGCCCCTGACTACGGAGCAGGGAAGGCCGGCGGCGCCGCCGACCACCAGACGGAGTGTGTACACAACACTCGCCCGACAATATGACCCGCTAGGATGTATTCTACCGTACACCACCAGGGCAAAAATGATTGTACGAGCATTGTGGGACAAGGACCAGGGCTGGGACGACCCCATTCCCGCACACCTTGCATCCACCTGGAGAGAGTGGGAGATGGAGCTCCACTCACTCCCAGGCGTTAATATGCGCCGAAGCTACTTCCCACCCACGGTGAGGCCAGAGACATGTAAAATGGATTTACACGTCTTCAGTGACGCCTCAGAGGTCGCATACGGATCAGTGGCCTACTTGCGGGCCCAAGAGGAGGGGGGAGAGATCTACACAGCATTTGCCCTCGCCCGCTCGAGAATAGCCCCACGCAAGCAACAATCTATCCCACGCCTAGAGCTCTGCGCAGCCCTAGCCGGAGCGCACCTAGCCACGCTCATCCAACGTGAGCTCACCATACCGGTGTCTAGAACAATCCTGTGGTCAGATTCCACGACAGTACTCGCCTGGATCAAATCGGACTCATGCAAGTACAAAGTCTTCGTGGGAGTCAGAGTCACCGAGATTCAAGACTTAACCGAAGAGTTAACCGGAGAAACAGAGTGGCGCTACGTTGATACAAAACAGAACCCAGCTGACGTCATCACCCGGGGAATGCCCCTAGATGACCTCACCCGTCGCAATGTCTACAGTGACGGCCCAGCATTCCTAAAGCTCCCGGAAGGAGAGTGGCCCACGCCTATCCCGAGGGAAGCCAGTCAGGAGGAGGCTGAGAATAAGAAGCCTGTGTTCTGTGGATGGAGCACTGTTATCTCCGCAGACCCCAACATAGATGATTGCACTACCATAGAGTGTGCACAACAAAGGACAAACTTCAAAGGCGGCGAAAGAGAGCTGAGAGAGAGCTTCCAAGCTATGGGCCCAGAACTTAAGACCCACCTCGCTCCAGCACAAATTGACTTCCAATTCAACCCCCCAAACGCACCCCACTTCGGTGGTACTTGGGAACGGGAAGTGCGTTCCATAAAGACAGCCCTGTACGCAGTACTTGGGGCCCAGACTGTGGCGGAAGAAGTCCTAATGACAGTCCTCACGGAGATTGAGGGAGTATTGAACTCTAAGCCCCTCGGCTACGTCTCCAGCGATGTGGCGGATATCGACCCAGTTACCCCCAACACACTCCTGATGGGGCGGCTAGATCCCGCGTTACCCCAGACAATGTACCGGCCTGAAGAAGCGAACGGCCGACGAATGTGGAGGTACAGCCAAGTATTAGCCGACAAGTTTTGGAGCAGTTTCCTACTGCACTACCTACCGTCTCTACAGACCCGCCAGAAGTGGGTAAAGGAGAGAGACAATTTGACAGAAGGAACAGTCGTCATGATTATTGATCAATCACTGCCCAGAGCTATGTGGCCGGCCGGCCGCGTAAGCAAAGTGATCACCGGTGCCGACGGCAAGGTCCGAGCAGCTGAAGTGCTTGTCCAGGGTCGCACTTACACCCGTCCCGTGGCGAGGCTCATAGAACTGCCCCGACTCCCAGACACAATCGATGATGACCATGACCCTATAACCCTATGACTTTGTGAAGTTGACTGACCCCTACAGCAAACCCTTATGTGTAAATAGACAACGCGATTAATCTGTCTCTGCTTAACTGATTAGGTCTGGGACCAATCAGGGGGTGGCTGTTGTGAAGGGCCAGATTAAACCGAATATATATATTTATTTATATATATATATTTAATTGTATTTGTATATTCTCTAATATTCCCTGATATCCCTTGTATATTCCTTGTACAATATGCATTGAATATCCATTCTAGCCTACTGAACATCCCATAATAGTCTCCATTCTACTATTGGTCGAGACCTTGGTGCCAGGCTGCCATACCCCCCAGACCCAGTTCAAACGTACCGCTCAACATGTACGAACAAGTCCTAGTTCCGCGTAGGAATCTGGCTACCGCACCACTAACGGTACTATTTGTTCATAGTGCGTATATATACTGCGCTACTAAAGTAGGACTTCCTTTTTCAGTCCAGTTTCTTACCCTCCAATAGAGTGACAGACGTAAAGCCTCCCCGCGACGCCACGTGTGGGAGTAAGGCCAAGTTCGGCCTACCATCGGTATTGAGACATCGTGTAAATTAATATTTGAATAGTCATATTTGGCACTATATCGTCGAGTTGGACGTAGTCTATTAAGCTAATAATAGTCTATTCATATGTAGTGCTTCGTGCGGTGAGAATACTATCGTAGTCAGTACCCCATCGTTTCGGGCAGAGAACTGGCTGCTTATCCAGGGTGGCCGAACCCATGTGAGGCTGCACCCGAGGAGCCCCAGAGCGGACGAGCCAGTGGACCTGTATACCGGATTATTCTACCGACGACAGCCCGCCTTCCCAGGCACGGATTATGCTTTGTGTACAGTGATTATTCCATGGATAAAGACCCCCGACACTGCCGTGTGTTGGAACCCCCCCCCCTGGAGAGGACGCAAGGTGAGGAGGCGCTCTGCAAGACGAGGTCGCTTCACGTCTCTCCTCCGTGGACCGGAGAGAGCCGGCCCACAGAGAGTCCAGCTGCTTTCATCTGTGGTCCAAGGATCGCTGGCGCATTGAACTGCACTACTGTGGGTTCACCCAGGATACCCTTAGCCGGACGAGGCAGCCAGACTCTACCCCCCCCCCCCCTCCTACTCCTGTTGTCTTACAAGCGACCGGATTAACCCCCCTAGTGTATCCAGTCTTATAATGGATATAAGTCAACTCGACTTTTGACCGTAATATGGATCTAATAAGCTGGGCTTTTACAGCGATTGATCGCATATTCTCTACAAGGAAGCAGAATGCGGATGACCCATTATGCCCTCTTGGGAGCTATCAGGCGGGATACACCATAAATTCTTACGGGACCTGGCTCGCAATATGCTTTTTCCCACTGGAGATAAACGACGTTGAGGACGTATATCTTCTAATTGTCATGCTGCTCGGCCTGGGCACCGTCAGCTGCTGGATCTGGTACTGTCTGAAGCTAATTCGGAAGAAGTTGATTTCCCTGGCCAGGGATCTGGCCGGGATCAAGGATAACCTGATGGAACTGTTTAAGAAGATCGCTGATCTAAGTACCCTGCGCGGTGATGAACAATTGAGCTCCAAGACCATGTTGGAAAGAGGCGAACTCTATCATGTAGACGAACAGTCATGCTTGAAGACAATTCTTGAGAGACTTGCTTCTAACCATGCGGAGGAACTTTCGCGGTCACAGGCCATACTGGACATCACGTCGGAAATCAGGGACGTGAAAATAAAAATGCCACCGTACCGTAATAGGGGATACGACGATGGTGACGATGATTAGACAAAATTGACCTGTTTTTAACTATATGCGGCATATCTGCCTCGAGCTGCATCTGTTATCACCCCCCCCCCCCCTCCCCCTTCCCACACCCTCCTTATCCTTTCTGCTGTGGAACGGACCGAGGCCAGGGTCAACGCGGAGGAGTTGACTCGCCGGCGATGTGTGATTCTGGGAAAGAGGGGACGGTCTGTACTAGCTGAAAGCGATAAGATTGATGAGGCCCCCCCCTACCCCCACCCCACCACCCACCCCCCCCACCCCATCCGCACCTGCTGTTGTGACTCATCTGGCGCCACAGCCATACGTAGGCTGCCTCTGATGCTCGACGGTGGGGGCCCACCCCCCCCTTGACTGCTCCACAACCAAATTCCTTAACCGCCCACCCCCCCCCCCCCCCACTCCGCCCTCCCTCCAGTTCACCAGGCGCCACAGCCATACGTAGGCTGCCGGCTATCGCATACAGTGTCTCAGGCCTCCTGTAATGCTGACATGTGTCAACAAATGTACATGTCTGTTGAATTTATGCTGTGCCATTGTTACTGTAAAAATTTAATGATTGTGTTGTTGTTAATATCATTTATGAGACGTTGAGCTGTATGTGTGTGTCATGAATTTCCCCAAGGGGATTAATAAAGGAATATCTTATCTTATCTTATCTTAATCATTAAAGTATCATTGCTGTTATTCCTTAACTATTCCAGGTCGTATATTTACCACCTGCGCCATCAGAGATTGGACATTCTCTATTGATATACCGACGAATACTCTTTGCCATAAAAGTGCATACTATTTCAATTCATAAATGTAATTAAGTGATTAAGTGCTTGCTCTACACACCATTGCTGTGTAGTAATAAATACATACTTCGACTTCGTACATTTGTGTTGGATCCGTTTCATCTACGTGAGAGTGTTTATCATAATATATTTATGCCGAGTACTGGGTGGCCGAATATTAAGTACAAAGGTAGTGGTAGTAATTATCATATCTAGTAATACAGTCAGGGAATTGTACCCCTCAGTTACAGTTATAATAGTTAATACAAAATAATACTTTAATAGTGAACTGTTGCATGCATTACAGGGACTCTCAGAGTACATTCCGGAGGAGCCTTCAGGCAAAACCTCTCATGATAACATTGTTTATTCAGTTGTATTTAGGACGGCAAAGTCACACCCCACAGAAAAGTATTTAGAGTATAAAGAGTATTAAAGATTCAGTCTGGTCAATAAAGGTTGATGTAGTCTCATGTGATGTCTAGTATCAGCCTAGAAAGCAATGACTGTACTGGGATGATATTAGAGATCTATAGGTCATTTGCATGAACCATATAGAAGGAATGTTGAAATGATTCATTCATTCAAAGGGGGCCATAGGCAAACCCCCTCTCTGTCCAACATGGGAAGCAACAGCCCAAAAAGGAGGGGGCCACAGCCCCCCTGCTGCTGCAGGCAAAACCCACGAGGAAGGACATGTTGGGACAGATAACCCCCAGAAGGTAATCTAAGGAGAAACGCCATGTGTGGAAGCAAGGAAACTATGGGGGGAGTCAGGGTATAAAACAAGGTATTTTGGTGAGAGAGAGGCCAGGCCAGCTCATGACCCGCCACAACCGTTCCCCAGGGGGTCTGAGTCCTGCGCCTCCATCATCCACAGACCATGGTTCTACTTTGTCGCTACGTAAGTAAACCATATATATAATCACTGTTGGTGATAACTTAGAGGAAGATGTCTATCTTTGACCAGGTTTACCATGTGGCGGCAACAAAGTACTATTGGTCTATTTCATACATAACATGAATACTATTAATGTGCAAGACTGTCTTGATGTGAGAGCCACCGTGTCTGGGCTATTGTGATTAACCTCATCAATCCTTTTGTACAATCATGTATTATGCTGAATACATTCCTGTATGTAACCAATGCATTATCTCTTGGCCGCTCTGCAAATAAATGAGTTTGGACCATAGCTCCTGTTGTCTGGCTATACACGGTTATTTCTCATCTGACTAAGTCAGATGAGGACCATGGTTCTATGTCGCTCTCCTTTTCTTCCATCCAGTTAGCAACCTCATTGTGCTGCAATTAACCGTAGATATTCATTAGGAATACACGACATCATCATTGTAGCAAAAAAGACAGGACCGGAAAAGTCTTTATCGTATGTAGGGGTGCCCTGGAATATTTTATTGGACACAGGGGTGCCTTGGCAGCAGAAAGGTTGAGAACCCCTGAAATAGGTACCTTGTACGGCTCTGTAAGGGAGGGGGGATCAGGGGTTTATTTGTATATATGTATGTTTTTATGCTCGGCTCTCCACGGGACATCAATAGTAGGATGTAAATCCATTGTGAATTCGTACTGCAGAAGTATTACCAACAAATACAAAACAATATGTATAGATTATGGCTAGTTTGAATATAATGATCTGGAATACTGGGGGAATAAATAATCAACATAAACGCAAAAGCGTGCTCACACTGATGAAAAACAAACAGGTTGATGTGGCTCTTTTAAGCGAAACGCACATTTTAGTGAAAGACAAAGCTACGTTAGCGGACAACATATACCATAACATTAGTTAAGTGTATATGTCCTTTGGAACGAGAACCTGTGGAGTTGCTATAGTCGTGAAACGGAAGTTGAATATTGAATTGAAGGGAGTATGGTCTGATGCAGATGGTCGGATAACCATAGCTAAGATTGTACACAGGAATAGGAAAATAGCGTTAGTAGCGGTATATGCCCCAAATCTATACGAAGCTAATTTCTACACTACACTTACCAGAACAATGTTAGACCTTCCAGAATACTCATTTATAATTGGTGCAGATTTTAATGCCATTTGGGATCCTGGGTTGGATAAATCTTATCCCACCTTTTCCAACGAACAAAAAAATTCATCTAATGCGTTAAAGGATTGGTCGAAGAATACAGGTGTAAATGATCTATGGCGATCACTCAACCCCACGACCCGGAAGTACTCTTGTCGATCTGCAAGACATAACACACTTTCCAGAATAGATTATGTTTTTGCAACCCCGAGACTATTTGATAACTATGAAGTGGAAATGGTACCCAATGCATTATCAGATCACTGTTATTTACTCCTAAAAGGATAATTTGGTATACTGTCATCCCGAGCCCCAAGATGGCGATTTAACACGATACTGCTGAATAACAAGGAATTCATTACACAACTCAAAAAAGCTCTTTCAGTATTCCTACTAGAGAATGCGAAATCGGTGCCGGATCCCAGAATATTATGCATGTCGGTAAAGGGATTGATCAAGGATTTTACCGGGTGCTTTTCTTCCAAATTACGCAAAAATCGTTGCTCAAAACTGGCAGGGCTGGAAACGCTTTACTCTACGTTATTTTCTTCCTTACAATATAACTACTCGGATTGACTGGAAAATCAAATTAATGTGGTAAAAAAAGAGATTAATGCTATTTATAAACAACAATCTGAAGTACAAATACCTAGCACAAGACAACAAAATTATTCTCAAGGTTCTAAACCAAGTCACCTACTAGCTATGCGATTAAGAGTCAACGCAAAATTTGCAGATATAACTACAATTAAAGCACAACAAGGACTTGTTACAGACACTAAAAAAATCAACAAGACATTCAAAGAGTTCTACTCCAACTTGTATAAATCAGAAACGACCTTCGATCAAAACAAAATGGACAAATATCTTAATCAAATTAAACTCCCTAAACTATCAGAGGATGATGCTAAACAGTTAGAAACACCCATCACACTAGATGAACTCAGGGAGGCCATATCTGAAATGAAAAGTGGTAGGGCTCCAGGAAGAGTTGGTATCCCACCAGAAATGTACCTCTCATGTTGGGACGTAATTGGACCCCTATTACTTAATATGATTTTATACTCAATCAAGGAGGGGAACTTCCATAAGAACGACAATATTGCAATCATAACAGTCCTCCTTAAAAAAGACAAAGACCCCACCGAGTGCGGTAGTTATAGACCCTTAACCCTCCTCGGAACCGATATCAAACTGTACTCTAAGGTATTAGCCATCAGACTTCAAAAGCATATGACTTCTTTGGTTCATCCGGATCAGACTGGCTTCATAAGAGGCTGCTTGATCACGGATAACATAAGACGATTACTACACATACTAGATGCCAGCAAGGACGACACCACACCTAAGGCGATGCTGTCCCTGGATGCGATGAAAGCTTTTGATAGGTTGGAATGGTCGTATCTATGGGCAGTATTAGAAAGGATGGGGTTAGGAAAAGGATTCATTGATATGATTAAAGTATTATACAAAGACCCATCGGCCATGATTACAACAGGTATAATCACCTCCGAAATCTTTCCGGTATCACGCTCTTCTAGACAGGGTTGCCCTCTTAGTCTCGGACTATTCGATTTATCATTAGAGCCTTTAGCACAATATATAAGACAATCCCAATTCATAGAACCAATCGTAATCAAGGGCACACAACACAAAATTAGTTTATATGCGGACGACGTAATACTGTTCATGCAAAACCCTAACACCACAATGACTCATCTTCTCAAGTTGATTGATGACTTTGGCGATCTATCGGGATTTAAGATAAATTGGCCAAAGTCGGCTTTCCTTCCACTTAACGCCCCTGCAAAATATATACTCCTTCCAGTAGAAATACCAATGGTTAAACACTTTAGATGTTTGGGAGTTGAAGTATTCCCTACCATAAGCCAAACCGTGAAGCACAATTACATAGAAATCCAAAATAAAATCAAATACGACTTTGACAGGTGGTCAAAACTTAAAAACTCAGTACAGGCACGGGTTTCAATAGTTAAGATGGATGTCTTACCTAGAATCAACTTAATCAGCTCAATGCTACCGTTACCCCCTCCAGATGGTTACTGGAAAAAATTACACTCTCCCGGATCCAAATTTATTTGGAATAACAAACCACCACGTATAAAAAGATCCACCGCACAGAGAAACAAAGCCGACAGAGGTATGGCATTTCCAGATTTTTTCCACTACTTTAAGGCGTACACTTTAAGACCACTGACAACCTGGTTTGATCCCCAAGCATCAGTATCCTGGAGAAATTTTGAAGTAAATATAGTAGCACCACATAGACTGGAGGACATAGTATACACCAAATTATCAATTAAGCAATGCGAACTGGAATTTGGCCCCATTATTACTCATGCGATCCGGATATGGCGTGAAACACAAAAAAAAAATTCGAACCCACATAAATGGCATAATCATACTCCCTTATTCAATAACAATGCACTCCTGATTGGAAAACGACCTATAAGATTCCCTAGATGGGAAAAGCAGGGCATACACACATTAGGAGATGTTTTCAACAAACAGAGTTTTTGTAGTTATGAGGAAATACGCAAAAATGTTTATCTCACCAGTTCCACATATTATTTTTACGCACAGTTATTGTTATGTTTGAAGGCTCATGGTGTCCCATTAAGAATACCAATTGAACACCACAGATACCACAAATTCTTCTATGAAAGAGAGACATCGAGAGGTTTTGTATCAGATTTTTATCATCAATTACTAACGTCCTCGTATGAAATCCTCCACCTAGACTCAGTCTGGAGGAGGGATCTACCAGACCTGGAAATAAATTTTGATTGGCAAGAAGCCTGGGCAAATGTTCGACTTGCGTCACGTAACCCGGACCATCAACAAATCAATCTTAACTATATTCATAGGACATACCTGACTCCTATAAGACTGAACAGAATGGGTCTTAAACAAGACTCCAGATGCTCCTTATGTACAAATGGGGATGAGGGTACATTTATGCACATGTACTGGGATTGCCCACCAGTTAAGGTATTCTGGAAAGAAGTGACCCAGCAATTATCAAATCTCTTAACTCTGAATATACCTGTACACCCCTCTGTATCTGTATTACTGTTGAATGATGTTTTCGAGTTTGCAGTCCCTATACAGCTAAAGAGATTGGTTTTATCTGTTATCACAGTGGCTAAAAAGCTGATAGCATCACGATGGTTTCAACCGGAAAAAATGTGCCGGAAGGTCTGGATTCTTACATATCTCGAAGTGATTTATCTAGAAATATCTACAGCAAGAATTTTGGGTCTCAGTGAATCCAAAATTACAAGGTGGTTAGAAGTGGTGGAGAGAATAAAAACTAGCATTTGAATGGTAGTGCCTGGTTAGGAGCGAATGATGATGGATGGATTATCCAAGGGGGGGGCCCGGGGGGGGGGGAAGCGAGCGAGAGCTTATATGTATAGGGTATTAGATAGCAAGTATTAGGTGTATACCTTGTATATTACATTTATTTAAATGGTAATTTCATTGGATGTGCACTGTTAATTAATGCTTGTATATCTAATTTTATGTTGTCATGTTTATGTTTATGTGTTTGTTTAAAAAATAATAAAAAAATAAAATATAATAATGATATAGATGTGACTTACGTTCCCGGACGTGACATGTTGCTCGCGGATACATTGAGCAGTGCGTACCTGCCTGAGAGCTCAGGCGCGGGGTCAGTGGAAGCTGAGATAGACAGTCAATATGGTGGACTACATACCAATCTCAGAGGCAAGACTCAGCACAATACGCTCTGCGACCCGAGACGATGACACCCTACAAAGGTTAAGTGATATCATAAGGAAGGGATGGCCGAAGAATAAGAAAGACACACCGATAGATATCAGACACTATCACTCCATGCAAGAGGAGCTGAGTGTTCAGGACGAAATTGTCTTCAGAGGAGAGAGAGTTGTGATTCCAGACACAATCCGAAGCGACATCACCCGCCGCATACACTCTACTCACCTGGGAGTAGAGGGGTGTCTCAGACGGGCGAGAGAATATGTCTACTGGCCAGGAATGACCGAGCAGATCAGGACAGCCATATCCAAGTGCGACATCTGCAGAACAATGGACACAAAGCAGCAGAAAGAGACACTGCACTCACACGAGGTGCCGAGCAGGCCATGGGCCAAGGTGGGGACAGACTTGTTTACCCATAACAACATTGATTACCTACTGACAGTTGACTACTATTCTAATTTTTGGGAGGTCGACCATTTACCGGACACAAAATCGAGTATGTGATAAGAAAGCTGAAGGCTCACTTTGCTCGTCAGGGGATTGCAGATGTTGTGGTTTCGGACAATGGGCCACAATACTCTTCACACGAGTTCGAGAGGTTCAGTCAGCTGTGGGGATTTAAACACCAGACGTCATCCCCTGGCTACCCTCAAAGCAACGGGAAAGCAGAGTCGGCGGTCAAAACGGCGAAGAGACTCATGATGAAAGCCAAGGCGGCAGGGTAAGACCCATACCTGGCGATGTTTGATCACCGCAACACTCCATCTCAAGGGCTAGACACAAGCCCAGCTCAGAGACTGATGTGTAGGAGGACCAGAACCCTGCTACCAACGAGGGATAGTCTTCTGCAGCAGGAGGTGAAACGCACAACGGCAGAGCAGATGAGACGAGGACAAATGAGACAAGCAAAATACTACGACAGAACAGCGAGAGATTTGGACACGCTAAAAGTAGGAGATCATGTCAGAATTCAACCCTTCGAACCGCACACAAGCTGGAGAAAGGCGACAGTGGTGCAGCCTGTTGACCACAGATCCTACAGAGTAGAGCTGGACACCGGAACTGTTCTTCGACGAAATCGACGACACCTGAGACGGGACAGGGGCACAGAGCCAGGTGGGCCGGACCTGACTGTATCTGTTGAGACCCACAGCACACCAGAGTCTACCGCTACTCTGGGCAGGGACATAGGGGACACACAGACTGTAACCACAAGATCGGGTCGAGCAGTTGCTAGACCAGGATATCTCATGGACTATGCAAGCTGAGTGTGTGGGGCACAGTGTGTTCAAGAAGAAGAAAAAAAAAAGAGAAAAAAATAATGGTTTTGAAAGTAGATCTTTATGTCATTACCGTTTAGCTCCATGTTAGTTCGATATTAATGTCATTCACCGTTTAGCTCCCTTTAGTTCAGTAAAAGAAAAGGGATGTTACAATAGGATCTTTTAGTTCAGTAAAAGAAAAGGGATGTTACAATAGGTTTGTATTAAACTAAGGTTTTGTTTCCGCACGGACGGAGTTGAGTGTGACACAGCTAGGTGGAGAGCTGGATGAAGTATGTCAACGTGAGATTATAATAAAAGTGTAAGCAACTTGGAGAATGCTTCAATCGTCAATTCTGTAGTTCAGGGTACAGTATAAACCAAGGCAGAATTTAACAATGCCGACCTTCCACGTTGTTATCTAGGAAACACTGTCATTGTCTAGAGTAGACACTCGCTTTTCTTCTAAATAATTTGTCCTTGTCTCTCTTTCATACATGTATTCTTTCAAAATAAATTGTTCAGTACAGACAGATGTCTAGGGAAAGCATTCTGCAATACATTATGTGTTTATCATACAAATAGGGTTGCAAAGGGGTGGGCACTTTCTGCTAGATTTCTGGAAACTTTCCATGGGAAGGAATTTAGGAAATGTTGCCCAATTTAAATATTTTTTATTTATGTATTTCTTCTTTTTTGTGTGCAAAATGGTTTAGATTTGTGAGATTATGTGCTAAATAAATCGGCATTCGGTGCCTTTTAAAGTTCTACTCAAGTAAATTGTAAATGTTTTAAATCTGCTCATTTCACAATGTGATTGTACATACTGTGCATAACCTAATAGGCTACATTTGACCACTCAGCTTATAAAAACTGTTTTTAATTACATGTCAAAGCGTATTTGTCAGTATACTGCACGGCTAACCTACACACGTATAGTTCAGCTCAAGATGAATCACCATTCTAAATTCAACCACTGCCCAACCTTCATAATCCCTTCACTTATCACACGGCATCTGCATCCTAACTGTTAAGATAACCTAACATGTTTAGCTCAAATCCCTGTCCCCATCATTTTCATTCGCTTACATGTCGTGGCCTCACACAGCACCAACTGTTGATCTCACCATCTCAAAAATTACAAAACTTAAATATGCAGCAGCATACATAAATGTTTTTTTTTATGAATGACGAGGAGCATAATAATAGGGACTTTGATTACAAATGTGTGTGCCTGTTGTACAAGGAACATAAAACCGTTTCATACTTCTTGCTGGTTTACAGAGGCTGTCAGTGGACCCTGTCAGTAGCACTGATGATGGGAGCTAACGTTAGACGTTATATACTGTAGTGTCTCTGTGGCAATGTTTACAACACTTTTGCTGACCAGGTAGGATGTGCTTCATCTCACTATTTAGTCGAATGCGCTCTCTGGCATCAGTGCGCTTACATCAAACACCATATTGTTTTGCACTGCTGTGTTTTACGCACATAGTTATTCTGCAATTACACATGCAGTATTATTCTTTTGAGCGATGAGATAGAGCTAGCAAAGCAGATTGGTATGTGGAGAAGCAATGAATTCCTGGATTTGCATAATCCCTTCATATCATGGCACATCCCATTTTCACAATTCAACTCGCAACGATGACTAAAGTTATTGATTTGGGGACAATGTGAAGTCTGGCAAGCAAGCCAGCCTTTTTTTCAAACATACTTTCAGATCATATTCACTGTCTGTTAAGTTATTGACAGAAAGGTTTACTAGCATAAAGTTAGCTTTCTGGGTCATTGACACTGGCATCAGTTAAGTGACAGGTGGTTGTCAAGCAGTTGCTAAGGTGGTGCAGAGGGACTATAATGAAAGTCAGCAGTGATGTACAAAAGGCCCAAGGACTGGGCAGACATAAAGACTGTGGGGTGCTGTTCTGCAGCTGGACGCTTAAGACAGTGGGGCGCTGTTCTGCAGCTGGATGCCTCTCAGACATGCCCAGACATGTCAGTCGATAGTCAGCATCTATATTAGTGGCCTTTAGTGATTCCTTCAGTTCGTGTGTGCGTCCCTGATCACAAGTAAGTGTTAGATATGTGTATAATGAGGACGCTTAGTTATTGTTGGTGATTTATATAGTTAAGGCTTATAGTAAGGTTATAATTCTACCAGCTGCTTAGGAAGCAATTTACCAGTATGCTTATAGTGATAATCTAGCCTATTGAGTATAATCTATATTGTTGATTGTAGTATTTAGTACCTGTTTAGCACTGCTTATCCCCATTGTTAGTTCCACTCGTGAGGTTTATGTTACTTGTAGCAACAGTATATTGTATAGTATATAACAGACTGATTAATAAGTATTAGTAACGCTGATGTCTTTGTTTCCTCCCCATTTAGAACCACACACACTCTCACACACTCCCACGTGTTAATGGGAAATCGAAAGTAGCAATTGCCTGTGCATCTGTCTGATGATTGATAATAAAACTCCTCAAAGACCGTCCCGTGTCCTGACTAGACACCCCGTGTCGTTGACTACATTTCCTAACCACCAGGAGCTTCACTACAAGTGAGCAAAGCATAAATAACACATTCCTTTATATTTTAATGTTGAAAATATGAATAAATGGCACATAGGCTAGAGCCATATGAAATCCGCGTTCACGGAATTGCGGACGGAATCGCGGAATTAACCAATAAAAATGGAATCAACTGCAAAACGTGGAATATTGCAGAATTTGGCCTAATCTGGACTGAAATTTCGTTTTTTGGTGGTTTGATTGATTGATTGATTGAAAAGTTTATACCCTTCTGGGTCTTGGGATATTTCATATGTTTTGGCAAATTTTTATTTAAATTGTATAATTCCCATTTTAAAATGTTTTACCATGGTATGTTTGGTATCTTTTTTTTCAGCACAGCCTCACATATATGACCTGACAGTTAGTTTTCATATTGTATAATACTGTATATACTGTATACTGCATAATGTACAACACAAAACACAAAATCGGATTGAGAAAATGTGTTATTTTTAGTATGAACCAATGCAAACATATCAAATCAAGGATATAAAACCAGGTAGCATATTTACATAAACAAAAGAGAACAGATCAGAATTCAATTTACAAAGCATTATTTTCTCCATACACAGGTAATAAACACAGACGAAATTTTGATTCTCAACTGGAAATGATCACCAGCATGCTTTTTTTAACAAAGTCAGTAAAGGTAATTTTTTTTACAAAAAAAAGTACAAAAACATTTTTACAGTAAAAAAGTAAAAAATTACAAAATAATTTAATTGTGGGATATTCAATATACATATATACAGTACACATATGACTAGAGTGCAGTCATATAGAGTGCAGGATGCCTGAGGCGTATCCAAAAAATTGTGTTACCTGTGTATACGTGGCATGGGGGTCTAGCTGCGGTCCTGGGGGTCTGCACGGCATGAACCGGAGGGGCTGAGGGGCTGGATCAGGATCACTGTTGGTCTTCCAGGGCGTCTGATCTCCTGCCTGATCTCCTGCCTGATCTCCTGCCTGGGCTGGACGTCTTGGCCTGGCCTGGGTTGTCCTGCGTCAGACTGGAGCAGGCTGCTCATCATGTCTGCACATAAATGGCACACACATTGTACATATAAGACACTGCTCATACAACACACACACACACACACTGTATATACACTCAATATTCCATTCTGTATATATTGCGTACAAAGTCTACCCTCCTTCCATGTCTCACAGAACTGGTTGAAGGCAGAGCTTCTGCTCCTTCCTCCTCCTCACTGTAGAAAACAATAAAAAGCACATTATTTTCAACATTCAACAAGGAATCTCTTGATGCACACTTACCATGTACACTTATCATGTACATTCACCATGTACACTTATCATGTACATTTATAATGTACACTTGTCATTTACATTCATCATGTACACTTGTAATGTACATTCATCATGTACATTCATCATGTACACTTATCATGTGCATTCATCATGTACTTGTGCATTCATCATGTGCACTTATCATGTGAAAGCCTTTCTTTGCCTTTCCCAACAAGTTTGACAAAAACAAAAGCAATCAAAGTCCAAAATAAGTGTCTTTACCTTTCATTGTCGTCATGATCAGTGGACCTTTCGTCACCATCACCAACAAACGATGGATCATCAACGTCGTACTACTACTACTACAACTACTACTACTGCTACTACTACTACTACTACTACTACTACTACTACTACTACTACTACTACTACTACTACTACTACTACTACTACTACTATTACTGCTACTACTACAACTACTACTACTGCTATACAAGTCGAACTACTAACTATAAACTACAACTACTGAAAAAACGGTGTTGTCCCACAGAAATGATCTTTTAGACAAACTTTTTGCGCACATGGAGACTTCTTCTACTGTTCCTTTCTGGCAGTAAACTTCCGCCTCCTTCGTCACTTCCTCCCAAACGTTTCCGTTTCATTCTAGCTCAAAATATGACCAAGATATTGATAAAAATGTAACGCATGTAAATTTATATCTGGCACATTTTACGCATGCGTAAAAGTTTATTTAGCATCGAATTGAAATTATCCTGGTTCATTCATTTATTGGTTTATCAAGACAAAATAAAAAGTAGCGTGTAGTTTCAAGGACACGTCATAATGCCACGCCGAAAAAAACCCGGAAATGGACAAAGTTTTCGATACAGAGAGGCACAAACTGATGACGTCACTTCATCACGTCGCCGTGAGCCGCGACCGGGAACCGTTAACCAACTCCGCCAGCGAACAGATTGCACCACAAACCCTGACCCTGCCAATTTATTAATCCTGTGGGGTCGAGGTTCAGAGAAAGAGTTTGACACAATTGGCAGACGTCACGAAACATGCGGGGCATACTCTTGGGCAGCCGGGGTCAGACCCGGGCTCAACCCGAGAGTCGACTCTGCTACCAACACACGGGGAGACAACCACCCCCCTATGTTTATTAACAGAAAATGGTTGCTCCCTTAACCCATTAAGAAACCCTGGAAACATAACTGCGCATATACACAGGCTATACAATGCAGTTCAAGGCGTTTCAGGTTTAAAAAGGGTTAACCCAGGCCAACAGGTCAATGAGGGCAAAGCCCGACCTGGGCCTGGAGGACCGGGACCTACACAGGGATGCATAGAGGAGTTGACAGAAGCAACCTCCCCGACAGCCCCCTCCCATCCCCGGCATAGCAGGTAGGGAGGGGTGAAAACGAATGGAGAAGGACCAACCCACCTAACAGTGTGCAAAAAGGTACAACACAGTATGGACCAACGCACACCACTGTTAAGGGCAACTCGTAGTGGCATCTATATGACACACACATTCATGACATCAACCCCATGTGACGTCCGGCCCGCCCAGGCATTTTCCCCCCGGAAAAGCTCAGGGTCCTTCGGGGTACCAGAACTTGTCTGCGCCCCGGCGGACAACGGGTTAAACTGATCCGGTCCGGTGCGACCAGGACGAGTCCCGTGCCCTTGTCACGCCACCGCCCCCAGTCCTAAGAGGGGGGTAGGTACGCATGTCGATCCAAAACATTACAGGAGGTGCCACCAAGACGGTCAGTACGCGAACGCACCGCTCCCGGTGGCGTGTAGCTTTATGCCAAGCAAGCAGTGCAAAAATTTACCGTAGTGGCATGCAGTAATGCGCCTTTCATTTTCGCGGAAATAGGCTGTCTATTGCCATTCTCTTTGACAAACTCTAACCTTAACCAGCTCCTTAACAGCGCCTAAACTTAACCGTTCTAACCTTAACCAACTCCGAAACAATGCCTAACCTTAACCTTAACCATAGAAATTATATTGCCATTCTCTTTGACAAACTCTAACCTTAACCAGCTCCTTAACAGCGCCTAAACTTAACCGTTCTAACCTTAACCAACTCCGAAACAATGCCTAACCTTAATCGGCGAAAGAATACACGTTAAAAAAAAATCACGTTAAAAAATATTTTCGATGGGATTCGAACTCGCCAGCAAACAAGCCATAGGATCCACAGCCATGTGTCCTTGCCAATTGAGCTATTTGTTGGATACTGAATAAGGGGCGGTGACTTATATATATTGAGCTCCGCTCGTGTCGCATGCGCGGGCACCTCGCGCGAGCACGCCGGCGCACGCACGCACCTGAGCGAGCACGCCGCCGCCGGTGCACGCACGGTAGCATTTGTCTGAAAAGAAGGGCGCTTTACCGCACTAGCGTGCGGTGACGAATGCGGAAGCATTTTTGCACTGCTTGCTTGGCATTAACGTACAGGCCTCCCGGTGGTCCACCTAATGGCCGTGAGACCCCCCTGCCAATGTTTGATCTACTCCGTCATCTCCCCCCGGAGATGTACGCAAGCCCTCGAGTCTAACCTAGTGTACTGGCGCTCGGTAGAGACAAAATCTCCTTCCCAGCCGAAGCATTAAAAAACGCTGTTTTTATGATGTTGGGCAACCAAGGCGTGCCGGTCCCAAAAAGCGGATTCAATTATTGAAAAACACCCTGGGCCTGATTGGTCTCGTAAGACCAAACGCTGATTTTTTTTAAACAGCGTGTATGCTCGTAAAGAACCCGAGAACAGTGACGGTGAATTTCTAACAAGAAAGAGCCTCACAATGTTTCCCCTCGCTGTCTGGGACGAGCAGCAGGAAGCCGGTCTACAAAAGACACTGACACGGGTCCTCACACAACGAGCCTGGGAACAAAAAACGCAGTCAATTCTGCTCTTTATGTAAGAGGGGAAGACAGCGGTTTTCCCAGAGAGACCTCAACGTGAGTAGAACAATTGAAAAAGGTTCATGTATTGGACTAAGTGACAAAACAGCCCGATATACACTACTGATAGAGAGCAGCGCAGAAGAAACAATACTCTTGACTGCATTGCATAACCTAGCTTTTACAATGACAGCGGTCTGTAGCACAGGCCCTGTAACTCACAGACATGTCTCATGGCCAATAAGAAAACGCGCCTGTGACGTCTTCAATGGCCGGGGAAATCCCGTATCCCACCTACCCTAATTTGGTGAGGGAAACAGGGAAATCCCCCCCTCCCCCTCCCTATGACGAGCTTTCTCTCTCAGCTCATCAGGGAGACTGATAGGTAGAAAGCACAACCTCTCGACCAATCAGTTCCGTAAAGGATACTATATTCGGGGGGGGGGGGTATTTGTCCACCCCTCTCAGCGCCTCACCCCAGATACGATGCAATGAAAAAGCAGAGCCGTGACACCAGTTGCATAGCGTGCTACATGAAAGCACATACCTGTAGGGTAATAGCTTTACATCCTGTATGCCAGCCATAGCCGATTTAACCTTGTTTGTGTAAAAAACAGGTTTTATTTCACGGCTCTGGCTTATGTGCGAAAAAATTGCCACCCGCTATCTTTACCTTTACCCTTAAGCAAAGAAAAATATCAGACTAAAGAGAGGGACTAAAAAAGTCCTTGGTTCACCTGCTACTATGTACAACTCTGTAAGCTAACACCAGCACACCAGTTGTGGACTCAATGCTATGTTTACCTAAACATATTTACATGAAACACACACAACTCTCATCATACAATAAAACCCCAAGTTCACTTTTACTCACGTAAGAAAGAATGCCGTTTTAGGTAGAGAGAAGGACATAAGCCCCTGGCTAAGAGCTAGAACTACAGGCCTTGCTAAGTTATACACAATAGCAACAAACGCAAATTTTCAGAGAAAACTGCACAACTCTTCAAGCAAGAACGCAACCCCAGCATTCTTAGCTGTGGGTTTAAATTGCACATGTCGTATCCCCCAAAATACAGTGAATCAACACACATTTTGGGGGGGGGCAGGGGTAAAAAGTCACTTGCGTCGCCCGCCGCACGCAGGGGGCCGTTTGCCCCCACGGGCAGCTGGCCCGGAGGGACGGTGCTGGGGAGCCGTCTGGCCACGTTGTTCCCTACCGTTCCCCCCGGGCGCAGGATGACTGGCGGCAGCGGTGGTGGCGACCTCTCCTCCTCCACTCTTAGGCTTCTTGCTGACAGGGCCAGCAGTGGCGGTGGTGAAGGCCGAAGACCTGTTCCGGCGTTGCCTCCGCGTCACGCCTCCGGTCGCGGTGGTGTAGGGCCGGGGGAAGTGGGGTTGGAGGACGGACCGCTGCTCCTCCAGGTCCCTGCAGGCTGACGTCATCTCCTGCATCGCCGAGCCGAAGAGCCCAGTGTCGGAGAGGGGGGCCATGAGGAGGGGGATCCTCCGTTGATCCGTCAACGCTGCCTGCTCCAGCCACAGGTGGCGCTGGATGATAGTGGCCAGGGCGCGCTGTTTCCCCGCAGCTATCGCCTGTAGCTGCGAGAGATGCAGGATGGCTCCCGTCGCCTGGGCGTGGAAGTACTTCTGGTGGTCGTCCAGTACCACCCCGCCCGTCATCAGCCCCGACATGAAGCGCGCCAGCTGCGCGATGTTGGAGGTCGAGGCAATGAATATCTGGTCACTCCACATAGCCAACTGCTTAGCCGACTTCCCCTGGGGAAGTGGCTTTTTTAATGGCTCCCACACCATCTCGGGGCAAAGGATGGATGCCATCAGGCTATCAAGTCGTGGCACCCCTTCCTTCAACCCCTGGACCAAACCCACCACCCGCGTGAAAGGCACGTAGGTGGAGGTGAGGCCGACGATGCAGGGAATTACCTGTCCCCACGCCACGTAAGCCTCCATCGAAGGGAAGAATGGGCAGACAACACTCGCCTCCCTCACAGGACGGCGTTGCCAGAGATGACCTATCATGTTATCGGGAACAGGTGCTGGCAGTGGCGTCGGCAGCGGCACACCGTTAGCACAGGCGGCTGCCGTCATGAGCTCGGGGAACAAGGTGCGCAATTCCCTTTGCACACCTTCTTCCACTTCGCTCGCATCCCTCGCGTTTGGGAGGCTACACTCACTGTCTCTATAGGATAGGTGGGAGCCAACATCCGGTGCGGCTGATCTCGTCTCGGGGGTGGTGACTTTAACCCAGTCCCGGAGTACGAGGCTCTCCAGGAAGACACAGCACCCTCTGCCACTCCCTGAGGGGGATAATGCTCTGTCTCCGCCGGAGCTTCGAACAAGAATGCCCCCGCCCCCTCCATGTAATCCTCAGTTTCCATCTGATGTGAGGGAGAGGAGACGAGGGAATCCCTGCCCGGTGCCAGCCCAACACAGCCACTAAGCTGTCCGCCCCCGCTGCTCGTCGCCGTATGACGAGAACGAGCCGAGGCGAAGAGCCTGTGTCGCAAATCCTCGTCCACCAGAGGGACTGCCAGCCCGGCGGGGGAACCAGAACCAGAACTCAGCCACCTGACAGGAGATGGGAGCTTGACGGTCCCTCGGCGAAACGCACTCTCCTCCGGACGCCGCTGAGGCGCACCTGCCTGCCACAACCGTGGAGCCAGGAACGCCCCATGACGCACGGAGGAAGCCGCGACTGTGAAGCGCTGGTGGAGGTCAGAACGATAATCGTCTAAGCTCTCCGGTGGTGAAGACATTATCCCTTTCTTTTCCCGAAAATTTGCGAGAGAGAGAAAACAAAAGCACAATGTCAATGCAGCTCCTTTTACCAACTAACTACTTTTAGCACTAAAAAGGTGGTGAAAGTAGGGAAGGAGCTGGTAGTATGGCCATGACCCCGCTTATATATGAGCGGATGTGGGAGTGGTCAGGCAGGTGGGTGCGTACACATGCTTGAAAGTTTTCATGATAGCATATGATTAAAGGGATAGTTCCAATAGAGCAGAGCGCAAAACTATACGAAAAATAACCTCTTGATTCTTGATTCTTGAAAACATAATGCCTCCGGCCACGGCTGTCCAACTGCAGGGGCATAAGTGGGAGATTGTGTGCAACGTATGACAGGTGACAGGAGAGCCATTTTATCCAGTCATGTTCACAGTGGGCCCTGTCAGCAGACACAAAGGGGGGATCACAAAGCCCAAGGATCCACGTTCTTGATGTGGCTGAATAGGTTCAATGGTTCAGTAATGTGGTGTGTGGCAGCTCATGGCATTCATATGGAATAGTCAGGATGAAACATTCTCATCAGTGTGTCAAGCCGGAACATCCATCTGAAAGCGTTGGTCTGAGCTGAGCTGCATGTGAAATGATGAAAGCCACAAATAACAGACTCAGGTCCTAAATGTTTTCTATGAGGAAAAATAATGAATAATTTAAGGAATACAATTTTAACTAAACTAAACCTAGCAAACCGACTCTGGAAACTAACTGAAATGAACATCTTAAGCCCGAGGGGTCCGGTACCGGACCCACAATTACACCATGCCATAAATCCATCTCTACAGACTGTATGAATTAAACACTTTGATTGCCACTCACGGCTAATCTCGGGTTTACGATAGTTGCGTTGAAAGCCACGTCACGCCTTTCTCGGATTTCTTTTTAAGTTTTTTTTAGCGATCTGAAATCATATTGCATCACCCGAGCCTACTGTTGGAAATCCAGGGGCCGCCTGAAAAAAATATTCCAGTCCACATTTTCCAGTCCACTGATGCAGCCGGAGTTACCAGAGTTCATTCTGGATACTCTGAGCCGCGGCGAGCATGGGTTATACTGTACACACGTTGGATCAATATACTATGGTTGATTTTTCGAATGGTGATCAGGAATTGGAATATACCATTTGGATACCATCTGATGTCAGGTAAGGAATCTATGTTATCAGTGTTAGGATAATCAGACTAGTTTTCGAGGAGATATAAGCTTTTTTGTGATATGTGCTCTAGCTGTTTCACTGTAAAATCCATGAGGAAATGAAAGCAGCTATTATCAGCGCGCGGCTCAAACGTGCGTGCGTGCACGTATACTATTGATCATCTAGCGTTTATTTGAAAACGATTCATAAATAGGCCGACAAATATCAACGTTCTGAAATATTCCAGTAAAAGGCGATTATCATAGAATATGTTGTTTTTCACCTGAAAACGGGTGCTTTTCAAAATGCTCTCAAACGGAAATTAAGCGATAAAAAACCAATCTGCCTTGACAACACTGACTGGAAAATGATTATTTGATAAGCGACGGGCAGATTAGACACATAGCCATAATTTAAAACATAGATTAGGCGATATTAACGTTAACATTGGGAGTGGAACGTGGCATTCAAGGGGGTAAAAAGGAAAACACGGCATGGCGCTCAAAGTGTTAATGTTGTGTTTTTTTCAAATGTAGTCAAGAGTAAAGACCCTAAACCTGTCAAAACAGCAGTCAAAGTGTATATTTTCAGCATAACGTTTGTTTACCAATGATTTGAACTGTTATTAGTGAAATATAAGATTATAGAAATCTCAGGGCATTGAGTCGGAAACCGGAAAGTGGCGCAGCCAAAAGTGATTGTAGTCTTTTGAAGGAAGAGACCCAGGGCTTTCAATGGGCTTTTGAATTTCGAAAAACTACACTACCCAGCTCACGCCAGCCCCTGTCAATCATCTGACTTCTGGATAAACTTTTTTATTTCTCTTATTTCTCTGGATTATCTCCCACAAACCTGAACGTTATTTCCATAACGTTCTAAATTTCTCTACCTTTCTGTGAACGTCTCGCAAAAAACTGCGTTGCAATCTGATGAAAAATGGCGGAGGAATTTACATTATAAAAAAGTAACTGTACTTACAGTATATTTTATTCACAGTTTGTGAATCACACCTGGTGATACTAAATCCAGATTGAACTCTGACATTGGAAAGGGGAGATTTGGCCCGATCCATAGATGTGCGACCTCTGCCATAATAAGGTAAGTTATAGGCCTGATATTCTATATTCTATAATCATATTTCAAATGGCATGTGTCCGGATGGCAGAATTCAGTACTGTATCTACAAAACTTTCTGTTTAATCATCTTCCCTTTATCAATTTGCTTAGATTTGTTGTACAGGCCAAGAAGGTGCTGAATGAGCTCAGTGGCAATTTATCTTGTCTGACATTTTTTAGCATGGTGTTATTCACCGTCAAAGATGAAAAAAAATATATACATAATTGATATTCTCCTTTGGTTCATTACAATATACTCAAGCCTAGTAATAGACACAATATTTCTGACACTGGGAATACATTCCCTGAGATCCATAGATGTCCCTAGATACCAAGAACATGCAAATGGACCTTGTAGAAGTGGAGCAATCTTCCATGTACTTAGGTATGTATTATTCTTTTCAGAAAATAGGACTAGGGCTTAACACTTTCAGCGCCACGCTTAATCCCCATCTCTACCGCTAGATGGCCAGTTTAAAATAGTCGTTTCCGCTGTGTTTCACTATGTTTGCAGGGCTGTGTGTGTGTTCTGTATTATAGCTGTGGAGACAATGGTGTGGCTCATTTGACAGACACTACTTGTAGTGCAACATGGAAAAAATAGTTTGTTTCTACACACTGTAGTTTGTAGTTTATTACATGCTAAACATCACGCATTTCCAAGATAATCCAATCTGTTTTCATAGATTGCGAGATAAAACATTATGTGCAATAAGCCTGAATCGTTCTGTTTGATTCCCTGAACCCCCAAATACTCCCAAATCAAAGGTATATAACATGTACATGTGTACCTTCACAAAATCATCACAGGGGGGGGGGGTAATTTTAACTCAAAACTGTGATCGTTTTTGCAGAGCATGTTTTACATCCGGTAAAACACAGAACTGTGATCGTTAGAAAAACACGTTTCAGGTTTGGTAAAATAGACATAGAATATACCTTACCTTAGCCAGAAGGTATTCCAAAAACAATAATTCCAAGTGATCGCATCGCCATCGCATCACCATCGCATCGCCATCACGATTACCAGTGTATATGCAGTGATGGGCAGTAGCTAGCTACAAGTAGCGACGCTACATAGCTTAACTACATTTTTCAGTAGCGTGATGGTAGCATCGCTACTTTTGAATCAAGTAGCGGTCTCTGTAGCGCAGCTAGTTTTCGAATCAAGTAGTGACGTAGCGTCAGCAAAACGCTACACGCTACATATCCGGAGAAACAGAAAAAAAAAAAAAAAAAGTGTCTTCGCTCCTGGGAGTGTCGTGTTCTCCTGTCCTGCAGCTGGATACTATTGGAGAAAACCCACTATGATTGGTTGGTTGGTTTAGATATGAGTATGACGACTCACGATTAGGCCAAAACATTACGGGTAGGCCAATCAGAGGCAGGATAGGGCGGGACATGCCACTCCAGCTCGGCAAACCAGGAAGTAAAAAGAATCTAAACACAGACCATGAATGAATGAATGAATGAACCAGTCCGCGCGAAATAGCAGAAGGATTCGATGTTTCCAGGGCTGATGGCATTGATGAAGATGATGTCAATAACAACAATGCCTCTCCATGGCCCTATCTGGAAAAATGTATGAGTTTGACTGAAAAAACGCATAAAACATATGTGTTTATTGTGTCAGCCAAAAACGAAGCTTCTCTCAACTTCCCACACGACCAGCACTAACTTGAGAACACATATATTCAGGTAAACTGATGAAAAGCTTTACATAAACATTGTCAACTGTTCCCAAACAGCACACAAGTCAGTGCACTTTTTGTCAACAGATTTAACTAACATGTTTCACTGTAGGCAGAAAATGAACAATATTATGGGGGTGGAGAAAAGAAAAAACAAAATAGTACATACACTAAGAGGGAAAATATCACCTAGAGCAGTGGTTCTCAACCTGGGGGTCCCCACATGATTTTGGGGCCATGGAATGTTTTGAGTTACATATTTAAATACATTTGGTCATTTAGCTGACGCTTTCATTCAAAGCAACTTACAAATCAAATCAAATCAAATCAAATTTATTTATAGGGCCCGACAACACACGTTAATGTCCCCATGGGCCGTACAGGCAGGGCCACCTCAGGGGGTGTGCGAGCAGTGCGGTCGCACAGGGCCTCGCGGGAAGGGGGGCCTCGCAAAAAAAAAAAAAAAAAAAAAAAAAAAACGAGTTATTATTTTTTTTATTTATTTTTTTTTATTTTTTTTATTTTTTTTGCGAGGCCCCCCTTCCCGCGAGGCCCTTTTTCATCACAGACCTAAAATCTAGTTTTGCTTATATGCTTATATATTTCACATTAGACACGTTTGTAGAATGTGTCTGACTTGTTCCTGGGTCTGCAGTGACATACTCACTATTGGAGCTCTGGGGCTCTGCAGCAGACATACTATTGGTTTCAACGAAGGGAGTGGTTACTTACATCATGTGTAGTACGCCGGCGTGAGTCAGCTGCGTTTGACTATTTCGCGCGTGCAGCTTTTGACTATTATGCTTAGTTATGCCAGCCAAGACGAAGAGGTCGGTCATTATCAGTCGGTCGGTCACCAAGGAACGTTGACGAAAGGCCTCTCGCTGGCGGGACAAATGGCCGGAGCCTTGTCATGATGCAGTCGGGATATAGCCATGATGATGTCGGCTAGTAGCTAGCTTAGCTAAAGGCTAACTAGCGTTAGCTAACCTAGAGATGCAGCCAAGATGAAGAGGATGGTCGTTTGGCAGATGAACTTCGTCAACTCCACACGGTTGTCTCCATCCTCTTGGACGTTTGGTGAGTTTTTAACCTATTCTATTAACTCTATTCTATTCCCGCCGTGGACATCTCTCTCTCTCTCTCTCTCTCTCTCTCTGGAGCTAAACTGGCCGACTAACTGTTGTAGTACTACTAGTAGCTAACGGTGTGTGGCCTGGTGTCAGCACCTGTATGTAGCCGCATAGCTTGCTTCTGCGTTAGCTAATGGTTAGCGATAGCCTGGTTGAGCTAACTGTTAGCCAGTTAGCTGTTTAGCTACGACGTTAGCTGCCGGCTGCGCTCGGCTGGGAACGTTCGTTTGATGCTATCAGTTAGCCTTGAGTTAGCTGTTAGCTTGTGCTACGACCATTGACATTAGCCGTGAGAATAGCAGGGGGTTCTGGCACTCTGACTACGACATCATCTTTGACAGAAGATGTAGTCGGGCCTGCACCATGACAAGGCTCTGGCCATAGCTTATTTTTGTCCCGACAGCGAGAGGCCTTTCGTCAACGTGGAGACCTGTGTTGCGGCCTTTCGCCCTGTGTTCCTTGGTGCAGGTAAGATTAATGAAAATGTCATGACATTACCCCACTCTTCCTTCCTTCCCCTCCCGAATGTTTTGTTAATAACGATGTTTTTTTCCAGGCAAAACATATGTTACTTCACAACATTTGGAGATACGACATGTGCTGTGTGTGAATTCATTCTCTTGGTCGTTTGTGTAGCTTGGGTAGCGTTGGGCCGTTGGCCAAAGCTGTGTGTGGCCTGGTGTCAGTAGCCTACCTGGCTAGCCTTTAGCTGTCGGCCATTGGCTCCTTGCTGCTTTGTTTTCTCTGGTATAGACCCTCTTCTCTTTGGATTTAAGTGTTGATCTTTGTCCTTTTGGATCTATGTATATTCATGTTGCCTTTGTGAAGTTATCTTTTCCTTCTGTTTTGTTCTTTCATTAAAAGTTGAATATCCTTTAGGGGGTCATCTTTGCTTATCTCTCTCATACATGCTCTCTCTCTAACACACATGCTCTCTCTCTCTCTCTTTCTAACACACACAGTCTGCCTATGGCGGCCTTTCTCGATGGGTAGGCTGTGCTCGCTGAGTCTGTACCTAGTCAAGGATCTTCAGTCACTGTGCTCAGGTATTCTGCCACTGTGTACTCTCTGTTTAGGGCCAAATAGCATTTCAATTTCTTTCCAATGTGTCTCTCTCTCTGTACACTGTATATTGACTGTAGAACGGGAGCTCTCTCTCGCTCTCTCTCTTGCTATATGTTGACTGTATCATGCCCAGCCTCGGGCAGCGCTATTATTTACGAATATGTTGACTGTATGAAAAAAATTAAATTAAATTAAAAATTATATATATATATATATATATTTTTTTTAACCTTTTGGGGGGGGGGGGGGGGGGGGGGGGCTCGCGTTTAAATCTCGCACAGGGCTTCTTGACTTAAACAAGTCAAGAAGAAAACAGAACAATAAGTCAAGAACAGAACAAGAACACAAAAAAATTGTGTACAACAAGTCAGCAGGAGTGGTACATATCTAGCAGCCAAGGATAAGTAGTATTGTTTGTCTAGCAGTGTCGAGCTTGAGTGTTATACTCTTGAATACATACTGTACTGTAGTAGTATAGACATATTAGCATAGTTGGTGGTAGTATAGACATGGTAGCATAATAGTAAAATGCAGTAAGACAGTTGTTATTATTAGTTAAAATTCAGATATTGAAGAAGTGTGTTTTTGGTTGATAAAGTGGGCAGGTTTCAGCTAGGAGAGGGTATCAGGCAGCCAGAAGATGCAGAGTTTAGGGATAAATAATAAATAAAGATAGAATAGAAAAGAAAAAGACCATTACTGCATCAAAAGTAATCAACAAACTATACTATAAAAACTGATCAAACCAAATGGTCTCTTTCTTTTCTTTTGTAGAGGCTGCACCCAGCTAAACTTGCCTTCCTGGATTTTGTACATAATACAAGTTCATGTTAACACTTTGATTGCCTAAGGTTAAATTCATGATATACCATCCGTTGCCAGCTCTATTTAACATGGAGAAGTTCCCCTTCTTTGCAGGGCTATAACTTTTTAAATTCTATTGCTAGATTGCCATTATTAGGGCCCATTCAAGGTCCTATATGTATTGTTCATGGTGTAGCAACGTAAAACTTTTTCATTCACATATTCATACTAAAATATGATCTAAAGTATAAGTATGTTTTCATCTCTTTCTGCAGCTTTCTCCAGAACGTGATTTATAGCCCCAAATACATTATATTGATGATGAAATACAGTTTGGTAGGAATCTGTGCGAGATAAAAAATTTCAATTGGACGTACTTCTAGAAGTTTCTACGTATCATCTGATATTGACCGGATGGGCGGGGGATCGTTTATAATTCCGTGGGCAACATTTTACCATTCATCTAATGTGGGTCAAATGTTCATCATAGCAGTTAGTGTCGAACACGGTAATATTACACGCTAAAACTCACCCCAGTCTCCGCGGGCCATTGGGCGATCAGCGTGGGGTAGACAGTTTTCCATTATGGGATGTTGAAATACCCGGTCCATTTCCAGGTTGTATAATAATATATACGTCCAAATCATGTTGTTTTTTCGAGTTATTTGCAGCGATGGATGTTCACTGTGTGAAGACTGAGTCTCTCTAACATTAGCGAGTGCCCGGACCACATATGGAGTGAGTCCTGCCGGGTTAAAGGTAACATCCGTTTTTTCGATCTGCCGATCGGCCACCAGATGGCGGTCTTGAACCGCTAGAGGATTGAGAGGAGATCACACTTGTGTCTCAGGGCCCCGGAAAGGAAATATGATTCCGATCACAGATATTTGAAATATTGATATCAAAGACGAGTTACAGCGTCTTCGGCAACTTGAGCATGGCGGGGAAGGACGCCTAAACTCGTCCTTTGGCAACTAAAGTGTTAAAAGGATGACACAAAAAGCCAGACCGAGGGCTTGTTTCAGTTTTATAATAAACAATCAAACTGAGAATTTTTTTTGCCTGCCTATTTGTTTGGTGGAAACTTGATCATGAAGTAAAAAAAAAAAAAAAAAAGTAGTGCCGATGTAGCTAGCTATTTTTGCCATGTTCTTATAGTGTAGCTTGCTACATTTATCTGGGGATAGCTTCCATTGTAGTTGAGCTATATTTAATCGAGAGTAACTTGTAGTGTAGCTTGCTACATTTTCCAAGTAGCTTGCCCATCACTGTGTATATGTCTATACACGTTTCGATGGTCAAATACGGTGGTGTAGTGGTTAACACTGTCGCCTCACAGCAAGAAGGTCCAGGGTTCGATTCCCGCTTGGGAACCAGGTTTCCATGATGCCAGGTACCCAGGTGGGGTATCTCCCAGGCCTTTCTGTGTGGAGTTTGCATGTTCTCCCCGTGCTTGCAAGGGTTTCCCCCCGATAAGATAAACCCAATGGAAAGACATGCACAACAATAGATCGCTAACGCTGTCGCGTCCTTGACGAAGACGGACAGGAGCACTTGGATTGGTCCCCTGGCGCGGCTCACGTTGACGCCTGTCTGCTCCCGGCTGCCCTTGGGGGGGAAGGACAACGGGATGGGTTAATCGCAGATACGAATTGCATGCATGCATTGCATGTGTGCCGATTGATGACCTCTGAGCAGGTCCTAAATTATTATTATAAATACGCTTAGGCAACGGAATTTCGAGGCGATCAATGTGAATCTCTGTTCAAGCATCGTCCAATCAACAGTCATCTCCCGCCTCGACTCCTGCAACGCACTGCTAGCTGGCCTCCCGGCCACTGCCACCAAGCCTCTTCAACTCATTCAAAACGCAGCGGCCCGCCTGATCTCAAACCTACCGAAGTCGGCCCATGTCACCCCACTTCTTAGGGACCTGCACTGGCTCCCTCATTGCTGCACGTATCCGTTCAAGGCCCCCGACCTAGCATACCGTGCGGCAAAGGGAACCGCTCCCGCCTACCTCCGGTCAATGGTCTCTAACTACATACCCTCAAGACCCCTACGCCCTGCATCTTCTGGCCTCCTCAGACCTACTCCTATCCAAGCTCCGGGAGGGTCATCAAAGAGAAGCCGCCTATTCTCAGTCCTTGCCCCACAATGGTGGAATGAACTACCCACCCCAGTTAGGACAGCCGAATCCCGTCCAATCTTTCGCCGTTGACTAAAGACGAACTTCTTCAACCATTATCTGAAATAATTTTTTTTTTTAAATAAAACAAATTACAAAAAAATCTAACCCTAACTAACCTTACTGTCATGCACATGTCCTAATAAACTAACCTACACTGTAACACGCAACACTTTGATGAACATTGTTACTCAGCTGATTTGTACCCTTCCTGATGACCTGTCGTACAGACCTTGTAAGTCGCTTTGGATAAAAGCGTCAGCTAAATTACTAAATGTAAATGTAAGCAGGAGGAGGAGCCCCTACCAAAAAAAAAAAAGGTAACCGTGTATCCACGCCAATGCAATTCCAGTTCAGACACAGATGATACTGCCACTTGGTGATATTCGATCGGCATTGCAATTCCAACATATACAAACGACCCAGGGACGGCTAGAATGACCCGGATGATGATTTAGAACGGGGATCAGAGGAAATAGATCAAAGGATCTAAAAACGTAATATTACGTGATTGGCGCAGAAAGTGTTAAGAGGTTAAACTGGATTTAAAGAAAAATGAAAAACACAAAACAATAATAACTCTGGTCTCTGCTGAACAGGATGCTTGCGCACAGATCTTGTAACATCCTCACAGAGGCAGGCACGCGGGAAGTAATTTATACTTGGGGGTGCGGTTGGAGTCGGATAAATAATAATAATAACGTCATATTAAATGCATGCGCGAAGCGCATCATTCGTGATTTTCCATTCATTTGAAAGATCAATATTTTACAATACAACAGACAAACTTGAACACCAACATGTGGACAGTTCACACACAAAATGCAGCAGTTTTTCTCTAATCAGAAGACGATTTATTGTCGATTTAGACGCAAGCCGCCCGCAAGCGTCAACAACTAGCGTTTGGAATTTCGTTTCGCACACCGCACAGGATCGTATAACCCAGTGCTTCTCAAACCTTTTCTGTCAGGCCCCCCTTTGGCGGACCAAAATATTTTGGGCCCCCCCCCCTCTCCCCAACAAAATAGTCATGAAATGGGCCATGTTTAAATTTATTGAAATAACACCAATATCGTGACCTTTCAAATTGGCCCTATATTTTGTTTTCAGAGCTGTCATGGATGAAAAGCCAGCTTCACACAGATACTGCATGTGGTGCTGAATGGTATCAACACCTTAACTGCTGCATCATGAGATACTTGGTGGGCCATGAGATGAGATACTTGGTACAGAGTATAGATTAAACAGATTAATGATGTATATTATATTAATGAATATAGGCTTCTAACAGTCAGCGCGCTAGTGACAATTTACACATTCTTGTGACAGAATGAAGTGAACAAACAGACACGCAACCATCCGAAAATATTCATTTCTTTATTTGAAATATTTATTTCGAACATGTAATAATAGTATACAAACTAAGAGTAACTGAACTTTGTGTGCGTGTGTGTGTGTGTGTGTGTGTGTGTGTGTGTGTGTGTGTGTGTGTGTGTGTGTGTGTGTGTGTGACTCTGTCACAACAACAGTCGCTGTCCGTGGTGCTGAAACATTAACCAAGTGAGCACGGCGCACTGCGCAGCCGCATTTTACACAGTTTTAATACAATCTTTTTATTTTATTTATCTTTGTGTGTGAAACAATAAATAAACAAACCTTGTTGGACACAATCCAAGTATGTTGCACTTGATGTCATCTTCCCCAAAACATGCTTCAAGAGTGGCTTTGCGCTTTGTCGATTCCCTGACGACATTGGCTATACTCTGCACAAATTGGAGTGTGTCTGCTATTAGCGGGACTTCTCTCGCCACCTCTTGTAGAGCCAGGTCGAGGGAATGGTTGCAGCAGTGGACAAATAGTGAGTTTGGACACATTTCTTTGAGCTTTGCTTGCACCCCAGAAAACCTCCCAGACATGTTGCTGGCGCCATCAAAGCAGTATCCCTGCAGCTTCTCCAGAGGGAGGTTTAAACGCAAAAACACATCCTTTACGCAAGCAAACAGTGTTTGAGACGTAGTGTCTGGCGCGTTGTAAAAGCCTAAAAACTGGCTCTTCTGGGCGAGATTCTTGTCGGTGTAATACAAATTACAGGAAAACTGCTCCTTGGCTGTGATGTCAGTTGTTCCATCGGCTGTTAATCCATAGTATGGAGCACTTGAAGCCTCCGACATTATTTTACGCTGGACAGCGTGAGCGAACCGTTCCAAAATTTCGTTTTGGATTCCGTCTGTCATCCAATTGTCTCGTCTCAGTAGCCATTGACGGGCAGCAGGCAAGTCATATGTGCGTTCCAGCATCAGCTGCCAAAACACGCCATCACGGTGCTCCAGGCCTCGCATCCTTTGGGCTGATTATTATTAAAGAAATCGGATATTCGTTTTTGAGACATTTCGAGACACAAGGAAGTAAACACACTACTGTTTATTATTCAAACTCAAGTCCTCATCCTTCGCGCCGAAACCACGTCACGTAGTCGACGTAGTAGACGTCGGCGCGTCGCCGATGTGTGTGTGTGAGACTGTGCGGCGCGCTGCAGCGTCACAGACAGTCAGACTCAGATCAGATACACAGAAAATATCATTAAATAGTGGATTTTAACCATTAAAAAAAGCATGTTTTAGACTGCTTACACTAAAATGCTAACAAAAAAAAATGTAAGTTTTGGATTTTTTTTTTTTTTTTTATTAAATCTTCTGACACAGCTTGCAGTTACACTCCCCGCCAGCAGGGGGTGCTGCAGCACCCGTCGCACCTCTAGTTCCCGCGTCCTTGCACAGAGGTACAGCTAGCCTTGATACAAAACCCTGTGGTATCCTCCCAAAGAGTTGGATAGGTTTATAATGAAAAGGAAGAAAAATGTATTTCACTTACTCAAACAGATATCCATAATCTTTCACTTGTCTACATTGTGGGCATTGAGTGACAGGCGCTTACGTCTCCTATGTACAAATTAACCTATACAGTAGATGCAGTTAAATACGAGTATACTACAATCTCAAGAATAAACTAAATCCGGTGGCTGGGTGGCGCAGCGGACATCGTGCTCGTCACCAACGCAAGAGACACCGGGTTCGACTCCGGCTGTCGGCGTTGCCTCCGGCTTGGGCCAGCCGTCATACTAACTCTCAATTGGCAGAGTTAGCGGGTGGAAGTCGATGGGTGGTAATCTGGACGTTGTGGACAGCGACTCCTACAGGTCGGTTGGGGACGCCTGCACTACAACCGGCCAGTTGGGGGCCTTATGCGAGCAACGTTCAAGACAGGGGAGGGGAGAATTGGCACAGCAGAATTGGGATGGGAGAAAAATAGAAAAAGAGGAGAAAAAGTGGATGAAAAAAAATAATAAACTAAATCAAAGATGCACATGACTTCTTCTCCTTGTCGTGGGCGACGCTGTGCTTCTGAGTAATGCGCTCACAGGAAGAGGCTGGAGCCATCTTTGATTTGGGGGTATACTTGTCTTTAAAGGTAGAATCTGTAATACAATTGTAAATTGTATAGTAGTGTACATAGGAACCAGTTTCTCAGGAACTTAGCATGTCTTTTTTTATCATGCACATCTTGTGTCTTACCTATTATTTTTTTCTATGTCTATTTTATTATTGTATTATTGCACAATCGATGCAGGCATGACCACCCGCATTTCACTGTATGTCCTGGTATGTATGTGACAAATAAACCTCTTGATTCTTGATTCTTGATTTCTATTGTGAATTTCTCCAGACCTCTCTTGGCAGAGCCTGAGGTGTGGCCAGCAATAGCAACCCCTCCCCCTATCCCCCCACTCACCTCCAACCCACACATCAGACCAAAACTAAAAAAAACGAATTAAACAAAGTGCAATACCAAGTGGGGCTCTTTTGCCTAGAGGTCGCCGGTTGACAGCATTACAGATTCAACCTTTATGCATACAAGTCTTTCGACCACCTGTCAGCGCCCAGAAAGTGAAATATTGTCTGTTTACGTGAGTGAAATTGTATGTGTTTTTCTTTTTCCAGTTATGGACTTCTCCGAGACTGTATCAGGGCTAAGCTAACGCTGTGTCCTTGGTTTGATTGACTAGTCCTCGGCCTTCCCCAGCATGTCATAACTCTCCTGCTGTAATTAAGTGCCATGATGAGATGTGCTTCCTCATCCAGAAAAAGGCTTAAGTGTGAAGATCCTGTGAATATTTCATCTAATTTAATGAGACGATTCTCACACACACACATGCACGCATGCACGCACGCATGCACGCACGCACGCACGCACGCACACATACACACACACACACACACACACACACACACACACACACACACACACACACACACACACACACACACACATTTGAAATGTTTATTTATGTCCACATGAACAGAAGTACAAGGAGGCCTTATACAAAGGACATACAATTATGAAAGAACAGCCAGGTACAAGGTGCATGGACGGCAGAATCATGGGAAAAGGTAACAGTGCCTCCTCCAAATTGAGCGGCTTCCTATAATTGCTGATACTGAGCAGTACCTGGCTAACTGCTTGGCCTTCCTTTTGGGGAGACCGGCTATTTGTAGGCCCCTCACAACCAACTTGTGCACATGCCCTAGGCTGCCAACGATAAAAACTAGGAGTTTACATCTGTAGCCTAGCTGTGAGATGGTCTGCTGTAGCTGTTGGTATTTCAGCATTTTGGTTAGAAAGGCTTCTTCTAAGCTGTAATCAAAAGTACAGCCAACCTCAAGAATGGACACCTCCCTAAGGTGTTCATTTACAACAAATACATCAGGGGTGTTAGCTGGAATATTAGAGAACACAGAATCATCATTGCACAGGTTGAACATGCTTGGCTTCACAGTACAATGCTTAAACAGCGTGATGGAGGACCTAAAAATAGAAGAGATATCTTTCCCTATCAAATTTACTATTCTGTCATGCCTACTTATGTAGAGGCCCCTGTATACATGGCAACCATTTAAGATGTGGGACATGGTTTCAGCTATTTGGTCATTGCCATGATGAATACAGTGAGGAGCATGACTGCCTGGAAACCAGATGGAGATTCAGTTTAGATGGTAAGACCTGTAATCTCGCTTTCAAAGTAAAGATGGCAATGCACTCATCTATGGCAAAAAAATTTAACACAGAGTGAGAGACAGAATGGTCCGCAGCAGGGAGACACGCAATCTTCCCCTGCAGTCTCAACTCAGTCCATTGTTCCCGCTGTCTTTGCTGTTGTGCCCACAGGAGGCGACCTCGGGCATTAGTCAGTGGAAGTTGGTGATCCATTCCACACACAGTCATAGATGCTCTGACAGAGATACTGGGGTCAGATATAATATTCTCTGAGACAGCCACTGCCTCAGAGTTAGACCCCACACACTCCAGGGTAACATCAGCCAAGCGACACATGTCATTAAGGTCTGGCCAGTCTGACCACACACCGAAGCCAGGAGAGCGACTGTCCAGCTTTCCATTCAGCTTTCTCTTGAAGCCTAGGAAGTTAGGGTCTGAACCACACGTCAGGGGGACCTGAACGAGCGAGCGTTCTTACATACTGGTCGTCACTGTTCAGCATATTCAACAGATGGGAGAGCCGTGTAGCAATATATGCCCATTAAAAATTGGGAACACCCAGACCCACACACACGCACGCACGCACGCACGCACGCGCGCACGCACGCACGCACGCACGCACGCACGCACGCACGCACGCACGCACGCACGCACGCACGCACGCACGCACGCACGCACACACACACACACACACACACACATATTTAGAATATGTATTTATGTCCACATAAAGACAATGTTTAAAGGACACAAATATTATCAGTGCACTTGTACATTGTGGCAGTGGAGGCTGCTGACCAAATTTTTAGGTGAAGCACAAATTATTATATTATATATTAAATAATATTTTTAAAACATCCCCCACTGTGTGTCAGTGGTCAGTGGACACAGATGAAAACATATTAACATTAGGTGACAGCGGACCTGACCAGATGAAAACATATTAGGTGACAGCGCACCTGACCAGATGAAATCATATTAGGTGACAGCGCACCTGACCAGATGAAATCATATTAGGTGACAGCGCACCTGACCAGATCAAAACATATTAGGTGACAGCGCACCTGATCAGATCAAAACATTTTAGGTGACAGCGCACCTGACCAGATCAAAACATATTAGGTGAAGGTGACAAGGAAGCCACAGACTCATACCCCCCCGACACTCAACTAACCGCCTCGGACAGTCCTTCATACCAGTGGCCATCAGGCTCCACAACAGTGGGCAGCGACTGCTGCCAGACATCGACCTAGAACTAATAGGAACCCAAGTAGGACAATAACACTACCTTATGCATACTGCACCTTATGTGGATACTGTGATACTGTGAATAATGAATAATGTATATTTCAGTTAGTTAGATAGTAAATTATATTGACCTATTTGTTTACACTGCTTGTGTTGTTTTCACTACCTGTACCCCCCCCCCCCCCCCTTCCCTCATGCTGCTATGATGCCTGAATTTCCCCAAGGGGATCAATAAAGGAATATCTTATCTTATCTTAAAAGGAAAGATGAAATTACCTACCTGGGTTCCATCCTATACAGGCAAATCTTTCATGTGACAAAATGGGATTGAATGTAATAAAACTAAGTCAACCAACGAACTAGATTCCTGTACCGGATCTCCTCTCTGGTAAACAAGAATACCTTGAAGACTCTAACAGGAGCACTCATTCAAGGGTACTACGACTATGCTTGCACCTCATGGTACCAAAGCACCTCAAAGGCACTAAAAACAAGATTACAAACATCACAAAACAAACTGGTCAGACTACTGCTTGACCTTACTCCTAAAACCCATCTCACCCCTGTCCACTTTGACAACCTAGGATGGCTTAGAGTAGACGACAGAGTACAGCAACTTGCAATGGGCCTGGTCTACAAGATACACTACACCACTAAGATACCCATGTGCATGTCGAAATACTTCCCAAAGGTCAGTGAATACCACGACCACAACACCAGAGGGAGTTCCACAAATCATGTTCAACCCAGATAAAATAATTTAAAAAGTAAAAAAAAAAAAAAAAAAAATTTAATAAAAGAAAATAGTCATAACTTAGAAATGAGATTGCATAGGTCTATGAATCGATATCGCGATTCTGTTTTGATTAATTGCCCAGCCCTACAGTGTGTACAGTAAGTTAGCTTGGTGATTATCATTGTGATGTAGGCTAAGCTGGCTAGCTACTGTTAGCATACAAGCACTGTAGCCTACTTACTTTTTCATCCACAACGTTTTTTCTGATCCAGATGCATAAATCCACTTCTTCATGTTGCTCAGTTGCTGGTTTATACTTCGGTCCTAATGTTGGCGCAAAGTTTAATTTAGCCTGACTTGACTTGTTATAGATGTACAGCTTACTAACTACTAAACAACAACTTTCTCATAGTCTCAACTTTCACATAGTCAAAATGGGTCCAGCTGCATGTCCGGAGGATAGGTTTAGCTCAGGCCAATCTCAAGTTTCTCAAGTTTCTTTATTAGTTGTCATACAGAAGTACAGAATACTTTTATACAAAATGCTTATTTATGTTACATTTTGTATAAAAGTATTCTGTACTTCTGTATGACAACTAATAAAGAAACTTGAGAAACTTGAGATTGGCCCGAGCTAAACCTATCCTCCGGACATGCAGCTGGCCCATTTTGACTTTGCAATGCAGAAATCTCTGATTGGATTTGCAAGGCTGCCAATCATATTCAACCTCCGTGTATTGGATGTCAAGGGCTGTCAATCAATCAACCCTCCATTCAATGGCAAGAGTTTAACTGCACAGACCGTGCTTAGATGAAGTTAATAGCCTATTTTGATTCGCTGTTATTTATTATTTATTTAACAATGGGTCACACCTGTGAAGTTTTCTTCGCGAATAATTACTGCAGGCAATACTGCAGTGCAGGCCTGCTCAGAGCTGTCAATTTTTTTGGCCATTTTTGAAGAAAAAGAAATTCACTGGCATTTTTTTTACAGAGGAAAACATTTATTAAACAAAAATAATAATAATAATAATTTAAAAAAAAATATATATATATATATATATTTTTTTTTATATATATATAGGTATATGTAAATTAATAATAATTATGAATTATGAGTGAATTTGTGTTTCACGTGTTGTCATAGAGAAACCTCCACTGCATTGTGGGTTATTCTGATACAATCGTGCCCAAATTGACAATGGCAACCAAAGTTACACACACACATGTATGATGAACCTGACTATCAACACACAGCTCATGGATACAGATAGCAGCGTCTTCTCCAATAATTGCTGACACTGAGCAATATCTTGCTAATTGTTTAGCTCTTCTCTTCGGAAGACCGGCCATCTGAAGGCCTCTAACACCAAACTTATGGACATGACCCAGGCTTCCAAATATGAAGACTAAAAGTGTACAGTTGTAGCCGAGTTGTGATATGGTATGGTAACAGTTGATATTTTAACATTTTGGTTGTGAAGGCTTCCTCTAGACTGTAGTCAAACGTGCAGCCAACTTCTAGGATGAGAACCTCTCTGTTATTCCCATTAACAACAACAACATCGGGGGTGTTTGCTGAAATATCAGAGAACAGTGAATTGTCCCTACACAGATTGAGCATGGCTTCACACTGGTGTGCTTATACAGCTTATATGTTGCAGGTGACCCGAGTGTGGAGCTAACACTGTCTGCAATCAGATCCACGATCCTATCATGCCTACAAATGTAAAGCCCTTTGTATGCATGACAGCCATTGAGTATGTGAGACATGGTTTCTGTTGTCTGTTCGTGACCATGGTGTATGCAGTGTGGGCTATGACTGCCAGGGAACCAGATGGAAAGGTTGAGCATCGATGGTAAAACCTGTAGCCTAGCTTTTAGAGTGAAAATGATGCTCTCATCAATAGCTAAATTTTTTAAAACTGCGTGCGAGACAGAGTGGTCAGCGGCAGGGAGACAGGCAAGCTTCCCTTGCAGTTTAAGCTCAGTCCAGTGTTGACGTTGGCGTTGTTGTTGTGCTGACATGAGATGGCCACGGGCATTGGTAAGTGGCAGTTCATGCCACGTTACACAGATGTCAATGGTGGCCTTCACAGAGATGGTAGGGTCAGAGATGATCTCCTCAGAAACATTGACAGCGTCTGAGTCCGGCCCCACCCACTCCAGGGCCACGTTGGACCAGCCGCATAGGTCATTCAGGTCTGGCCAGTCAGACCACACCCCGAATCCAGGGGCGCGGCTGTCCAGCTTTCCACTTGCTTTCTTCTTGTAACCCAGGAAGTACACACACACACACACACACACACACACACACACACACACACACACACACACACACACACACACACACACACACACACACACACACACACACACACACACACACACACACACACACACACAGGTGTGGAAAGTCACATAGGCATGCACACACACACACATACAAATACTTGCACATGCACACAATCACTAATCCGCTGAAAACTAGCACAAAACAGCGCATCTGGTCTGTCCACTGTGGCTGGTCCAATGTGGCTGTGGTGTCCATTTTAAATAAACATTTTCATTCATTCATTCCTGTGTATTCTCTCACTGTCCATCTCTCTCTCTCTCTCTCTCTCTCTCTCTCTCTCTCTCTCTCTCTCTCTCTCTCTCTCTCTCTCTCTCTCTCTCTCTCTATTACTATTTTCATTGCATAAAAAAATACATGCATTCTCGAACACACTTGAGACATTACAGCAGATAGGATGCAGGCAGGGGCGGAGCTTCCTACAGGCGACATAGGCGTTTGCCTAGAGCGCCACCCAGAGGGGGCGCCAAAAACTGTGCCCACAAAAAAATTATATTAAAACTAAACTTTTTTAGCTGAACACAGTTTTTGCGCCCCCCCCTCTATATCTGCAACCAATATTTTGACATATAAATAAAACAGTGGTGCGGGGGGCGCAGTGGTGAAGCTTGCCTAGGGCTCCAAATGTGCTAGGTCCGGCCCTGGATGTTACCATTACCAACAAGGTTGGTTGCAGCAAAAAACTAAAAACCAGATTTACAAACATAAACATAAAGACAGAAAACACTCTCATCACAGACAAACTGGATGTGGCCAAATACCTAAACATATTCTTTACAAACATAGCCACAACACTGGTTAATAAACTACCCTCCCACTCAGGGCATGTTGGGGTAGAACACATAGTAGCATACTACAAAAACCTAGGGGTCCGCAAAGACGACTTCAAACTAGAAATGGTAACAACAGATGAGGTACTCAAAAAACTGAGCGCCCTCCAACCTAACAAGGCCACTGGCCATGACAACATCCCCTCCAAATTCCTCAGAGACTCAGCAGCCGCCATCACCCCAGTCATCACACACATAATAAACCTCTCCATAAAACAGGGGCACGTCCCCAAAGACTTTGCGAGAGTGACCCCCCTGCACATAAAAGGCAGCAAATTAGACCCAGGCAACTACCGCCCTGTTTCTATTCTTACCTCCATCTCGAAAGTCATAGAAAAAATAGTCTACGAACAGGTCGTACCTGTTTTTACCTTGCGGGAACAGATGGTGGAGGTAAACGGTACTCTATCGCCCCCCCTCCCAGTGAGCTGTGGTGTTCCACAAGGAAGCATACTAGGACCGCTACTGTTCCTAATTTATGCAAATGTCATGTTGTCAGCTTGTGACTGCAACTTGTTCTTGTTCGCGGACGACTCAGCCCTGCTGGTCTCTGACAAGAACAAGTTACAGGTTGAAAAAACCCTCAGCTCGGAACTCGGCAGAATCTGCACATGCGGCTCGCTGATAACAAACTATCATTACACCTGGGTAAAACAGAGTCCATTCTCTTTGGATCAAATAACAAACTCAGCAAGACCGACGTCTTCTCAGTTACAGTGGGTGACAATATTGTCACAAGGAAAGATGAAATTACATACCTGGGCCCTCATTTATCAACAATTCTCAGAAAGTGTTCTATGTTCGTACGTAAGCACAGAATTTAGAATGTGTGTACGCACAGAAATATTGGGATTTATCAATCGTGCGTACACGGGTCCTACGCTCCTCCGCGTTGATAAATACCTCCTTGTTCTACCGTCAATGCTCGTGCATGATTATTAGGGATGTCCGATATTATCGGCCGACCGATATTATCGGCCGATATCGGCAGTAAAATGTGATATCGGAAAATATCGGTATCGGTTTAAAAAAAGAAAAAAACAATAACAATATTTGTTATATATATATCCAGTGAAATGATTCGTTACCTGAAATTATTCCGTTTTTTGGGGTGGGAAACCCTGCATATATCGGTATCGGTTGATATCGGTTGATATCGGTATCGGAAATTAAGAGTTGGACAATATCGGAATATCGGTATCGGTAAAAAAGCCAATATCGAGCATCCCTAATGATTATCCATATATGGTCATGAAACACCCCCCATGGGATGTGAAATAATGGACTGACCCGAGCGAACTATGAGAAACTCCACGAGCGACATTGTTCACGGAACCAAGAAGACACAACCCGTGTTATGGGATAAATAAGAGGCTGGCGGACTTGTACATGGTGATGTCAGACATCAAGACTCCCTAAGACCATTGCCAGCTCAAGATACTAATAAAGACCGTTCGTTAACCACTGTTTGGCGTTAGTGTGTCATTATAACCATGCTGGAATATGAATGCCTTTATTCGTTCTGTTCGATTGGCTACCGGGTATAATATGATTTGTACTAGAGGCATACAATCTATTTTGTTGTCGGTATTAGGTAGCCTATATGAATTACATATAATAGCAGCCATAGCCTACATTATGCAACAGTAACTTGCGCATATTTAATAACACATGGCACAGCCCTGCGAAGCCCTGCATACAGTAAACCAACTTGATAATTAATCTAGCCGTTGTATCTTTACGCTTATGAAAACATTAAATAATATGTATAGGCTATAGGCCGTCGCTTTGCATTAATAGCGTATATTCTCAAATGGCATTTAATGGCTATCCGACTCCTCGCTATCCTCGGACATACCAGTATACGTTTATATCATATCATATTCATATTCATATCATAGTTTACTCTATCAGCCTACCCAGCATGTAATACGTTCTTTGTTAGAACTCAACTCGTTATTATTTTGCACATAGATTGCAGAAATACGGGAACGTTTTGATTATTAAAAGGCTTTGACATTGTAAAACTAAATACGTGGAATTCTGTAAGCAGAATACAAGTCATATCACCCACACAATATATGCTCTGTATCCAGAGCATGTATGCATTTCATTCATTCGTGCTGTATCCAACCAACTTACTGCTTATCTCTTACAGAATGACCTCCTAGACCCTAATCAGTCAGGCTTCAGAACTGGTCACTCCACAGAGACAGCCCTCATTGCGGTCACAGAGGCACTTCACTTAGCAAAAGCGAAAGGCCTCTCCTCTGTCCTGATTCTCCTAGATCTATCTGCAGCCTTCGACACAGTCAACCACCAGATCCTCCTCGCGGCCCTCGCAGGAATGGGAGTGGCTGGCTCTGCGCTGACATGGTTGTCATCATACCTCAATGACCGCTCCTACCAAGTGTCATGGAGAGGGACCCTGTCGGCCACCCGCCCCCTGCGGACGGGTGTCCCCCAGGGCTCGGTTTTAGGACCCCTTCTCTTCTCCCTCTACACTAAATCACTGGGTAACATTATCACGTCTCATGGCTTCTCCTACCACTGTTATGCCGACGATACTCAACTCTTCCTCTCCTTCCCTCCCTCAGATATCCACGTCTCTGAGCGGATCTCGGCCTGTCTGTCCGACATCTCCGCCTGGATGACGACCAACCACCTCAAACTGAACCTAAGCAAAACAGAATTGCTCCACCTGCCGGCCAAATCCTCCCCCCTGACCGACCTTTCCATCACAGTCGAGAATGCAGCTGTGACCGCGTCCCCGACCGCCAAGAACCTTGGTGTTGTCCTCGACGACCAGTTGAACTTCTCTGCTCACATCGCAGCGACAACCAGAACCTGCCGATTCCTCCTGAGCAACGTCAGAAGGATCCGCCCCTTCCTGACAAAAGAATCCACCCAACTCCTCGTCCAATCAACAGTCATCTCCCGCCTCGACTACTGCAACGCACTGCTCGCTGGCCTCCCGGCCACTGCCACTAAGCCTCTTCAACTCATTCAGAACGCAGCGGCCCGCCTGATCTCAAACCTACCGAAGTCGGCCCATGTCACCCCACTTCTTAGGGACCTGCACTGGCTCCCCATTGCTGCACGAATTCGCTTCAAGGCCCTCGACCTAGCATACCGTGCGGCAAAGGGAACTGCTCCCGCCTACCTCCGGTCAATGGTCTCTAACTACACACCCTCAAGACCCCTACGCTCTGCTTCTTCTGGCCGCCTCAGACCTACTCCTATCCAAGCTCCGGGAGGGTCATCAAAGAGAAGTCGCCTATTCTCAGTCCTTGCCCCACAATGGTGGAATGAACTACCCACCCCAGTTAGGACAGCCGAAACACGTCCAATCTTTCGCCGTCGACTAAAGACGCACTTCTTCAACCATTATCTGAATAAAAAAAAAAAAAAAAAAATCTAACCCTAACTAACCATACTGTCATGCACTTGTCCTAATAAACTAACCTACACTGTAGCACTCAACACTTTGGCGAACATTGTTACTCAGCTGATAGAGTTGTGCCCTTCCTGATGGCCTGTCGTACAGAACTTGTAAGTCGCTTTGGATAAAAGCGTCAGCTAAATGACTAAATGTAAATGTAAATGTAAATTTAAGACACATTTATTGCAAGGGTTTTGTATACACATAAACTCAACAAATAACCTCTGTTCTCGTTGCAATGCGTTTTTTATTCTTTCTTATAGGAAGGGGGAAGAACATCGTGGGTGTTCATGACTTGTATTCTGCTTACAGCTTCGGGGTTCCACTTATTACATTTAACAATGGCAAAGCATTTTAAATATAATCAAAACGTTCCCGTATTTCTGCAATCTATGCGCAAAATAATAATGAGTTGAGTTACGCGGAGCGCAGTCAGTGCTTATTTCCGCGTTGTAAACATATTCTACCACCGGGCGCCAGCTATGCTTGCTCCGAGCTGTGCGTAGATATACGCACAAAGTCAAGCACAAGTTCAAATTGATAAGTCCCACACTTTGCTTTGAAATGATCGAACACACGGGTTACGCACATATCTGTGCGTACGCAACGTTGATAAATGAGGGCCCTGGGTTCCATCCTAGAGGCCAATCTTTCCTGTGACAAAATGGCATCCAATGTAATCAAAAAAGTCAACCAACGAACTAGATTCTTGTACTGGATCTCCTCTTTGGTAAACAAGAATACCCTGAAGACTCTGGCAGGAGCATTCATTCAAGGGTACTACGACTATGCATGCACCTCATGGTACCTGTAACTGAGGGGTACAATTCCCTGACTGTATTGATAAGTATGGTATCATTAAACCACTACCGCTTTATGTACTTTAACTACTGGCCACACAGTACATGATATAGATATGATGAACACTTTCCCACCTGATGAAACCAAGTCCACACAAATGTATCCGTCGAATCTTTAATATATAGCAAAGGGTATATACAACGTTCACGTAATGACATTTATGATTTGAATGCACTTGTAAGGCAAATGAGTATTCGTAGGCAAATCAACATTGAATGTCCAATCTCTGGTTACGCAGGAAGCAAGTATACAACCTGGTTCTTTAGGGAACTATAGCGATGGTACTTAATGATTATAGCTGGATACACTAAAGGGGGTCCCGCTGGTTGTAAGTCAGTAGGGGGGGGGGGGGGGTTAGGAGAGCCGCTGGCGATACCCCATCTGGCCAACGATTTCTTGGGAGAATTCAGAGTGCTGAACACGGTGCCCACAGAACCTTGGTCCACAGATGAATACAGTTGGGCCCTCTTGTAGACGGTAGCTGCCGGTCCACAACGAAGAGACGTGAGGCGACCTCACTCGGGTTAGAGCGCCGTCTCACCTGGACTCCTCTCGGGGGTAGTTCCAACACTTACCAGTGTTGGCTGTTATCCATGGCATAATCAAAGCACCCAAAGCAAGTAGATAATCCAAGCCGTGTAGGGCTCGCCGTCGTCCGGGTAAGGTAATCCAATGTGCAGGTCCACTCGTCCTTGCCCAGAACTCCTCGGATGAAAGCACCACACGTGGTCTGCCCAGCCTGGTTAAGACTCTAGATAACGCGAGGAAAACAATGGGGGTACTGCTCACTTTATAACTCTAACCGAACGATGCACCATACATAATAGACTATTATTAACTTAATAGAAATACGTCCCACTCGACGGTATAGTGCCAAACTATGACAATTCAACTATTAATCCACACGATGTCTCAATGCCATTCTGAGGCCAAGTTGACCATACTGCACCACACGTGTATCGTGGGTGAGGCTTAACGTCTTGCCACTAGGTTGGAGGGTAAAGAACTAAGGGCTAAGGGACTAAAAAGAAAGTTCTACTTTACTTGCGCCATATATATATGCGCTGTGAACAAATAGTACCATTCGTATTTCGCCAGACGTATTCCTACGCGGAACCGGGCTAGTAACGACATGTTCGTCGGCACGATTGAACTTGAACCAAGGGGCTTGGCTGCTGGCGCCAGGTTCTTGTCCAATGAGAGAATGAAACTATTATGGGCTGTTAGTAGACTAAAGGGATATTCAGTGTATATGTACAAGGAATATACAAGGGATATCAAACGATATACAAATACTATTAAATATATATCCATAAATAAATATATATATTCGGTTTAATCTGATCCTTCACAACAGCCGCCCCCTAATTAGTCCCACCTAATTAGCTAAGCAGAGACAGATTAACCGCACTGTCTACCACTCAAGGTCCGCTGTAAGGGTCAGTCAACTCACAAAGTCGTGGGGTCATGGTCGTCATCGATAGTGTCTGGGAGTCTGGGCAGTTCTATTAGCCTCGCCACGGGTCGTGTGTATGTTCGCCCTTGGACGAGCACCTCAGCTGCTCGGACCTTGCCATCGGCACCGGTGATCACTTTGCTTACGCGGCCAGCCGGCCACATAGCTCTGGGTAGTGACTGGTCGATAATCATGACGACTGTTCCTTCTGTCAAATTGTCTCTCTCTTTTACCCACTTCTGGCGGGTCTGTAGAGACGGTAGGTAGTGGAGTAGAAAGCTGTTCCAAAACTTGTCAGCTAGTACTTGACTGTACCTCCACATTCTTCGGCCGTTCGCTTCTTCAGGCCTGTACATTGTCTGGGGTAGCGCGGGGTCCAGCCGCCCCATCAAGAGTGTGTTGGAGGCGACTGTGCTCAGTCCACAGAACATAGGTTTCTTGTTCTCAGCCTCCTCTTTACTCGCCTCCCGTGGGGTGGGCGTAGGCCACTCTCCTTCCGGGAGCTTGAGGAACTCTGGTCCGTCACTGTAGATGTTGTGACGGGTGAGGTCATCTAGGGACATTCCCCGGGTGATGACGTCAGCTGGGTTGTGTTTGGTGTCCACATACCGCCAGCTCGCTGCTTCTGTTAACTCTTGAATCTCTGTGACTCTGACTCCCACGAAGACCTTGTATCTGCATGAATCAGACTTGATCCATGTGAGTACTGTCGTGGAATCTGACCACAAGATTGTTCTGTGCACCGGAATGGTGAGTTCACGTTGGATTAACGTGGCTAGATGCGCTCCTGCTAGGGCTGCGCAGAGCTCTAGATGCGGGATAGATTGTTGCTTTCGTGGGGCTATTCTTGAGCGAGCCAGGATGAAAGCAGTGTGTATCTCTCCTCCCTTCTCTTGGGCACGCAAGTAGGCCACCGATCCATAGGCTACTTCGGAGGCGTCACTGAAGACGTGTAGATCCATCTTGCATGTCTCTGGCCTCACTGTGGGTGGGAAGTAGCTGCGGCGTATATTGACGCCTGGGAGTGAGCGGAGTTCCGTCTCCCACTCTCTCCATGTGGAGGCAAGGGGTGCGGGTATTGGGTCGTCCCAGCCCTGGTCCTTGTCCCATAGTGCTCGTACAATCATCTTTGCCCTGGTGGTGTAAGGTAGAATACATCCCAACGGGTTATATTGTCTGGCGAGTGTTCTGTACACACTCCGTCTGGTGGTCGGTATCGCCGTCGACCTTCCCTGCTCCGTGGTCAGGGGTTTGTGTCTATAGTGGAGCGAGTCTGTTTTGAAGCGCCAGACTAGTCCTAGTGTCATTTCTTGGGCTTCTCCTGGGATGGTCGCCATCCAGGTCTCGCTGCTGGCAGCCTTGTCCGCGGGGGAGAGGCTGCGCAATACGTGCGGGTCGCTGCTGGCCCACTGCCTGAGATCAAAGCCGCCTTTGATCAGGGAGGCGCGTAGCTTGAGTAGGAGAGCCTCGGCTTCTTCTTGGGTCGAAACGCTTTGTAAACAGTTGTCCACGTAGAAACTGTTCTTCACACTGTGTCGGACCTCTTCATCTGCTGCTGGGTCCTCTGCGACGTGTTTCTGCAGTGCAAATGTAGCACAGCACGGGCTGCATGTGGTTCCGAAGGGGAGGACTTCCCATTGGTAGATGGCTGGGTGCTCATCTCCGATCCTCTCTCTCCATAGGAACCGCAGTAGGGGCTTATCCTCCTCCACTAGTCTCACCTGCAGGAACATCCCTTTGATATCCCCGCTGATAGCCACCTTGTCCTGGCGGAAGCGTAGTAGCACGCCTAGTAGAGAGGGGCCGAGTGTGGGGCCGGGCAAGAGCTCTTTATTCAGATTCTGGGATCCGATCTGGTAGCTGCAGTTAAACACAATGCGATCCTTGCCGTTGTGGTGGACCTTGTGGTGCGGCACGTACCATGATTCGGTCGTCTGATCGGCCTCTTTAATGTCAATCTTCATTACGTGTCTCGCTGTGATTAGCTTCTCAATCTCAGCGCGGTACACACTCTCTTGAGCGGGGTCTTTGGCTAGGCGCCGCTCTGTGTTCAATAGATACCGCTCCGTAGCTTCTTTCGTGGCGTGAAAGGTGGGCATTCCCTCTCGCCTCAGGAGTGGAGTTGCGTATCTCATCACTCCGCCGACTGTGACTCTCTTTGTCCCTTGCTCGAGGAGGTTTATGGCGTAAATGTCTTCTTTAGAACGAATGTCTTTCTTTTCGTTCTTAAAGGGCATTGTCTCTAGTGTCCATAGCCTCTCGACATGCTGCAGGAGAGTGGTGTCTTCTTCTGTCACTCTGGAGTGGAGGCAGCTAGTGGCTGCTGTTCGGTTGAGAGATTTAGCGAGGGGGCCTTGTAGTGTCCATCCTAGGCGGGTCTCGACTGCTGCAGGACAGCCTCTGGGCCCTGTGTGGACCCGGTCTATCGGGACTATGAGGTCTGCATGGTCGGAGCCTATCAGCAGGGTCGGGGTGGCGCCGTCTATGAGCCGGATAGGTAGTTGACGCAGGTGCACATATTTATCCATCAGCTTGGCGATGGTGTAGGTGTACTGTGATAGTCCTATTTCTTGGCTGGTGAAAGCATTTGTAATCCTATACCGTCGCTCTGGCTGCCCGCTTGCTGCGATAGTGAAGGAGACATTCTCGCCTTTTATCGTCTTTAAATCTCTTCTTATTGTCCGAATCGTCATTTGGTTCTCGCTCCCCCGCAGTCCCAGCTGGGCCGCAGCGGACGCGAGCAGAAGGGTCTTCTCTGACCCGTCATCAAGGACGGCGTAAGTGTCCATGACTTTATCTTGGTAGCTCAATGTTACACGGACTACCTTTAAGAGCACTTGGGCGCCGCTGCTGCTGGCGGGGTCAATGTACATGACACTTGCCTTTGTGCTGCTCGATGGTGCAGGTGCAGGCTTTCTTCTGTTACTGTCGTGTAGGACATCTAGGTGGGCTCCGTCACACCGACTGCACCTCTTCTTTAGGCGGCACTCGGCTGCCATGTGACTGCGCGCACATCGGTAACAGCGCCTGTTGGACTTTATCCATTGACTCACTTCTTCTGCATTCATCTTGGTGAACAGGTCACATTGTGACAGCCAGTGTTCCTTCTCGCAGTACGGGCACACCATCTTCCACTTCTCTTTTCTCGAGGGGGTACTGTGGTTCTTACTGCTCGGTACTGATTCTGATTGGTGCATGACAGTCACCGATCTTCTTCCATCGTTTATTCTCCTGGGTCCCTCTCTGGAGCTTAGTGTGCTCCGCACGAACGTATCCAGTCGTAAGCTGCTGACTTCTCTCGCCAGGAAGTCGGCTAGATCGAGGAGGGATGGTTCGGGACCGTTAGGATCACGGTGGTCTCTCTGCCGCCTAAAGCGCTCTTGTCTGGCGGGTGGCAGCTTCTCTAAAATCCTCTCGACGTTAGAGTTGGCGTATAGCTCGTGCATACCCTTTTCTCGTTGCGCCCCCAGCATCCCTACCAGGGACTGCACTTTTATAGACAGGTCGTCTAATGAGCGATTGTCTGTTGCTGGGGGTAGGCGGTCAATATGCCTTATCTCTTGGATTACGTAATCCCATATACGTCCATATCTCTGGTCCAGCGCTGCTAGAGCCGCGGTGTATGGGGTCGTAGAGGTGGCATAGGCTAGCGCTATATTGTGCGCTCGGGGTACTTTCAGGTGCTTCAGTAATATTGCATACTTGTGACGTTCATCAACGACATCCACCATCATTGTCTCTAAGCACATTCGGAGCTCCGTGTACTGTGCCCGATTCTCATGGGTGAAGTCTGGGATGGTCGGTGTGGCAATGTATGACGCCGTGGATGGCTGATACATCGGCGAGCGTTGGGGGAGAGGCCTCCTAGGCGAGTCTCCTCTTGCGCCTCTCTGTGGGCTGGCACCGGCAGGGTACCATGGCCCGCTGGTCCAGGTGCTATTCCTCGGGGCTGGTCGTGCGTCGTGCTCACCCGTGAATAGAGTCGGGGGTCTGTAGCGCAGCGCCGCGGGGGTATAGCCTGGGCTGTACTGGACCTCCTGGTCCGGTGGAGTACTGTGCTGTCGTCGGGCTTGGTTCTCCTCCTCTCCCTCTTCTTCTTCTATCAGGTCCTCTAGATCCTGTACTCGTTTATTTAGCTTCTCCGCAGTGTATGCTGCTCCTTCCTTGTAGCTGGGTCTCGCTTGGACCGGTCGGGGAAGGGGGTCTGCGGGGGGTATAGGCTTGGTCTGATGGTCAAGTTCAGGGTTGCTTGCTCGGTTAGGAGACGCTGCCCTTGACTGTTGTCTCTACGAGTTCCTTGAACCCCTGGCGGAGGGAGAGGGTGTTGCCTTGAGGATCAGCTGCTCCATTAGTTGCGCTTGTAGCTTGTCGCGCTCGGCTTGTAGTCTGTCGCGCTCGGTTTCGCGCTGGATGAGAGCGAGGTCGCGCTCTGCTTCTCTTTGGGCACCGGCAGCGGCACGCTGGGTGTCTGCTCGGTCTCTTGCCATATTCTCTTCCGTCTGAAGGCGTCTCATCTCCAGGCGTATGCGCTCTTCTTCGCCCCGTTGCTGTGTCTGGAGTCGATCGTGTTCACCCTGAAGTCGATCGCGTTCACCCTGGAGTCGATCGCGTTCGGTAGAGGCTGTCAGGCTGACGAGGAACGCCTGTGATAGCATCCTCTCCGCTTCGCTGGGGGAAGACGGTTGTAGAGGTGAGCCGCTCCTGGCGGTACTCGTTGGAGAGTCCTGGAGCTCTATTTCCTCGGCGCTCTCCTCCTCTTCTTCCGTGCAGAGTTCTCTCTCTGTAGGGTTGTCTTCCTCCCGGGGCTGGTCGGGGACTACTTCTTCGGTATTGGCGGGGGGTAAAGGCATGTCAGCTCCCTCCTGGTCCCCACCGTGAGCTTGGTCAGTTACATTAGAACCCACTAGGGCCTCTGTGGTCGGGGTAACCTGGTCGTTAAGGTCAGACATCATTTTACTTTCTACTTTTACCGCGTTTACCGTTTGTAGAAGGCTAGGTAGTTGACTGACAGCGTAATCCTCTAAGTACGGAGGTGGCTGTCGTCTGCGCCGCGGGCGTTCTACGTTAGGAGGACCGTTTCGTGGAGTGTTCATCATAGGCCATTTCAATATTAATAACACTATATTAATATTACACTAGTTACCCTCCGGCTCGAAGGACCAATTGTAACTGAGGGGTACAATTCCCTGACTGTATTGATAAGTATGGTATCATTAAACCACTACCGCTTTATGTACTTTAACTACTGGCCACACAGTACATGATATAGATATGATGAACACTTTCCCACCTGATGAAACCAAGTCCACACAAATGTATCCGTCGAATCTTTAATATATAGCAAAGGGTATATACAACGTTCACGTAATGACATTTATGATTTGAATGCACTTGTAAGGCAAATGAGTATTCGTAGGCAAATCAACATTGAATGTCCAATCTCTGGTTACGCAGGAAGCAAGTATACAACCTGGTTCTTTAGGGAACTATAGCGATGGTACTTAATGATTATAGCTGGATACACTAAAGGGGGTCCCGCTGGTTGTAAGTCAGTAGGGGGGGGGGGGGTTAGGAGAGCCGCTGGCGATATCCCATCTGGCCAACGATTTCTTGGGAGAATTCAGAGTGCTGAACACGGTGCCCACAGAACCTTGGTCCACAGATGAATACAGTTGGGCCCTCTTGTAGACGGTAGCTGCCGGTCCACAACGAAGAGACGTGAGGCGACCTCACTCGGGTTAGAGCGCCGTCTCACCTGGACTCCTCTCGGGGGTAGTTCCAACACTTACCAGTGTTGGCTGTTATCCATGGCATAATCAAAGCACCCAAAGCAAGTAGATAATCCAAGCCGTGTAGGGCTCGCCGTCGTCCGGGTAAGGTAATCCAATGTGCAGGTCCACTCGTCCTTGCCCAGAACTCCTCGGATGAAAGCACCACACGTGGTCTGCCCAGCCTGGTTAAGACTCTAGATAACGCGAGGAAAACGATGGGGGTACTGCTCACTTTATAACTCTAACCGAACGATGCACCATACATAATAGACTATTATTAACTTAATAGAAATACGTCCCACTCGACGGTATAGTGCCAAACTATGACAATTCAACTATTAATCCACACGATGTCTCAATGCCATTCTGAGGCCAAGTTGACCATACTGCACCACACGTGTATCGTGGGTGAGGCTTAACGTCTTGCCACTAGGTTGGAGGGTAAAGAACTAAGGGCTAAGGGACTAAAAAGAAAGTTCTACTTTACTTGCGCCATATATATATGCGCTGTGAACAAATAGTACCATTTGTATTTCGCCAGACGTATTCCTACGCGGAACCGGGCTAGTAACGACATGTTCGTCGGCACGATTGAACTTGAACCAAGGGGCTTGGCTGCTGGCGCCAGGTTCTTGTCCAATGAGAGAATGAAACTATTATGGGCTGTTAGTAGACTAAAGGGATATTCAGTGTATATGTACAAGGAATATACAAGGGATATCAAACGATATACAAATACTATTAAATATATATCCATAAATAAATATATATATTCGGTTTAATCTGATCCTTCACAACAGTACCAAAGCACCTCAAAGGCGCTAAAACAAGATTACAAACATCACAAAACAAACTGGTCAGACTACTACTTGACCTTACTCCTAAAACACACCTCACCCCCTGCCCACTTTGACTACCTAGGATGGCTTAGAGTAGACGACAGAGTACAGCAACTTGCAATGGGCTTGGCGTACAAGATACACTACACCACACAGGTACCCATCTACATGTCAAAATACTTCTCAAAGGTGAGTGAATACCACGCCCACAACACCAGAGGGAGTTCCACAAATCATGTGCAACCCAGATTCGGCACAAACAAGGGACTAAACACGTTTCGCAATTATGCCACAATAATGTGGAACGCCCTATCCACAGCCTTAAAAAAATGTGGAACGCCCTACCCACATTCAAAACCGCTCTTAAAGAGCACCTATGGGAGGCTGCAATTAGAAACTGGCCACCGTAAATGTACAACCCCCCCCCCCCCCCCACCCACCCCCTCCTAATAGACAGTCTCCTCCCCACCGTATCTATATATTTTCTCCCACCCACCCACCCCCTCCTAATGTACAGTCTCCACCCCATCATATGTATATATTTTCTGTTAGGATCTCTGGGTAACAGTACTATATATTTGCATATCGTATATGTCCAGGGGTGCGTTGCTCATGGGACGGGGTTGCACGCCGAGCAACCGGCTCTGTGAGCAGAAGCACGCGCACGCACATGCACGGATGTGCACACAGGAATGCACTGCACTCGACAGATGCGCCAACTCGCCAAGTACCCACCTGGCTATTTTGCATAACAATAGCTCAGGTCGTCAGGTGTGTTCAAATACGTTCTCAGATACATGCACACAAAACTTGTGAACGAAATGTGTTACATTCCATTCCTAGAGGCAATTAGGCATTGTCTTTAGTCTGTGCGCACGCGAGGGAACATTTATGCGCATGCGCGGGAGCGTGTGCACTCGCCCGGGAGCGCGCGTGCACGTGGCATCATTAAACACAGTGCAACCAGCTTTGAAATCACCAATGCACCCCTGTATATGTCACAAATGTAACAGTACTATATACCTGTATGTCATGTATGTCCCTATGCCATAAATGTCATGATATCATTGTCATGTATGTCATAAATGTCACTATGAATTGAAAATGGGGGACCCTGATGTAAACAAGACAAACGTCTTTCTCTGGTCTGCATCCCCTTAACAATTGTGTGTATTGAGCCATACTGTATTGTACCCATTCTGTTAAATAAAGTTTTCATTCATACATTCATACAGTACCAAGTTATTTTATCACAGTGTTAATTGACGCACTCTCCCTTGCTCACTCTCTCTCTCGCACACGCACGCTCACGCACGCACACACTCACACGCACGCACACACACACACACACACACACACACACACACACACACACACACACACACACACACACACACACACACACACACACACACACACACACACACACACACACACACACACACACTGTTAATCTACATTGATTGATGAATTTAAAAAATAGCACTTAACATTTGTTGATGGGACTACAGTATGCATTTTTTCTTGATCTGCCAATCTTTGTGCAAATTGTATGCCTGTCTTTTTTACTGATGTGAAGCACTTTGAGCTGCAATTCTTGTATGAAAGGTGCTATACAAATACAGTTATTATTATTATTATTATTATTATTATTATTATTATTATTATTATTATTATTATTATTATTATTATTATTATTATTATTATTATTATTATTACAGCGTGCCACATCTTAATAGAACAATGTTCAGTCCGGTTGGTTATAAGATAATAATTATTACTCGGCATAGGAACCAATCGGACACACACAACACACACATGCACTCACATGCGCGCACCCTTCTATCATGACATATGTTCTTTTAGCCACAGGTCCCTTCTGCCCGAGGAGGAGGCCAGTCCTGCTCCGGGTACAGATTACCCTACATATATCAAGTCAAGAGTTCTCTCTCTATCTCTGTCTTCACCTGTACCTTCCGTAACAATAATACGCTTCTTCCGCGGGAATCAAGTGTGCAGATGCAGAGGCAGCTTCCAGTTGAGCCATGCGCATTGTAATGAAGTCGGCTGCAGTGGTCAGCCAATTCTGCTCAGTCTAACACCAACTATGTATATGTACAAATCCCGTCGCTTTGGTCATGACTTTGAGGCACAATTAAATTCGATAGGGTGCACCCGTTGAATAAAAGTGAACAGAGGAACAACAAGAGATGACACCCGTCACACCCCCCCCCCCCCCCCCCCCGCTAGGGTAATCAATGCATCCTGACTTTGTATACATATAACACAATTCGGGTGGAGGAAAAGTAGACAGCAGTAGTAGTACTCAGGCAATGTATAATAATGCCAATTCAATTGAAGTATTAATTAAAAGATAATAATGAAAAATAACACAATCCATCAGAGTATAATGTATGTGAGCCTAATAAACTATATTGTTATATTCCTTCTTATTTCGGTTAGGCTATGTGGGCTTAATTCAAAATCTGATTGGTGACATGACATCTCTAAAATAAATGTATAGGGCTACTTACCGCTTTTCTCTGCAGCAACAGAAGGAGTCAGTTGGTTTTTTAATAATAATTCACATTCCTTAATCTTCCGCTTCGACCGAAACGCGGGGTAATGATGAATCCATTTACACCACACGTGCAGCCGCTCACGCCGACACCCGTCCTCTGTGGCGAGCCCAATGCACGCACGCGCATTCGGAAGCGCGCACTTCACAGTGAGCGTGTTTGCAGTTTGCACGGAAAGGTGCGTCAGAGTGAGAGCGAGAATGAGGTGTGAAGAGACGAGATAAGAGTGATTGACAGGGAGCATGAGAATTGAGGACATGTACTGTAGATGCACAATGCACAATGAACACGATTTTTTTTTCTCTCTCCTGGAAATGGACAAATCTCCCGTGGTTTGAGTTTCCTCGGAGTAAACAACCATGGTGTTGATCTTTCAATGTTATTGGAATGTACATTTTATACAATGCGAGGGAAATTAAGTCCAGACTCAACCAAAGTGGCCCACTTCTGTGGGTGAAAATATAAAATGAAAAAATAATAACCACTCTCCAGTGTATGTTTTTTTTGTAATTAGACTTTTGATAACTTAAAGGTGGGGTCGGCATTTATTTATTATTATTATTATTATTATTATTATTATTATTATTATTATTATTATTATTATTATTATTATTATTATTATTATTATTATTATTATTATTATTATTATTATTATTATTATTATTATTATTATTATTATTATTATTATTATTATTATTATTATTATTATTATTATTATTATTATTATTATATATTTTTCAAAACATTTTGGTGAAATTATATTTACATCATGACAACTATACCAACAAATCAATTACTCTGTGAAATCATCAGATTTTTAATATCAGATTTATTTTGGTTTGCCTGTGTTTAGGTGGGAAAAATAACACCATGGTATTATAATAACAAGAATAAATAAATAATAATAATATCCTTGTCAAATAGATTACACTCAATGGGCATATATATATATATATATATATATATATATATATATATATATATATATGAGTGGAGAACATAACGCTGATGCTTCCATACAGGTTTACTGCATGATACAATTGAGCTAATAGAGGGAACATTTTGTGAAAGTAGCTAAATACAACGTATATTGTTTCATTACCTTTCTGTGAACGTCTACAAAAACTGTAACAGGCACCTACCTGGTGGTACTTGTCGTGGAATATATTATCATGTCATTATAGACAGCTCGACTGGTTCACTCTGACCAGCTATGTAATCTGTGTGTGTCTCTTTAAATGAGACTCCAAGATACCAACATCTCCCCAGCCATAGCAAGATTGTGCCGACGGCAATGAAGGAAACGTTTTCCGTAATTTGGATCTCATCATGCTTTGAAAACAATGTACATAGTAGCTCTAAAAAGTTTCCACGGTTTAACTCTGACTCAGTCTCATCATGCCCTCGGCCTCAGGTGATCCGTGTTATGCCCAGGCGGCGGCATGTAACTTGGAATGGAGTTCCAGGTCTTGGTAGCTCTCACAGAGATGGCTGCTTTGCTAAATGTACTTGTCCTTAATGGAAATTAGCCTTAGGATTCGAATAGACGCTACCCGGTGCAACAGTTCTGAACGCGGAACTGCAAGTTTGTTGGTAAAAGACTACACGCGAACCTGGAGGTGAAAAATCGGAAAGTGGGGGTGGGGCTAGACCATGGAGGGTTTTGAAGACCAGACTGGCATCGGTTAGTTTGATGATGCGGCGTGATTGGTTACTGCCTGCAGTCTGGAATGTTAAACGGCCACCACACCTACTGCCGATTGACACCTTGGTTGGCCGACCCTTGCGTATTGTCACCACACACACATCGTAGCCTAGGCTGCCTATAATAATGCGCAGACTGGGGCGTTTGGGTCGGCATTGCCTCCCCTGGCCTTACATACGCGCCGCCTATGGTGACTGGGAACCATTTTTATTTACCTTCATCATCATATCTGATGTATTATGTTACGTCTGACAACTGTGTATTTAATATACGTCTGACCAGAGCTCTTCGTAACTTTATGGCCAGACGATTATGTGTGAACATGATGTATCTGTCTGTAAACTGTCCTTTCATTGTGGCCACGGTGAAATAAACGTTTCCATTATTATTAATAATGACTCAGAATTATTTATAAACGGCTCATCGTTTTGCCCTTTAATATTTCTGGCGACGAGAGATGTTTGTGGGATTTTTTTAACTAGCGGGCCATTCTGTTGGTGGGTGCGTTAGTTCGTCTCCCCCTTCTCTCCCCTGGACTGTGGCGGTTTCACGGATGCCGAGTCGGGACGGGGCAAGGGGGTGAGGAAGATGAGGTGGCGCAGATGGCAACGAGAGATTTTTATTTTATTTTTTAAACCGATGGGTGTCAAGGTCGGCCGCCAAACGGACTCTGCAGAAAGGGTGAATCCTGGGATTCCAGGGGAGCGCTGCCCTGTCTCGAGGCTCCGCCGTGCAGGACGCGGAGGGGAGAGAACTCACTTTATGGCCAGACGATTATGTGTGAACATGATGTATCTGTCTGTAAACTGTCCTTTCATTGTGGCCACGGTGAAATAAACTTTTCTATTATTATTAATAATGACTCAGAATGATTTATAAACGGCTCATCGTTTTGCCATTACATACTAAATCCAGATTTAACTCTGCCATTGGACTGACTTGGCCATAATAAGGTAATTTATATTAGTTTATTCTATATTCATATTTCAAATTGCATGTGTCCGGATTACACAATTCAGTACTGTATCTACAAAAAAACCTGTATCTGCCCTTTATTCATTTGCTTAGATATTTTGTACACTTGGTCTCAAGGAGGTGCTGAATGAGCTCATGATGAGCTTTTCATGTCTGGTCAATGTTCGCATGGTGTCAGGGACGTGCACAGGACTTTAGAGGGGCAGGTGCTCAAAGGCTGAAAAGGGCACAACACTTGTGTGTATATATTAAGCGAGCGCGCGTAGCGCGCGAGCACGATTTTTAAGGGCCCTTTTCGGGCGGGGGGCCCCCTTTTTATGCTTTTTGGGGGGTTTTGGTGATCAAATATTGAATATTGAACTATAATAATCAGTGCAGGAGCTCACTTATCCTTGAAAGACACTTTTATCACTGACTTAAAAGGCCCATACATCTCCATAAATGTTCAGGGGGGAGGGAATAAGTGCTTACCCTACAGACCCCAAGAAGTGCTGTATATTCTGTATTGTTTAATATAAATGCATTTTTTATTCCAATCCCGATTTGTATTTGAGATTCCCAAATCCCATCGGACTTGACTTCTTTGTGTCCCTCAATGAGTGTAATACCAGCATTCAACAGCGGTTTCTATCATGATCATCATCACCACCCACGCTATGCATAAAATATATAGGTCCGCGGAGAGGCATGCTGAGGAGGCCGTGCAAACTGCAATGGAATATGGGGCATCTCTCTCTTTACCTAATATTTTTATTCTATCCTGACATTTTTCAGTTGGAAGGGCAGTCTATATGGCGTAACAGTAAAAAAAAAAAAAAAAAAAAAAAAAAAAGAAAATTCAAAAAGGGCACTTTTTTGATGAGGCTCAAAAAGGCAGGTGCTCAGGCACCCCTTGGCCTCTATGTGTGCACGTGCCTGCATGGTGTTATTCACCGTCAAAGATGAAAAAGAAGAAAAAAAAGAATTGATATTCTCCTTTGGTTCATTACAATTTACTCAAGCATATTAACAGACACAATATTTCTGACACTGCATGGGAATACATTCTCTGAGGTGCATAGATGTCCCTAGATACAAAGAACATGCAAATGTACCCTGTAGAAGTGGAGCAATCTTCCATTTACTTGGGTATGTACTTGAATTAAAAAAATATATGGCTAGGGCTTAAGAGGTTAAAGAGTATTAAAATGATGTGAATAATATATCATGGCCTTTCCCAGTCACCAGATCACAACCCAACACCTACAGTATGGGAGATTTTAGACCAATGTGTTAGACAGTGCTCTCCACCACCATAATCAAAACACCAAATGAGGCTATATCTTCTGGAAGAATGCTGTTCCATCCCCCCAGTAGAGTTCCAGAGACTTGTAGAATCTATGCCAAGGTGCATTGAAGACGTTCTGGCAGCTCATGGTGACCCAACACCTTACTAAGACACTTTCCTCTAATTTGTCACCCGTCTGTATGTAAACATATACGCAAATAAATAAATAAAAACTCACTTGAAAGGGTTAAAGGGCAGTGGAAGCTACCTTGGAACCCCTGCCCAGAGAGGACAGTCAGGTGTGGACCTATGGCCACAACAGCACTGATGGATGAATTTGAGCCTGTAGGGACAAGATTTGGATGGACCAGCTCTTGGTTCAGACAAGAGAGGAACCAACCATAACCCTTTCACCTTGACCTCACACAGTGATGTCAAATCCATGGCATAGGCTATGCTGTTGTCATGCCCATTTGGACAAATTATTTAATGTAGAATGAAATGCCCTGATGAAAAGTGACCATAGATTAGATACAGTAAGTGTGACAGATTGATGTTGAACCACCTAAATGTTCTAATGGCCTGCGGGCTCATGTAGGCTACTGTGAGTGAGGGGAATGTGATTTAATTTGTTGCTAACTGGCACCTTGGAATAGAGATCTGCCACTTACACATAATTGAAATGCCACATATTTAGTGATGACACTTGTTTGGCTCAATTAATCAATTTGAACAGTCAATTAATCAACTGCCTGCTCAGTTTCATATCAGGTATTCAGGATAGAGCAGGGGTAGGCAACCCTAGGCACGCGTGCCTGCATAGGCACGCAGGGGCATTTTCATAGGCACAGGGGGCAGCATAAAAAAAAAATATATATATATATACGTTTTTTTTTTTTGTGTGAAATATTATAGTGAAATATTTTGCACTGTTGTCGCATTTATCTTGTTGAAATCCTCCCACAGGTTCTTTTTTACTACCACATATTTAGACCCTTTATTTGTTTATTATTTCAATTTAGCTGGAAATACATTGCTACATCATTCAGTAACATTTGCAGAGCCTTATAACAAAAACATTATTACGGTCACCATTGTGACCAGTGGGATTAATCAACAAATTGTATTATTTATTTTTCTATTTCATTGAACATTGCACATGTTAAAGGCCATTTTTTTTACTCAAAATGTGAGTATTACCAAGTCAACTTGTGTTCTTAAAACAATGACAATAAACATAGTTTTATTAGGTTGAAATAATGTGGTTGTGTACTTATTTTTCTGTTAACTTATTTTGGATTGAAAACTGAAAACCTTAATGCACAGTAACTGAACTCAATATTTTTAAGTTCTGGTAACTTATTATTATAAATGTTTTTACAGTGTAGTCTTGCGATCAATCAAAACTTATTTACACGATATACCTCACCTCCATTCACATCCTGGTGTTCTCCTGATGTTCTCCATTAGGCCTGTAGGTGGAGCTATGACAGCACACGTACAGTACACACACCGATGGTGTGTGATGTGTCCAAAAATGAATGGGCAAATGTGAGTGAAATGGTCGCACTGTATGCAGCTGTTTGTCTGCATTGCATTCCCCCCCCCCAACTCAGATTTAGGGTTGATACAACCATCATAATAATATTGTTAATAATAACAATAACAATAATGATGTAATAATGTAAAAATTATCATTAAAAAGACCTGATTATGAGAGAAAAAAAATGACGATGCATGGAATATTGTTGAGGCACACTAGTTGCAACTATATTTCAAACAGGCACTCCATGTCAAAAAGGTTGCTGACCCCTGGGATAGAGGATCTGCTGAAAACCGTGACAGCAGAAAAGATTATTTGGATACAGAGTGCATGGCGTCCCTTGATATTGTAAATCATGGATAACTCTGCTCTGTGAGGAATAGCTAAACAACCAATATGAAATTATAGACAGAGGTGGAAAGTACTGAAATATATCACTCAAGTAGAAGTATATTGTTCTTAAGTAAGATTTTATCATATGTAGGAATAAGAGTAGGCCTACTTATCTAAAATGACTCAAGTAAAAGTAAAACAGTAGTACTTTGAAGGGGAACAACAGATTTAATTTGTTTTGTGTATTATTCTTTAGGGGGTATTACAACATGTTAGAAAAAGCCCTGAACACGCTTCACATGCACCTTTTTTATTCACAACACTATTATATTTGTGGCACTACACCAAATGGACTGTTGGAATATATCCTCCCATGGAGTATATGCACCATTGGAGTAATGTAATTGGTATGCCTTGGATTACTGTGTAACTGAGACCCAACTATGAACCACTTGAACTATGTGTTGCGTCTCTTCCACAGCTGTTCCCAGAACATTGGAACATTATTGACTAATTGATATGTGATTGGGCGCAGCTGTAGACAAACGATTGTGTCGGGACAGGACATGGGTATTGGCTGATGATAACTAACCCCCCAGGCGCCTCCACCGCTCTCTGCTAGTTTCCCATAAATACATGATGAGGTTATGGAGACACACCTGGGCTTTATAATGGGAGCCCACAGTCAAGATGGCAGACCATTCCTGGCAGAAGTCTAATTTTGTTAGTGCGCATACTCCCTTCTTTGATGTTGGCTTCAGTTGCATCCTCCAACTTCATCCTGCACCCATCCATCTTCTCCTCCACTGCGGGCACAGATGTCTACTCACTTGGGGGCTCCTCAATGCACCATCTCACCGGTTAAGTGCTTTTTGTTAACTCGCTGTGTGCGGTGGATGTTAACCTCTTAAGCCCTAGCCATATTTTCAGAAAATTATTGTAGAATCAAGGCCCATGCATGTTCTTGGTATCTATAGGGACGTCTATGGACCTCAGGGAAAGTAGCAGTGTACCTCAGGGAAAGTATTCCCAGTGTCAGAAATATTGTGTCTGTACTCTGTTATATGCTTGAGTAAATTGTAATGAACCAAAGGAGAATATCAATTATTATTAACCTCTTAAGCCCGAGCGGTCCGGTACTGGACCGCAAATGACATCGTGCCATAAATCCATCTCTACAGAATGTATGAATTAATGTTGAGTTTCTTCTTTCAAATGTAGCCAAGGGTAAAGACCATAACTCTGTCAAAAGAGCAGTCAAAGTGTATATTTTCAGCAATACGTATGTTTACCAATGGTTTAAACTTTAAAGTGTTATTAGTGAAATATGAGTTAAATAAATCTAGTCGGAATAAGACAAGAATTGACGCTAGGAAATGCCGCCGCCATTGTGTTTGTAGTCCTATGAATAAAATAAAAACTACACTTCCTAGCTCAGGCCAGCCCCTGTCAATCATCTGACTCCTAGATAAACTTTTTTATTTATCTTATTTTTCGGAATCATCTTCCACAAACCTGAACGTTATTGCCATAAAACAGAACGCAGTTCGTTTCTCTACCTTTCTGTGAATGTCTACCTTAACTGTACTTACAGTAGATTTCATTCATGGTTTGTGAATCACGTCTGGTGATCCTAAATCCAGATTGAACTCTGCCATTGGAAAGGGGAGATTTGGCCCAATCCATAGATGTGCGACTTGGCCATAATAACGTAATTTATAGGGGTGATATTCTATATATATATATTAAAAAAAGAAGAAAAAAAAAAGAAAAAAAAATCCGCCTGATTTTCCATGCTTCTCTCCCCATCCCAATTTAGTCGTTATGCCAATTCCCCCCCTCCCCTACCTGGTTGTTGTGCGCATGTTCCCCCTACTGGTCGGTACAAGGGAACCCTGAAGTCTACCACATGCTTCCTCCGACACATGCGGAGACAGCCAGCGGCTCTCTTTTCACCTGGCAGCGAGGACTCTCATTGGTGAAGTGTAACACGTGGGAGGTCACGCTGCCTTCACCACTTCCTGCCTTTCGCTGAGCAGGCGCCCAGACCTGATCTGTAGGCGTCGCTGTCCACAACGCCAGATTATCACCCACGACTTCTCTCCCGCTAACTCAGCCAAACGAGTTAGTATGACGATCGGCCCAAGCCGCAGGCAATGCTGACTCCGGGAGTCGAGACCGCAGCCTCTTGCATTGGTGACGAGCGCAACTCTACGCTACGCCACCCGACCGCCGATATTCTATATTCTATAATCATATTTCAAATGTGTCCGGATGGCAGAATTCACTACTGTTTCTACAAAATCTCCTGTTTAATCATCTTCCCTTTATTAATTTGCTTAGATTGTTTGTACACGTGAACTCAAGATGGTGCTGAATGAGCGCAGTGGCAATTTTTCATGTCTGGTAATTTTTAGCATGGTGTTATTCACCGTCAAAGATGAAAAAAGAAAAGAATAAAAAAGAAAATTGATATTCTCCTTTGGTTCATCACAATTTACTCAAGCCTAGTAACAGACACAGACATAGCAAATATGCAGTATTGCTATAATGAGTCAAATGTGCAGTATTAAATGCTGGGTAAATAAGTAAAATGACAATGCAGCAGTAGACTTTATTAGTAGAATTTATTGTGAAATGTGTTTGTGAATAAATCATAACTGAGAGAGGACTCGGTGGAAACACACCACGGTTTGCTGCCTCCATTTCTTTATAACAACTTTAAACCACTTTAACCTGTTTTCCAGGTACCATATATCTGCTGTGCCACATCCCAGTGGCGAATCCTCATGGAAGCCAACGGAAGCCAGGCCTCCATATGAAAATATGAATTAATATCAAATATCAAATATGAAAAAAGAAAAAGAAAAAATATTTGTTTATATAGTTTACAATAATAATAAAAAAAATCATCTGTGTTATAATTATTTTTTTATTTTTTTAAATGTCTCCCTCTTCTCCTTCTCACTCTCTCTAACACACTGTGCTCACTGCAGCAGAGGAGACTGGAGAGGAGGCAGGGGGAGGTGGCCTTCTCCAGCCTCCCATGTAAAACCAATACTAGCCAATCCGATTCGAGCTAACTAAAGCCCTTAAAACACCTTAAAATGGGGCTTTGAGCAGAATAATTAGTCTTGAGTCCACATACTGGGATTACTGGAGTGGCATCTAACGTGAATCACGTGACAACGGCTGAACCATAGGTGGCGTCATCCCCTCGCGGGATTGATTGATTGAACATTTTATTAACAGCAGGCACGTTCAGACTAATCCTGTATTCTATTATCAAACATTTAGCACTTTATTAGCCACTTAGTTTTCGCCGGCGGGACATTTATTGAGGACCAGCAGCACAGCACACCACTGTGGATATTATCTATCTGTCCAGGAGGAGCAAGGAGGACCAGTTTATTGACCAGGTAAGATGCAGTTTCTACAGTAGCTTGCATGCTAAGCTACTAATGTAACGTTATGGCTAGCTTGGATGCTAACTGAGTGATTGATTGATTGAAAAGTTTATTAACAGATTGCAGAATGGGTACAGTACAGTACAGCTCAATACATAATTGTTAAGGGGATGCAGACCAGAGAAAGACTTTCGTCTCGTTTACATCAGGGTTCCCCATTTTCAATTCATCATAACATATATGACATACATGACATACAGATAGACAGTACTGCTACATCTATACATTTATGACATATCAGATTTTGCAAATACAGTACTGTTTGTGATACAAAAGTGTCCAGAAAAAGAGTGTATATACATTTGACGTAGAAACTGTACATTGGAGGAGGTTGGGTGGGTGGGTTGGGGCTATACATTGGAGGTGGGGGGGGGGGGGGGGGGGGGGGGGGGGGGGTTGGTTAGGGAGGGGACACACATTGTACACTGTACATTGGAATACTGACAAAGCCATGACTGAGTTGTCCTTACAGTAGAGGAGTGAAGTGTCATGTTTATTAGTCACATCCCTGTGAAGGAGGAGTGAAGTGTCATGTTGCATGATGCTAGTAGTACAGTAACTAGTATATTGGTGCGTCCTAGGGTTAAATGCTACAGTATGCTAACTATTTGGAAAAATAACTGTTCAAAACTGTTCTCTTGGCTTTGTTTTGTTCATAGTAGTAACGCTGCCGAGCCATACTGTACATTATTATTTTATTATTATTTATAAATTATTTATTATTTTTTTTATTTTTATTTTTATTTATTTTTTGCGAGGCCCCCTTCCCGCGAGGCCCTTTTTCATCACAGACCTAAAATCTAGTTTTTCTTATATGCTTATATATTTCACATTAGACACGTTTGTAGAATGTGTCTGACTTGTTCCTGGGTCTGCAGATATACTCACTATTGGAGCTCAGCCTCTGGGGTTCTGCAGCAGACACACTATTGGTTTCAACGAAGGGAGTGGTTTTACTTACATCATGTGTAGTACACTACGCTGGCGTGAGTCAGCTGCGTTTGACTATTATGCTTAGTTATGACAGCCAAGGCGAAGAAAGAGGTCGGTCATTATCAGTCGGTCACCAAGGAACGTTGACGAAAGGCGGGACAAATGGCCGGAGCCTTGTCATGATGCAGTCGGGATATAGCCATGATGATGATGTCGGCTAGTAGCTAGCTTAGCTAAAGGCTATCTAGCGTTAGCTAACCTAGAGACATGCAGCCAAGATGAAGAGGATGGTCGTTTGGCAGATGAACTTCGTCAACTCCACGCGGTTGTCTCCATCCTCTTGGACGTTTGGTGAGTTTTTAACCTATTCTATTAACTCTATTCTATTCCCGCCGTGGACATCGCTCTCTCTCTCTCTCTCTCTCTCTCTCTCTCTCTCTCTCTGGAGCTAAACTGGCCGACTAGCTATTGTAGTACTACTAGTAGCTAACGGTGTGTGCCTGGTGTCAGCACCTGGCTGTATGTAGCCGCATAGCTTGCTTCTGCGTTAGCTAATGGTTAGCGAATAGCGATAGCCTGGTTGAGCTAACTGTTAGCTTCGACGTTAACTGCCGGCTGCGCTCGGCTGGGAACGTTCGTTTGATGCTATCAGTTAGCCTTGAGTTAGCTGTTAGCTTGTGCTACGACCATTGACATTAGCAGGGGGTTCTGGCACTCTGACTACGACATCATCTTTGACAGAAGATGTAGTCGGGCCTGCACCATGACAAGGCTCTGGCCATAGCTTATTTGTCCCGACAGCGAGAGGCCTTTCGTCAACGTGGAGACCTGTGTTGCGGCCTTTCGCCCTGCGTTCCTTTTGTGCAGGTAAGATTAATGAAAATGTCATGACATTACCCCACTCTTCCTTCCTTCCCCTCCCGAATGTTTTGTTAATAACAATGTTTTTTTCCAGGTAAAACATGCTACTTCACAACATTTGGAGATACGACATGTGCTGTGTGTGAATGTCTTGGTCGTTTGTGTAGCTTGGGTAGCGTTGGGCCGTTGGCCAAAGCTGTGTGTGGCCTGGTGTCACAGTACCTGGCTAGCCTATTTAGCTGATGTCGGCCATTGGCTCCTTGCTGCTTTGGTTTCTCTGGTATAGACCCTCTTCTCGTTGGATTTAAGTGTTGATCTTTGTCCTTTTGGATCTCTCATACATGCTCTAGTCTCTCTCTAACACACACACACATGACAAACACACATGTTCTCTCTTCTCTCTCTCTCTCTCTCTCTCTCTCTCTCTCTCTCTCTTTCTAACACACACAGTCTGCCTATGGCGGCCTTTCTCGATGGCTAGGCTGTGCTCAAGGATCTTCAGTCACAGTGCTCAGGTATTCTGCCACTGTGTACTCTCTGTTTAGGGCCAAATAGCATTTCAATTTCTTTCCAATGTGTCTCTCTCTCTCTCTCTCTCTCTCTCTCTCTCTCTCTCTCTCTCTCTCTCTCTCTCTCTTGGATTTAAGTGTTGATCTTTGTCCTTTTGGATCTCTCATACATGCTCTAGTCTCTCTCTAACACACACACACATGACAAACACACATGTTCTCTCTCTCTCTCTCTTTCTAACACACACAGTCTGCCTATGGCGGCCTTTCTCGATGGCTAGGCTGTGCTCAAGGATCTTCAGTCACAGTGCTCAGGTATTCTGCCACTGTGTACTCTCTGTTTAGGGCCAAATAGCATTTCAATTTCTTTCCAATGTGTCTCTCTCTCTCTATCTCTCTCTCTCTCTCTCTCTCTCTCTTGGATTTAAGTGTTGATCTTTGTCCTTTTGGATCTCTCATACATGCTCTAGTCTCTCTCTAACACACACACACATGACAAACACACATGTTCTCTCTCTCTCTCTCTTTCTAACACACACAGTCTGCCTATGGCGGCCTTTCTCGATGGCTAGGCTGTGCTCAAGGATCTTCAGTCACAGTGCTCAGGTATTCTGCCACTGTGTACTCTCTGTTTAGGGCCAAATAGCATTTCAATTTCTTTCCAATGTGTCTCTCTCTCTCTCTCTCTCTCTCTCTCTCTGTACACTGTATATTGACTGTAGAACGGGAGCTCTCTCTCGCTCTCTCTTTTGCTATATGTTGACTGTACCATGCCCCGCCTCAGGCAGCGCTATTATTTAAGAATATGTTGACTGTAAAAAAAAAAAAAAAAAAAAATATATATATATATATATATTTTTTTTTAACCTTTTGGGGGGGGGGGGGGGGGGGGGGGGGGGCCTCACGTTAAATCTCGCACAGGGCCTCGCATTTCTCCCAGGCGGCCCTGATGGTGACTGCTTGGTTTGACTGGCAGTGGCCGCCGAGCCATACTGTACATGGTGACTGCTTGGCTTAAGAACACAAAAATCCCCTATTATTTTACCCGCGCGACACCACTGCTACATCCTGGTACCTGTAACACTATAACCAATCATGTTTCCTCTGTAATTGTGGACAAGTTGCTCTCCCACTATATTAGAACACCATCTGAACATGAGTTTAAGATTCCAGTGTTTATGATAGGAGTCAGTCAGAGTGGCACACTGTTCCCCAATCTCACAGAGAGGATTGTGGGTGTAGATGTGCTGGTGGTGATGTTAGGGATGCTGCCTATCCACTCCTCACATGGTTGATGAAACCATACCCTGGCTGAAAGCAATGCAACTCCTGCACAGAAAACTTTCAACGACCGACTCAGTAAAGCACGCATGACCGTGGAGAGGGCATTTGGCCATCTCAAGGGAAGATGGCAGTGTTTGATGAAGAGATACGATTGCCACATTGAAAATATCAACACCACCATAACCGCTTGCTGCATACTTCACAATTTTTGTGAAGTAAACGATGACGACTTTGACGTTCACAGAACCAATGAATACAGGCATAAGTGAGCATAAAAAGATAGAGGTAGCAAGGTAAGGTAAATCAGTGTTTCACATTAGGAGCTAGCATCCCAATAGGCCTTTACAGTTTCATTCTGTAATACAAATAATAAAAATAGAGTAGACAGAGTGTTGTGAAGGATCAGATTAAACCGAATATGTATATTTATTTATATATATATATTTAATTGTATTTGTATATCGTTTGATATCCCCTGTATATTCCTTGTACAATATGCATTGAATATCCCCGTTTCTACTAAACAGCCCATAATAGTTTCATTCTACCATTGGACGAGAACCTGGCGCCAGGTTGCCATACCCCTAGGTCCAAGTTCAATCGTGCCGCCTAACATGTCGAGGCAACCCCCGGTTCCGCGCAGTAATATGCCGGGCGAAATACGTGTGGTACTATTTGTTCATAGCGCATATATATATGGCGCTCGTAAAGTAGAACTTTCTTTTTAGTCCAGTTCTTTACCCTCCAACAGAGTGACAGACGCAAAAGCCTCCCCACGAAGCACGTGCGGTGTAGTAGGGCCTACTTGGCCCAGAATAGGCATTGAGATATCGTGTAGATTAATAGTTGAATGGTCATAGTTTGGCACCATACCGTCGAGTTGGACGTATTCTATTAAGCTAATAATAGTCTATTTATGTATGGTGCATCGTTCGGTTCGAGTTCTACAGTTATCAGTACCCCCATCGTTCCTGACGTTATCTGGACGCTTATCCAGGCTGGTCAGACCCCTAGTGGTGATTGCATCCGAGGAGCTCCGGGTCAAGAGCGACTGGACCTGTATATTGGATTACTCTACCCGACGACGGCGAGCCTTCCACGGCTCTTGGATTATGCTTTGTGTGCTTTGATTATTCCATGGATAAAGGCCAACACTGTCGAGTGTTGGAATTACCCCCCGGAGAGGACTCCAGGTGAGGCGGCGCTCTACACGTGAGGTCGCACCACGTCTCTCCGTTGTGGACCGGCAGATACCGTTCCACAGAGGGTCCAGCTGTATTCGTCTGCTGCCCGAGGTTCTGTTGGCACTGTGTCTAAGACTTTGGATTCTCCCAAGACACCGTCGGCCAGATGGGATACCACCAGCGGCTTCTCTAACCCCCCCCTCCTACTGTCTTACAACCAGCGGGACCCCCCCCCCCCTTAGTGTATCCAGCTATAATCATTTAAGTACCATCGCTATCGTTTCCTAAATATTCCAGGTTGTATACTTACTCCATGCGCAACCAGAGATTGGACATTCAATGTTGATTTACCTACGAATACTCATTTGCCATAAAAGTGCATATTCAATATTTCAAATCATAAATGTAATTAAGTGAATGTTGTATACACCCTTTGCTGTATTAAATATTCGATTTGGTACATTTGTGTTGGTTCGTTTCATCAGGTGGGAAAGTGTTCATCATACTTATATCTTGTACTGGGTGGCCAGAAGTTAAAGTACATGAGGTAGTGGTATTAAATATCATATCTAACAATACAGTCAGGGAATTGTACCCCTCAGCTACAATTGGTCCTTCGAGCCGGATGGTAACTAGTGTAATATTAATATAGTGTTATTAATATCGAAATGGCCTATGATGAACACTCCACGAAACGATCCTCCTAACCTAGAACGCCCGCGGCGCAGACGACAGACACCTCAGTACTTAGAGGCTTACACTGTCAGTCAACTACCTAGCCTTCGACAAACGGTAAACGTGGTAAAAGTAGAAAGTAAAATTATGTCTGACCTTAACGACCAGGTTTCCCCGACCACAGAGGCCCTAGTAGGTCCTAATGTAACTGACCAAGCCCACGGTGGGGACCAGGAGGGAATTGACATGCCTTTACCCCCCGCCACTACTAAAGAAGTAGTCCCCGACACGCCCCGGGAGGAAGACAACCCTACAGAGAGAGAACTCTGCACGGAAGAAGAAGAGGAGAGCGCCGAGGAACTAGAGCTCCAGGACTCCCCAACGAGTACCCCCAGGAGCGGTTCACGCAGGAGCGGCTCACTTCCACTACCGCCTTCCCCCAGCGAAGCGGAGAGGATACTACAACAGGCGTTCCTCGTCAGCCTGACAGCCTCTACCGAACGCGATCGGCTCCAAGCACAGACGCTTAGCGAGCGCGAACGTCTCCAAGCCCAGGCGACCAGCGAGCGCGAACACCTCCAAACACAGCAACGGAGCGAAGAACAGCGCACAAGTCTGGAGATGAGACGCTTCCAGATGGAAGAGAATATGGCAAGAGACCGGGCCGACGCCCAGCGCGCCGCTGCCGGTGCCCAAAGAGAAACAGAGCGCGCCGCCGCCGACGCCCAGCGCGCCGCTGCCGGTGCCCAAAGAGACGCAGAGCGCGACAGACTACAAGCGCAACTAATAGAGCAGCTGATCAAAAGGACAACTCCCTCTCCCTCCGCCAGGGGCTCAAGGAACTCGTCGAGACAGCAGTTAAGAGCAGCGTCACCGCAACAAGCAAGCGACCCTGAACTTGACCAACAGACCGAGTCTAGACCCCCCGCAGACCCCCTTCCCATACCGGTCCAAGCGAGACCCAGCTACAAGGAAGGAGCGGCCTACACTGCGGAGAAGCTAAATAAACGATTACAAGATCTGGAAGATTTGATAGAAGAAGAAGAGGGAGAAGAGGAGAACCAAGCCTGACGATAGCACAGTACTCCACCGGACCAGGAGGTCCCATGCGCTACAGACCCCCGACTCTATTTACGGGTGAGCACGACGCACGACCAGCCCCGAGGAACAGTACCTGGACCAGCGGGCCATGGTACCCTGCCAGTACCAGCCCACAGCGAGGCGCAAGAGGGGACTCGCCCAGGAGGTCTCTCCCCCAACGCTCGCCGATGTATCCGCCATCCACGGCGTCATACAACGCCACGCCGTCATTCCCAGACTTCGCCTATGAGAGTCGAGCACAGTACACGGAGCTCCGGATGTGCTTAGAGACAATGATGGTGGATGTCGCTGATGAACGCCACAAGTATGCGATATTATTGAAGCACCTGAAAGTACCGCGAGCGCACAATATAGCGCTAGCCTATGCTACCTCCTCGACCCCATACACAGCGGCCCTTGCAGCGCTGGATCAAAGATATGGACGTATATGGGATTACGTAATCCAGGAGATAAGGCATATTGACCGCCTACCCCCAGCCACAGACAATCGCTCACTAGACGACCTGTCAGTCAAAGTGCAGTCCCTGGTGGGGATGCTGGGAGCTCAACGGGAGAAGGGCAGGCATGAGCTGTACGCCAACTCTAACGTTGAGAGGATTTTGGAGAAGCTGCCACCCGCAAGACAGGAGCGCTTTCGGCGGCAGAGGGACTACCGAGATCCCGACGGCCCCGAGCCATCCCTCCTTGATCTGGCCGACTTCCTGGCGAGAGAGGTCAGCAGCTTACGACTGGACACCTTCGGGCGGAGCACGCCAAGCTCCAGAGAGGGACCCAGGAGAATAAGTGATGGAAGAAGATCGGTGACTGTCATGCACCAATCAGAGTCAGTACCGAGCAGTAAGAGTCACAGCACCCCCTCGAGAAAGGAGAAGTGGAAGATAGCGTGTCCCTACTGTGAGAAAGAACACTGGCTGTCACAATGTGACTCATTCACAAAGATGAATGCAGAAGAAGTGAGCCAATGGATAAAGTCCAACCGGCGCTGTTATCGATGTGCGCGGCCCCACATGGCAGCCGAATGCCGCCTAAAGAAAAGGTGCAGCCGGTGCGATGGAGCCCATCTAGATATACTACACGATAGTAACGGAAGACGGCCTATACCTGCACCACGGAGCGGCACCAAGGCAAGTGTCATGTACATTGACCCCGCCAGCAGCAACGGAGCTCAAGTGCTCTTAAAGGTAGTCCGTGTGACATTGAGCTACCAGGATAAAGTCATGGACACTTACGCCGTCCTTGATGACGGGTCAGAGAAGACCCTTCTGCTCGCCTCCGCTGCGACTCAACTGGGACTGCGGGGGAGCAAGAACGAAATGACGATTCGGACAATAAGAAGAGATTTAAAGACGATAAAGGGCGAGAATGTCTCCTTCACTATCGCAGCCAACGGGCAGCCAGAGCGACGGTACGAGATCACAAATGCTTTCACCAGCCAAGAAATAGGACTCTCGCAGTACACCTACCCTGTCACCAAGTTGATGGATAAATATGTGCACCTGCGCCAATTACCTATCCCGCTCATAGACGGCGCTACCCCGACCCTGTTGATAGGCTCCGACCATGCAGAACTCATAGTCCCGATTGACCGGGTCCATACAGGTCCCCGAGGCTGTCCTGCAGCAGTCGAGACCCGCCTAGGATGGACATTACAAGGCCCCCTCGCTAAATCTCTCAACCGAACCGCAGCCACTAGCTGCTTCCACTCCAGAACGACAGAAGAAGACACCACTCTCCTGCAGCATGTCGAGAGGCTATGGACCCTAGAGACAATGCCCTTTAAGAACGAAAAGAAAGACATTCGCTCTAAAGAAGACATTTACGCCATCAACCTACTCGAGCAGGGGACAAAGAGAGTCACAGTCGGCGGAGTGATGAGATACGCAACTCCACTCCTGAGGCGAGAGGGAATGCCCCCCTTTCACGCAAAGAAAGACGCCACGGAGCGCTATCTACTGAACACAGAGCGGCGCCTAGCCAAAGACCCCGCTCAACAGAGTGTGTACCGAGCTGAGATTGAGAAGCTAATCACAGCGGGACACGTAACAAAGATTGACATTAAAGAGGCCGATCAGACGACCGAATCATGGTACGTGCCGCATCACAAGGTCCATCACAATGGCAAGGATCGCATTGTGTTTAACTGCAGCTACCAGATCGGATCCCAAAATCTGAATAAAGAGCTCTTGCCCGGCCCCACACTCGGCCCCTCCCTACTAGGCGTGCTACTGCGCTTCCGCCAGGACAAGGTGGCTATAAGCGGGGATATCAAAGGGATGTTCTTGCAAGTGAGACTAGTAGAGGAGGACAAGCCTCTGCTACGGTTCCTATGGAGAGAGAAGATCGGAGATGAGAACCCATCCATCTACCAGTGGGAAGTACTCCCCTTCGGAACCACATGCAGCCCGTGCTGTGCTACATTTGCACTACAGAAACACATCACAGAGGACCCAGCAGCAGATGAAGAGGTCCAACACAGTGTGAAGAACAGTTTCTACGTAGACAACTGTCTACAAAGCGTCTCGACTCAAGAAGAAGCCGAGGCTCTCCTAATCAAGTTACGCGCCTCCCTAATCAAAGGAGGCTTTGATCTCAGGCAGTGGGCCAGCAGTGACCCGCACGTATTGCGCAGCCTCTCCTCCGCAGACAAGGCTGCCAGCAGCGAGACCTGGATGGCGACAATCCCAGGAGAAGCCCAAGAAATGACACTAGGATTAGTCTGGCGCTTCAAAACAGACTCGCTCCACTATAGACACAAACCCTTGGCTCCAGAGCAAGGAAGGTCGGCGGCGATACCGACCACCAGACGGAGTGTGTACAGAACACTCGCCAGACAATATGACCCGCTGGGATGTATTCTACCCTACACCACCAGGGCAAAGATGATTGTACGAGCACTATGGGACAAGGACCAGGGCTGGGACGACCCAATACCCGCACACCTTGCCTCAACATGGAGAGAGTGGGAGACGGAACTCCGCTCACTCCCAGGTGTCAATATACGCCGCAGCTACTTCCCATCCACAGTGAGGCCAGAGACATGCGAGATTGAGCTACACGTCTTCAGCGATGCCGCCGAAGTAGCCTACGGATCGGTTGCTTATTTGCGTGCCCAAGAGATGGGAGGAGAGATACACACTGCTTTCATACTGGCCCGCTCAAGGATAGCCCCACGTAAGCAACAATCTATCCCACGTCTAGAGCTCTGCGCAGCCCTCGCAGGAGCGCATCTAGCCACGTTAATCCAACGTGAACTCACCATTCCGGTGCATAGAACAATCTTGTGGTCAGATTCCACGACAGTACTCACATGGATTAAGTCTGATTCATGCAGATACAAAGTCTTCGTGGGAGTCAGAGTCACCGAGATTCAAGAATTAACGGAAGAAGCAAGCTGGAGGTATGTGGATACCAAACACAACCCAGCTGACGTCATCACCCGGGGAATATCCCTGGATGACCTAACCCGTCGCAACATCTACAGTGACGGACCAGCATTCCTCCAGCTCCCGGAAGGAGATTGGCCTACGCCCACCCCGAGGGAAGCAAGTAGCGAGGAGGCTGAGAACAAGAAGCCTATGTTCTGTGGACTGAGCACTGTCGCCTCCACAGACCCGAATATAGATGACTGCATTACCCTAGAGAGTGCGCAACAAAGAACATTCCTGCGGCACCACCCAGAGATTCAGTCCACCACTGACATGTCAGCAGCTGACTACGAAGAAGCAGAACTTCTTCTACTACAACGAGCCCAGAGAGACTCGTTCCCCGATGAGCTAGACTGTCTACAGGGAGGAAACCCCGTCCCATCAGACAGCAGACTGATTCACCTGGCACCAGAGAGTGACGCACATAATCTCATCAGAGTGGGTGTTCGCCTGCGGAGAGCCCCCGATCTACCAGATGACATTAAGCACCCGATCGTCTTGAACAGCCGACACAAGGTCACAGAGCTGATCATAAAGAAATACGACGAGGATGTGCACCACGCAGAAGCAGAGAGAGTCTTCGCGGAGATCAGACGTCGTTATTGGATATTGCAAGGCAGAGAAGCAGTACGGCGCTTCCAGCGAACCTGTCTAGACTGCCGTAAGTGGCGCGCGCAGCCCAGCATACCACGGATGGCTGACCTACCCCCCTGTCGCCTCCGAATCGGCGACAAGCCATTCCACTCCACAGGCATGGACTGTTTTGGCCCGTTGTATATAAAGAGAGGAAGAGGCACCGAGAAGCGGTGGGGTATTGTATTCAAATGCATGACCACCAGAGCGATACATATCGAGCTCCTTCCGACCATGAGCACAGACTCATTCCTTATGGCCTTCCGGAGATTCATATCACGGAAAGGACAACCGTCTACATTGTTGTCTGATCACGGGACCAACTTCAAAGGCGGAGAAAGAGAGCTGAGAGAGAGCTTCCAAGCTATGGGCCCAGAACTTAAGACCCACCTCGCTCCAGCCCAGATTGACTTCCAGTTTAATCCCCCGAATGCACCCCACTTCGGTGGAACCTGGGAACGAGAAGTACGTTCTATAAAGACAGCCCTGTATGCCATACTCGGAGCCCAGACTGTGGCAGAGGAAGTCCTAATGACAGTCCTCACAGAGATCGAGGGAGTATTGAACTCAAAGCCCCTCGGTTACGTCTCCAGTGATGTAGCAGATGTCGACCCAGTCACCCCCAACACACTCCTAATGGGGCGGCTGGACCCCGTGCTACCCCAGACAATGTACAGGCCCGAAGAAGCGAACGGCCGAAGAATGTGGAGGTACAGCCAGGTACTAGCTGACAAGTTTTGGAGCAGCTTCCTACTTCACTACCTACCGTCTCTACAGACCCGCCAGAAGTGGGTAAAAGAGAGAGACAATTTGACAGAAGGAACAGTCGTCATGATAGTTGACCAGTCACTCCCCAGAGCTATGTGGCCGGCTGGCCGCGTAAGCAAAGTGATCACCGGTGCCGATGGCAAGGTCCGAGCAGCTGAAGTACTCGTCCAAGGGCGCACCTACACACGGCCCGTGGCGAGGCTCATAGAACTGCCCCGACTCCCAGATACTATCGATGATGACCATGACCCTATGACTTTGTGAGTTGACTGACCTTACAGCGGACCTTGAGTGGTGGACAGTGCGGTTAATCTGTCTCTGCTTAGCTAATTAGGTGGGACTAATTAGGGGGCGGCTGTTGTGAAGGATCAGATTAAACCGAATATGTATATTTATTTATATATATATATTTAATTGTATTTGTATATCGTTTGATATCCCCTGTATATTCCTTGTACAATATGCATTGAATATCCCCGTTTCTACTAAACAGCCCATAATAGTTTCATTCTACCATTGGACGAGAACCTGGCGCCAGGTTGCCATACCCCTAGGTCCAAGTTCAATCGTGCCGCCTAACATGTCGAGGCAACCCCCGGTTCCGCGCAGTAATATGCCGGGCGAAATACGTGTGGTACTATTTGTTCATAGCGCATATATATATGGCGCTCGTAAAGTAGAACTTTCTTTTTAGTCCAGTTCTTTACCCTCCAACAGAGTGACAGACGCAAAAGCCTCCCCACGAAGCACGTGCGGTGTAGTAGGGCCTACTTGGCCCAGAATAGGCATTGAGATATCGTGTAGATTAATAGTTGAATGGTCATAGTTTGGCACCATACCGTCGAGTTGGACGTATTCTATTAAGCTAATAATAGTCTATTTATGTATGGTGCATCGTTCGGTTCGAGTTCTACAGTTCAAGTTCAAGTTCTTTAATAGTTGTCATACAGAAGTACAGAATACTTTCATACAAAATGCTTCTTACTGTTACGCTCCAGAGACTGTGCTAGACAAGATAGTATCAAATAACATAATAACATAATATAGCATGAATTTAGAAGAAGAAAAATGAGGTCACAGTGTTCGGTATAGACATATGTACAATGTTCTGAGTTACCATATAATATACAATACACAATACTATGCAGTGTACTAATGTACAGTACTATCTAGTGCAAAGCAGAAATGGGATGAGGTACACTTTTAGGTACAATTTACAGTAAGGTGTACGAGTTGTAGTGCAATCCTTCATCCATAAATATAAAGTGTGGGGAGTGGGCGCTACAGTGTGTTTGTTTAAAGTGGGTGTGTGCTATAAAGTGTGTGGAGTGGGTGCTACAGTGGGTTTGTTTAAAGTGAGTGTGTGCGTGTGGATGTGTGTGCTATGTGCGTTTGGTGGTTGTTGTTGTGTAGTGTTCATTCATTGTTCGTTTAGCAGCCTGATGGCCTGGGGATAGAAGCTTCTTCTGAGTCTTTCTGTGCTCGCCTTGAGACTCCGGTATCGCTTGCCTGACCGCAGCAGTTCAAAGAGGCAGTTGTTCGGGTGACTGGAGTCTTTAATGATTCTCTTAGCCTTGCCCTTGCAACGCTTGTAGTAAATGTTCTGGAGGGTGGGGAGCCCCCCTCCAATTGTGCGTTCGGCTGAACGTGTCACTCTTTGTAGTCTGCTTCGGTCTTGTGCAGTGCTATTCCCAAACCAGGAGGTGATGTTGCCGGTCAAGATGCTCTCTATTGTACATGAGTAGAAGTTCTTAAGGATCTTCTGGCTGACTTGGAACTTCCTTAGGCGCCTGAGGAAGTAGAGGCGTTGTCGTGCCTTCTTCACAACACTGTCAATGTGTGTGGTCCATGTCAAGTCCTCGGATATGTAGGCTCCGAGGTACTTAAAGCTGTTGACTCTCTCAACCGGTGCCCCGTCGATGCTGAGGGGGCTGTAGTCCTTGACCCCCGACCTCCTGAAGTCCACAATCATCTCCTTTGTTTTGCTGACGTTCAGGGAGAGGCTGTTTTCCTGGCACCATCCCGCCAGGACCTTGACCTCTTCCAGGTAGGCCCTCTCGTCGTTGGCAGAGATCAGGCCCACCACCACTGTGTCGTCAGCAAATTTGATGATTGTATTGCTACTCCGCTGAGCCACACAGTCGTGTGTGTACAGGGAGTAGAGGAGGGGACTCAGAACACAGCCCTGGGGGGCCCCTATGTTGAGGGTGATGGATGAGGAGGTGCAGTTGCCTGCTCTCACCACCTGGGGTCTGCCAGTCAGGAAGTCCAAGACCCACTGGCAGAGGTCATAGCCCAAGCCCAGGTCCCTGAGCTTGGCTATGAGTATGGAGGGGACTATGGTATTGAATGCCGAGCTGTAGTCGATGAATAGCATTCTCACATAGTTCCCCTGCCTCTTGTCCAGGTGTGATGCTGCTGTGTGCAGCACATGGGATATGGCGTCCTCCGTGGACCTGTTGGGGCGGTATGCAAATTGCAGGGGGTCCATGTTGATGGGGAGGGAGGAGCAGATGTAGCCCTTTACTAGCTTCTCAAAGCACTTCATGGCTATGGAGGTGAGAGCTACAGGGCGGTAGTCGTTGAGGCAAGCAGGCTTGGATTTTTTGGGTACAGGGATAATAGTGGACTTCTTCAGGCAGGTGGGGATGACAGCCTGTTCTAAGGACAGGTTAAATATGTCAGTGAATACTGGGGCCAGTTGGTCGGCACAGACTTTTAGGACGCGGCCGGGGATGCCGTCCGGACCTGCTGCCTTCCTGATATTCACTTTTTTAAAGGTCCGCCTCACCTCATGCTCTGTTACCCTGAACACTGCGCCTCCATCAGCAGCCGACCCCCCCCCCCCCCCCATTGCCGAGGCTTGTGAGCTGGTGTTGTTATTACCAGCATCAAACCTCGCATAGAAGGTATTGAGGTCATTTGCTAAGGAGATGTCACTGTTCAGTTTGAGGGAGGCGCCTTTGTAGTCTGTCATCGTTTTGAGCCCCTGCCACATAGCTCTAGAGTCAGCTTGTTCAAACTGGAGTTCAATTTTATCCCTGTAGCGTCGTTTGGCCTCTGACACTGTCCTCCTTACGTTGTATCGCGCCACCTTGTGGTCATTCATGTTGCCTGCCACTAGGCCGTCGTTGTATGCTTTGGTGCGCTCTCTCAGAGCTTCACGGACGGATTTGTCTACCCAGGGTTTTTGATTTGGGTAAACTTTCATTTTGGTAGTGGGGATTGTTTCTTTCACCCTAGTACAAACATAGTCCAGCACTGTCTCCGTGTAGACATTAATGTTATCTGTGTCGCGGAACACATTCCAGTCTGTGTAGTGAAACACTGACCGGATCGTCTCCTCTGACGTCAAATCCCATTTCTGCACCTCTCGCGAGACTACGGGAGTACTTTTAATTCTCTGTTTGTACTTTGGTGAAAGAAAGATGGACGCGTGATCTGACTTACCAAAGCCACTATCAGAATGAGCCTTGTAGCCACCTTTAAATTGCGTGTAACAGTGATCTAGGATGTTACCGCCTCTGGTGTTGCAAGTCACATGCTGATAGAAGTCAGGCAATACCTTTCTCAGATTGGCGCTATTGAAATCTCCCAGCACTAAAATGGCGGCGTTAACATTCGCCACTTGGATTCTATTTACCTCGTCGTGGAGTCTGGAGAGCGCAACCTTGTTGCTGGCTTGCGGTGGAATATACACTCCGACCAGGACGATCGCCGTTAACTCCCTCGGGAGGAAGAAAGGACGACACTTGATGGTTATATATTCCAGTTCTGGGGAGCAGTGGTTGGATAATTCCTTCACGTTAGTTGGATCGCTCCAATTTTTGTTAAACATGAAGGCAATACCTCCTCCACGTTGTTTACCGGACTCTGCTGATGTCCGATCCTTGCGATGGATAAAGAAGTGATCTGCTGGTTGAATTGCGTGGTCTGGAACCTCCGGTGTGAGCCATGTTTCGGTGAAGCAGAGGACGTTGCAGTCCCTAACGTCTCTTTGATATTGAATCCTTGCTCGGATGTCATCCAGTTTATTGTCAATTGATTGTACATTGGCTAGCAATATACTGGGCAGTGGTGTACGGTGGCGTCTGGATCTCAGCCTGTTACGGATCCCAGCCCTCTTCCCTCGCCGTCTGGTTCCTCTGTTCCTGGGGTCTAGGAACAAAGGATCTGGTCCTGATCTCCGGAGAATTTCTTCAGGCCATTGATGCGGTTCGGAAAGCTGATCCAGTGAGTAATCCAGTTGGTAAGTTTCCCGTAATCCAATGTCTATGAGTGACTGACGGTCATATACATTAAATGCACCAACAGTTGGTACGAACAAAACTCTAAAAACTATAAATATTAACAAAAGTAAACACAGTCTCGACGGAGCGAACAGAGAGGCAGCCGGTCGGAGCAGCGCCATCTCAGTTATCAGTACCCCCATCGTTCCTGACGTTATCTGGACGCTTATCCAGGCTGGTCAGACCCCTAGTGGTGATTGCATCCGAGGAGCTCCGGGTCAAGAGCGACTGGACCTGTATATTGGATTACTCTACCCGACGACGGCGAGCCTTCCACGGCTCTTGGATTATGCTTTGTGTGCTTTGATTATTCCATGGATAAAGGCCAACACTGTCGAGTGTTGGAATTACCCCCCGGAGAGGACTCCAGGTGAGGCGGCGCTCTACACGTGAGGTCGCACCACGTCTCTCCGTTGTGGACCGGCAGATACCGTTCCACAGAGGGTCCAGCTGTATTCGTCTGCTGCCCGAGGTTCTGTGGGCACTGTGTCTAAGACTTTGGATTCTCCCAAGACACCGTCGGCCAGATGGGATACCGCCAGCGGCTTCTCTAACCCCCCCCTCCTACTGTCTTACAACCAGCGGGACCCCCCCCCCCCCCCTTAGTGTATCCAGCTATAATCATTTAAGTACCATCGCTATCGTTTCCTAAATATTCCAGGTTGTATACTTACTCCCTGCGCAACCAGAGATTGGACATTCAATGTTGATTTACCTACGAATACTCATTTGCCATAAAAGTGCATATTCAATATTTCAAATCATAAATGTAATTAAGTGAATGTTGTATACACCCTTTGCTGTATTAAATATTCGATTTGGTACATTTGTGTTGGTTCGTTTCATCAGGTGGGAAAGTGTTCATCATACTTATATCTTGTACTGGGTGGCCAGAAGTTAAAGTACATGAGGTAGTGGTATTAAATATCATATCTAACAATACAGTCAGGGAATTGTACCCCTCAGCTACACAGAGAGAAAAAAAAGTGTGGGTTGATTCAGTAAAAAAATAGGCTAAAAAGTATAAAATAGAACGGACATACAACAGGGTATTTAACATACAACAGAGCAGTGCATCAGTAAAAAGTGTGATAAAATAGTTCAATTTTGAATTACAACAGAACAGAGCAGTGCTCTTAAAATTACAGTGATATGGGAGGGAAAAAAGGAAACATAATGTTTACCTGCTACTGACTGCAACCAGCAGTTTGTATAGGATTGTAACATTATTGACTTTTCTGCCCTTTCAACTGGTGACCTTTCATTCTCTCCAATAACTCAAACACAGGTGAAAATTGTAAGTGCATATACTGTAGTGTCAGTCCTAACATTAGGCTACTGCCTCTGTGATGCGTCCCAGTAGAAGCGGATCCCAAGTCAATTAATTGACAGAAACCTTGTCTCTTCCCGGTGTGAGCTGTTATCTTTTTAAACACGTTAGCACTACAGCACTCCATATACCGATTATTGCTAACAATTAAACCCACACAGAAATAAACAATTGTTATAGATCCATACTTGGGGGGTGACAGTAGCTCAGGAGGTAGAGCGGTTATCTAGTGTAATCGGAAGGTTCCCAGTTAGATTTGACAGCAGGTCAAAGTTTCCTTGAGCAAGACACTTAACCCCTAACTGCTCTTGGCACCTTGCATGGTTGCCTCCGCAGTTGGTGTGTGAGTGAATGTGAGGCATAATTTGTAATGCACTTTGGATAAAAGCACTATATAAATGGAGTTAATTTACCATTCATTAATTTATACTTGACCTGCATCAGAGAAGATGGTGAATCATTATGTAGGCAGACTACATGGCAGTCCTTGACTGAAGAAATTCCAAGTTGTCATCATGGTGTATTGTGTAGACTGATGGCAAACATATATTTAATCTAATCCTTTTAAAATTCAATGTGGAATGTGAAGGTGGCTGAATACTTTCAGAAGGCGCTGTAGGCGCGTCAGCATTTGCCAGTGTTTTGTGCTGACTGGAGTGTTTTTTCTGTGTGGTGTGGTACGGAAAGAGATCTCAGAGATGTGACGGCACCCCCTGCTGAGACCACACTTTCTTCTGTCACTACGCCAGTCTGATGGCGATTAAGGCTCTGAATCATCACTACATGTGTCATGTGTGGATGTGTGTGTGTGCCTCTGTGTGTGTGTGTGTGTAATAGGAGTAATGTGTTCTACAGGTTGATGCAAAGGTCCTGAGGGAAGAAGTTTGTTTTATTTCATCTCTCTGTCACACACACACACACACACACACACACACATTGAACATTACTTTATTGAATCCGCAGATTAAATCACATTTGTGTATTGGCAGGGGTGGACATCTAATTTCACTGGGGGGGGGGGGGGGGGGGGGGGGGTGCGGCTGTCTGGCACTTTACCTCACAGATGGTCCAGATGGTTTGGAAATTTAGTTCATCAAGCTAGATTCTAGTGTTCTGGCAAAACCTCTGTCTGACAAAATGTATCTTACAATGTGAAATTTCATGAATTAGTGAATGTGCCAGAGTTACTCCATTGCATGAAGGTTGTGATCCTCTCGATCTCAATAAGTATAGACCTATTTCCATTATTAATAGTATAGTAAAGTTTTTTATCAACGATCTTTCACATCTTATCTCCTCCTTACCAATCCTCTTCATTGGACAACAATGTGCTTGCAGGTGCAATATTTATAGATCTTACTAAGCCTTGTGACATTGTTGATGATTATCTCCTCTTTGACCAACTTTGTTCTATTGGTCTTTCAAAACAATCTTTACTTGGGTTCAATTCACATCTTCATCACAGGCATCATTCATTCATTCATTCATTCATTCATTCATTCATTCATTCATTCATTCATTCATTCATTCATTCATTCATTCATTCATTCATTCAGTGTGTCTCTTAATTGATTGAAAATTGTATTAACAGATTGCAGAATGGACATGGCTCAAGTACAATTGTTAACACTTTCACTGCCCAAGTGTAATTTCTTATTAGTCCATTGAATGCCCAAATCCACTCCAATGTTAACGTTAACATCGCCTAATCTATGTTTAAAATGATGGCTATGTGTCTAATCTGCCCGTCGCTTATCAAAGACTCATTTTCCAGTCAACATTGTCAAATCAGATTGTTTTTTTATCGCTTCATTTCAGTTTGATAGCATTTTCCGCGGAAAAAACAACACATTCTATGATAATCGTCTTTTACTGGAATATTCCAGAACGTTGTCATTTGTCTGCCTATTTATGAATAGTTTTCAAATAAACGCTAGATGATCGATAGTATATGTGTGCGCACGCACGCTTGTGCCGCGCGCTGATAATCGCTGCTCTTATTTCCTGATGGCTTTTACAGTCAAAGCGGCTATATCACATATAGGGGAAACGCTTATATATCCGTGAAAACGAGTCTGATTATCCTAAAACTGATAACATAGATTCCTTACCTGAGGTCAGATGGTACCCAAATGATTTATTCCAATTTACTTAATTTATTTAAAAAATCGCTCATTTGATTGATCCATCGTGTATACAGTAAAACACATATTCGCCGCGGCACCAAGGCTCCAGAATGAACTCTGGTAGACCCCGGTTACATCAGTGAGAAGTAAAATGTGGAGTCGGAAATCCTTTCTCCCATTCACTTTCATTGAGTCCAATCCAAAAGGGTGATTTACCATCTGGGAGACGATAGGGGGCGCTTTTTTCACATCTGAGCGCCGGCGGTGCCTGGATCTCCAACGGTAGGCTCGCTTGATGCAATATGATTTCAGATCGCTAATAATAAAAAAATAAAATAAGAAAAACAAGAAATCTCGTGATGGGCATTCAACGGTCGGGGGTAAACCCGAGAAAAGCCGTGAGTGGCATTCAAAGTGTTAAGGGGATGCAGACCAGAGAGAGACTTTAGTCTTGTTTACATCAAGGAAAAAATGCAACAAACAAAAGTACTTTCCAAAACATGAACAAAAACCTCAGCAATGCTGGCAGAGAACAAAGTACAAAAAAGTAACATGGGGAAAAATCTGACAACGACCATGACAAGAACAAAAGACAGGATACAAGTTACCAGTGTAGATAGGGAAAACAGGACACCAATACACGACAAGACTGAATAACAAATACATACACACGCAAGAGACAACACACTAGACCAGGCCAGGAAACACAGGCAACATGGACAACATGACAGAAATTACATTAATAATGACTAAAGACAGATTGAACCTTAGTAAATGCAATAGCGGCAATAGCAGCGATTGTCCACTAGATGGCGGCACAGGACCACGGATGGGAGCAGGGTGAGAGGAGAGCTGACCAAGAGAGAGAGACTGAGGGAAGAAGAGGTGCAGGGAAGGGTCTTAGGACAGGTGGACCCTTACAGGGTCCCCCATTTTCTTATCGAGCAATTAGTCCGATTTTATGATCACGGAAAAAGGTGTATACCTCAAGGTTCATTTCTAGGGCAATTGCTTTTCTAAATTTGTATTAATATTCCGTTCATGACTGTGTCAATTATATGCAGATCAGGGTGCGATCCACGGGGGAGCTGGGTGAGCCATGGCTCCCTTAGATCAGATATCAGCTCCCCTGAAAACATAATTTGTGATTTTTTGGGGGGGGTCTAAATTACTGAAAATAAATGCTACTTTTGCCATGAATTTCTCATTTTTCTGTAATTTTCTGTATCATCATCGTGTATAATAATAAACGTATGCTATTTTGGATGTATGATTAATGATTTGCGCACTAATTCACACACATTATGGCAACATGCATGCTATTCTTGCAATTACCATTCGGAGCGCGGCGGCGCTGCAGCCTGCACGCACGGCACAAATCAAACTTGACCCGCACGTTGTAACCTGTGACTTGTTGACTTGACAGTGATAGTTTTGACAGGTAAATAAGGTCATTCAGGAATGGATAATGTCTAAACGAAAAATGCAACAAGTAAGCCAACCAATTTTGGTTTCACAATGAAAGTGAAGCAGTCAATGGACTTGAGTTGACAGAGCAGCAGGAGGCGGGATCATCTACAGGCGACACCGTTACACCTGCTGCTGCTGCGGTGGTGGGGAGTCGGGGACTGCTGGCAGCAGAATTCGAGGAAGAGTAGAATTTTGCAGAACACCGGCGCCTGCTGCGGTCGTATCAGAACAGGAGTCTGAGAGATAATCACGAGATACTTGTAGAAATAATTGTAGACAGTGTTGGATCTATCATCTATCTAACTAAATGGATACTTTTTTTTATCATGGAATGATACAGGATTCAAGAGGTTTATTTGTCACATACATACATACACAACACAAGGCCTACTAAAGGCTACAGTAACGTCTGCGATCACAGACTCCTCCCTGCGCAGCGCACCCCCCCCCCCCCCCCCCCCCCCCCCGCCCGCAAAAAAATATTGCGGTTCCTTGGCTCACCCAAAGACCATGCTATGGTTCGCACACTGATGCAGATGATACTGTGATTTATTCATCTACCTCACAAGTTCAGTGTACTTTGTAGGCTGACTTTGATGCCGCTGAAAAATGGTTTTGTTCTAACAAACTTCTACTGAATAAGAAGTATGTTATGCTGTTTGGCACATTTAACCAATAATTGGTAGATACATTTCTTAGATGGGACACCACTCAAGAAAGTGGAGGAATCTATGAACATTCTGGAACATTCTGGGCTCCTCTCTCGACTGCTCAGGGACACAAAGGAATATTCCGGAAAATACTAGTAGTCATGACCCCTGGGTAGGAAGATCATTCTGGAACATAACAGCAGTGTTTACATATTTACCAGGGTATTCCACAACCTTCTAGAATATAATGCACCCCTTCAACGAAGGCCTGTAAATTTAACATTAACATCCGGTGTGAATAAGCATATGATCTAAGGACTGAAGTTTAATTAATTAGGCTTTAATAAGGCTTTAATAAAAAAAAAAAAAAGACATTAGCCACATCTAAATTTATAAGCACGACAAGGTTATTCTAATATTTTAAATAATTACTCGACTGATTTAGCTCTAAAAGTCTCTGTTTCTCTTTTTTCTCTTTACTCAATTTTATTTTCTCTGTTTTTCTCTGAGTTTTATTTTAGTTCTCACTCCTTTTCTTTTTTTTTTATCTTACATCGTTTTTTTTTCATTTTAAGGTATTAGTGTTTATCTCCACTCTTTTCCTTTTTTCTGATGTTTCCTACATAAGTTAGTAGAAGGTTCAAATGAATATATTAATGAAGGTATATTTTTCATTTTTCACACTATTGTTAGTACATTAATGGGAAGGCGCAAGACCAAAAGCGACATTCTATTGAATTAGAATGAAAGTTTCAGATCCTATGGCAATTAGCATAGGAAGAGTAGGATTACAAAGCTCAATTTGGGTAATCCGGTGGCCTAAGGGAGGGAGTCATATGTGTAGGATGTGTCTATGGGACACAATCCTGTACGACTCTCGGTGGGAGGGGAGGGAAGGGAATTTTTATTTGTATATATGTATGTTTTTAAGCTCGGCTCTCAACGGGACCTCACTAGTTGGATGTATATCTATTGTTGCCTCGCACTCCAGAAGCATTACCAACAACTACACAACAACTTGTATAGATTATGGCTAGTTTGAATATAATGATCTGGAACACTGGGGGAATAAATAACCAACTCAAACGCAAAAGCGTGCTCACACTGATGAAAAAAGAACAGGTGGACGTTGCTCTGCTAAGCGAAACGCACATTCTAGAGAAAGACATAGATACGTTAGCGGACAACACATATCATAATATTAGTCACTCTTCTTTTGGTACGAGAACTCGGGGTGTAGCCATAGTCGTTAGACGTAAGTTGAATATTGAATTAAAGGGAGTATGGTCTGATGTAGATGGTCGGATAACTATAGCTAAGATTGTACACAAGAACAGGAAAATAGTGTTGGTAGCGGTATACGCCCCAAATTTGTACGAAGTGGGTTTCTTCACTACACTAACCAAAGCAATGTTAGACCTTCCCGATTACTCATTTATAATAGGTGCAGATTTTAATGCCATTTGGAATCCAAGGATGGACAAATCTTACCTCGCCTTTTCCAGCGAACAAAAGAATTCATCTAATGCATTAAAGGATTGGTAGAAGATTACAGGTGTAAATGACTTATGGCGATCACTTAATCCCATGACCCGAAAGTACTCTTGTCGATCTGCGAGACATAACACATTATCCAGAATAGATTATGTCTTTGCATCCCCGAGACTATTTGACTATGAAGTGGAAATGATACCCAATGCACTATCAGATCACTGTTATTTACTCCTAAAAGGAACATTTGGTATACTATCTTCCCGAGCCCCAAGATGGCGATTTAACTCGATGCTGCTTAATAACAAGGAATTCATTACACAACTCAAAGAAGCTCTTACAGTATTCCTACGGGAGAATGCAAACTCGGTGCAAGACCCCAGAATAATATGGATGTCGGTAAAGGGAATGATCAAGGATTTCACTGATAGCTTTTCCTCCAAATTGCGTAAGAATCGATGCACAAAACTGGCTCAACTGGAAACGCTTTACTCAAAGTTATTTAATTCTTTACAATACAACAACTCAACTCGACTAGAAAATCAAGTTGAGGTACTAAAAAAAGAGATCAATGCCATATACAGACAACAATCGGAAATACAAATACGTAGCACAAGACAACAGCAGTACTCCCAAGGTTCTAAACCTAGTCACCTATTAGCCATGCGATTAAGAATTAATGCAAAATTTGCAGATATAACTACCATTAGAGCACAACAAGTACTTGAAACAGACCCTGAAAAAATAAACGTGACATTCAAAGAATTCTACTCCAACTTATATAAATCAGAAACGACCTTTGATCAAAACAAAATGGACACATATCTTAATCAAATTATTCTCCCTAAACTTTCAGAGGATGACGCTAAACAGTTAGAAACACCGATCACACTAGAGGAACTCAAGAAGGCCATATCCGAAATGCAAAGTGGTAAGGCTCCCGGAAGAGACGGTATCCCACCAGAAATGTACCTCTCTTGTTGGGACATAATTGGACCCTTATTACTAAATATGATCTTATACTCAGTCAAGGAGGGGAACTTCCATAAGAACGACTATATTGCACTCATAACAGTCCTTCTCAAAAAAGACAAAGAGCCCACCGAGTGCGGTAGTTACAGACCCTTAAGCCTCCTCGGAACCGATATCAAACTGTACTCTAAGGTATTAGCCATCAGATTACAAAAGCAGATGGCGTCTTTAGTTCATCCGGACCAAACTGGCTTCATAAGAGGCCGCCTGATCACTGATAACATAAGACGAATACTGCACGTACTAGATGCCGACAAGGACGACACCATACCTAAGGCGATGCTGTCCCTGGATGCAATGAAAGCTTTTGACAGGCTGGAATGGTCATATTTATGGGCAGTATTAGAGAAGATGGGGTTAGGTAAAGGTTTCATTGATAGATAGATAGATAGATAGATAGATAGATAGATAGATAGATAGATAGATAGATAGATAGATAGATAGAAACTTTATTGCCATTTCAACACTGTTGATTGGGATTTGTCTTGGTGCCACGTACAGTACAGACAATGTTAAAAACATACAATATAAAAACACAAGAATACAATATAAAAACACAAGAGTACAATATAAAAACACAAGAATACAATATAAAAACACAAGAGTACAATCCCCACAATAAAGAGTTTTACACAAACAATTAAAAAGAAAAAAATGCTACAATACCTAAAATAAATTGCTCAGTGTAACAGTTTTAAAGTGCATATTGCCTTAAAGTGCATGTTGGCTGGTGCTAGCCCTTGTTGTGCAAAGTGCCTGTACATTTGTACTTGAGTTCAGGTGACGGACAGCCTCGGGATATGTACTGTTTTTAAAATGGGATGTCCTGCACCTGAGACTTTGGAGTCTTCTGCCAGAGGACATGATATGATTAAAGTAGTATACAAAGACCCATCGGCCATGATTACAACTTTCTTTCCGGTATCACGCTCAGCTAGACAGGGTTGCCCTCTTAGTCCCGGACTATTCGATCTATCATTAGAACCTTTAGCACAATATATAAGACAATCCCAATCCATAGAACCAATTGTAATCAAGGGCACACAACATAAAATTAGTTTATATGCGGACGACGTAATACTGTTCATGCAAAATCCCAACACCACACTGCCTCATCTGCTCAAGTTGATTGAGAACTTTGGAGATTTATCGGGATTCATGATAAATTGGCCAAAGTCGGCTTTCCTTCCACTTAACGCCCCTGCAAAAAAAGATATAACCCTCCCAGGAGAGATACCTATGGTAAAACATTTTAGATGTTTGGGAGTGGAAATATTCCCCACCATAAGACAAACGGTGAAGCACAATTACACAAAAATCCAAAACAAAATCAAAGACTACCTTGATAGGTGGGCAAAACTTAAAAACTCAGTACAGGCACGGATATCAATAGTTAAGATGGACGTACTACCTAGAATCAACTTCTTCAGCTCAATGCTACCGTTACCCCCTCCAAAAATTACACTCCTCCACATACAAATTTATTTGGAATAACAAACCACCACGTATAAAAAGATCCACCGCACAGAGAAATAAAGCAGACGGTGGCATGGCATTTCCAGATTTTTTCCACTATTTTAAGGCGTACACATTAAGACCATTGACAACATGGTTTGATCCCCAAGCATTAGTATCCTGGAGAAAATTAGAAGAAAACATAGTAGCCCCACATAGACTAAAGGACATAGAATACACTAAAATATTAATCAAGCATTGCGAACGGAAATTTGGCCCCATAATTACTCATGCGATCCGGATATGGCGTGAAACACAAAAAAAATATCCTAACCCACATAAATGGCACAATCATACTCCCTTATTCAATAACAATGCACTCTTGATTGGAAAACGACCTATAAGATTCCCTATATGGGAAAAGCAAGGCATACACTCATTAGGGGATGTTTTTAACAAACAGGGTTTCTGTAGTTATGAAGAAATACAGAAAAAATGTAATCTCACCAAGTCCACACATCTTTTTTACTTACAGTTATTGTTATGTTTGAAGACTCAGGGTGTTCCATTAACGAAACCAATTGAACACCACAGATACCACAAATTCTTCTATGAAAGAGAGACATCAAGAGGTTTTGTTTCAGATTTTTATCATCAATTACTAACGTCCTCATATGAAACCCTCCACGTAGACTCCGTCTGGAGGAGGGATATACCAGACCTGGAAAGTGATTTTGATTGGCAAGAAACCTGGGCAAATATTCGACTCACATCAGGAACCCGGACCATCAACAAATCAATCTTAACTATATTCACAGGACATACTTGACTCCTATAAGACTGAAAAAAATTGGTCTTATACAAGACTCCAAATGCTCCTTATGTACAAATGGGGACGAGGGGACATTTATGCACATGTACTGGGACTGCCCACCAGTTAAGATATTCTGGAAAGAGGTGACCCAGCAATTATCAAATCTCTTAACTTGGAATATACCTGTACACCCCTCTGTATTACTGCTGAATGATGTTTTTGAGTGTGCAGTACATCCATAGCTAAAGAGATTGGTTTTATCGGGTATCACAGTGGCTAAAAAGCTGATAGCATCACGATGGTTCCAACCGGAAAAAATTTGCTGAAAGGTCTGGATTATTACATATCTCGATGTGATCTATCAAGAAATATCTACAGCAAGAATTTTGGGTCTCAATGAATCCAAAATGACATTGTGGTTAGAAGTGGTGGAGAAAATAAAAGCTAGCATATAATGGTAATGTCTGGTTAGGAGCGAGGGAAAATGGATGGATTATCCAATGGGGGGTCCGGAAGGGGGGGTACGAGCTGGAGCATATGTGTGTAGGTTTTTAGATAACAGGTATTAAGGGTATATCCTATATAAGACAATTAACTAAAATGTGATTTCATTGGATGTGCACTGACAACTAATGCTTGTATATCAAATCAAATCAAATCAAATTTATTTATAGGGCCCGACAACACACTGTCCCCATGGGCCGTACAGATCTTCTTTAAACAAGTCAAGAAGAAAACATAACAATAAGTCAAGAACAGAACAAGAACACCATAAGGTGCAAACATTTTTAGATGGATGCAAATAAATGAAAGAATGCAAGCACTCCCAGACATACCCCACGCGAAGGTAAGGAAAAACTCACTAAAACCTAACAATAGGGAAAAAAGCTCCACAGGCAGTGTGGAGGAGAGAAACCTTAGAAGGGCCATTCAAGGGGGATCTCCCTTCTTAGATGTTGGTGATAGTAGTGTTGCAGACGGACAGTTGGTAAGCATGCACTCATGTGTGTAGTGGAACACAGATGAGTGCATGCAATAGCAACTGTACATTTTGAAAAATTAAAGATAGAGCTAATAGCGATAGCAACTGAACATTTTGAAAGATTAAAGATAGAGCTGATAGCAATCTATTTGAGGCACAGGGGTGGCGCAAAGAGGGTCACGTCCTCCCCGTCTTAGTCAAGGGACATTTAACACTCCGGTCGTTGCTCAGGGACAGCCGGAGACAGGGAGATAGGGGCGGCGCAGAGAGGGTCACGAACTCCCCGACATCATCGCGCGACATCCGGCACTCCGGTCACCACTACGAGACCTCCGGAGACAGGGGGGCACGCAGAGGGGGTCGCAACCTCCCGGCCTTCGTCACGGGACGTCCAACACTCCGGTCAACACTCCAGGACAGCAAGTCATAGGGAGACAGGGAGACGGGACAGGCGTTAGACAGCTCATGAGATTGTAGTAGGCGGACATAGCAATAGATACAAGTGGTAGGCATATATGTGAATGGAGTAGATATATGAAGTAGGCGTATTATGTGAATAGAAATGGAAGTACTTAACCCAGCAATGAAACCGCATTTGACTGTTAATCTGTTAACAGTCTGTTAATACTGTTAATCAGTTGACAGGACCACGGACAGACGGCGGTGAATAACTGATCCAAGGCCTCGGAGGTGCATGTAGAGCAGTCACTACAATCTTGGCCAAGACCCCGAGGCATCCATCACCTTAGTCAGCGCCAGGAGACGGGCACTCAGAGAGAAGGGGGGGGGGGGGGGGGGGGAAGAGGGAGGGGGGGGAAGAGTTAGAGAGTTCCCATGTTTGTGGTGCTGCAAAGGAGCAGACATGTAGTACCCTGTAGTGCCATGTAGTACCATGTAGTACCCCGTAGTGCCATGTAGTACCCTATAGTACCCTGTAGTGCCATGTAGTGCCATGTAGTACCCTGTAGTACCCTGTAGTACCCTGTAGTGTCATGTAGTACCCTGTAGTGCCCTGTGGTACCCTGTAGTGCCACGTAGAGCCATGTAGAGCCATGTAGAACCCTGTAGTGCCATGTAGTACCATGTAGTACCATGTAGTACCATGTAGTACCCTGTACCCTAACTAAACTACCCTGTAGTAAACTACCCAGTGGTTTCTTATCTTATTGTGTGTTGTCATGTTTGTTTATGTGTTTGTTTAAAAAATAATAAAAAAAGAAAATACAAAAAAAGAAAGTGGAGGAATCTAAATATTTGGGTCTCTGGCTTGATTCTCAACTTTCTTTCAAGACCCATATTGACTCAGTGATAAAGACAATAATTTGCAGCCTGAGAACATTATATCGTCATCAATTGTTTCACCCTACAGGTTAGAAAAATTATTATTTCACAGTTGATATTGCCAATAATCATAATACTGTACATCAAAAACAAATCTTTGTCCTCTCAATGTAGTTTATAATAGTCTCTGTAGATTTGTTTTGAGGTGTTCTCATTGTTACGATGCAGGTAAGCAATGCGAGTTCCAATAGTTGAGGAATAAAAAGAGACAGAGATGTGGTTTGCTCTTACTTCGATAGGGTGTCTTTTAATACAGGAACACAGAGCAATGCAGGAAGCATAGGAAAGACACAGAGCGTCAACTGAGAGAAAAGGCTTAAATATAATACAACAGAATAATAACAGCAACGGGAAGGTCAGCACTCTTCCTTACTCCTTCCGCACGCAGGACAGTCTGAAGACTCGACAAGGAAAGAAGAAAACATAGGGTCAATATAAAGTCACATTCCTGACATTCCAATGCATCAATCAGTGATGGCAAAGTGACAGCCAGTGACAGCAACCAGTGGTGACAGTTCAATCAGTGAATAGACAGTGAATCAGAAGTGACCAACAATGAGTGCAAATACCAACCACCAGGTGAAGAACTCCAGAAAGATAATAGGGTTCCTAGGCCTAGAACCCAGAACGTTCAACACTCATAGAACAGTTTGATGTATAAGATGCTAAATTGGTTAACACATAAATCCAGAAGTAATTTTCACTGGTTGCAATTTTATTTTTAAATGCAGTAGGCTAATGTTAACGTTACCTCCTAACCAGAAAATATGGAAACAGATCAATGGCATGCATGTCCCATCAGAACACACAAACTGAGTGAGTCCTAATTCAAAGTTTACACATGGGGGAACATTATTTTTGACTCACCCAGTATTATAAATAATTAGCCAGTCCTTTAGCATTTTGAAGGAGCATAATCCAATTTAGTTTCAGAAATGGTGACATCCTGCCGCCTCCAGCACAAGGGGGGAAACAAATGTTTCTCTCTTCAAATGTCCTAGCATACTGCAACGAGACAAGCTCCGGAGAGGCTTAACAACTTGATGGCTCTCAGTTCAGTGTAGCCACTACAGCTAGCTAAGTAAGCTAGCTACTGCGCTTCAGGCGACTGCAGGTATTGGCACATACCGTACCTCCCTTCTATGACACGGCATAGGCTGTGACGCGGTCTTCCAGCTCTCTGCCTCATGTGCTCCCCGGTGGAGACGTTACATGCAGGCGATACCACAACATTGAAAAGGTCTTTTTTGGAGTCAGATCATGGGGAAAGTATTTTTTGTTGTTGTATAGTCAACTCTTTTACAACAGTGTTTATTTGTTTTGCACATAATCTCACACATACAGTATTGTAAAACTCAAAACCATTTTGTACACGTTCACTTAGTTTGACAGTTACTTATTGCAATATTGCTTAACCCTTCTCTTGCATTCATACCCCCCTTCCCATACTATTTTCGGTAAAAATTGGCCGGTGTGTTTTGCACAGTGATATCTCTGGAACCCCTTATCCAATTTTGATGGTTGACGTCTCATTTGAACAGTCAAGCAAGTAGAATCAAGGGGTGGCAGACAGAATGACACTAGGAGTGAATTTCATGTTATAATTTTGCAGTAAGTTCAAAGATAGTGTTTACTGTACATTACTGTATATTATAAAAATGCTTGCCATGTAGGCTGTGTTTACTGGAGAATCCTTTAGTTAGTGTTGTACCTGAGATTCCTCCCGTCCCAATGATGTATGGGATGTATTGTTTTGACAAGAGCAAGCCTGTGTTTCATTGTGTACTTTCAACTACAGTATATGGACCCACCGGTGGGCCCATCAAGTTCAGCATTCACTGCATTCACTGTGATGAATATAAAAGAAGACACTGATACTGTTTTCTTCCATTTCTGAGACATCCTCCTCTATCTCTGGTTCAATCTCCTCTTCATCTGGTTCAAGAATGAGGTCCAGAGCCTCTCTGACAGAAAGTCCCCTGATCAGTCGCCTACTCATTGTGTCAATGAGTCAAATAAGAGCAAGGCACAAATATATATGCATGAGAGGGGCATTTAGCGTGAGAAAGTGGGAGGTTTTTCTTTCTCGAGGGGCACAGAGCTTGCACCTGTGAAGATATGATACATTTATATCATTGCAGCGCGAGAAAGTGAGAGGTTTTTATTTCTCGAGGGGCACAGAGCTTGCACCTGTGAGAAGATATGATACATTTATATCATTGCAGCGCGAGAAAGTGAGAGGTTTTTATTTCTCGAGGGGCACAGAGCTTGCACCTGTGAGAAGATATGATACATTTATATCATTGCAGCGCGAGAAAGTGAGAGGTTTTTATTTCTCGAGGGGCACAGAGCTTGCACCTGTGAGAAGATATGATACATTTATATCATTGCAGCGCGAGAAAGTGAGAGGTTTTTATTTCTCGAGGGGCACAGAGCTTGCACCTGTAAGAAGATATGATACATTTATATCATTGCAGCGCGAGAAAGTGAGAGGTTCCCGTAACTTAGAGTAAATTGTTTTGTCTGGAAGGTGTGGGGGGACATAAGCAGAAGGTGTGTGTGTGTGTGTGTGTGTGTGTGTGTGTGTGTGTGTGTGTGTGTGTGTGTGTGTGTGTGTGTGTGTGTGTGTGTGTGTGTGTGTGTGTGTGTGTGTGTGTGTATGTGTGTGTGTGTGTGTGTGTGTGTGTGTGAGAGAGTGTGTGGATATGTTTTCCATCTAAAGGATGAACATAATATACTCATACCCATTAATTTCCTATGGCGGTCAATTCTGACCGAAAACATCATAGGTGTGTCACTGTTGAATACATCACTCAAAATTCAATGTAAGTGGTGATCATCAATTGTATATGTTCAGAGGCCTAGTGTGGAGGATAACATAAGGTCTTGAGGCAATTGGATGAAAAACACAATAATGTATGATTACAAAACGAAGTCACTCGGCCAGATTTGACCGGAAACGCAAGAGAAGGGTTAAATGAAATGGTGTAGATGAAAAAATAGTAACAGGGTTTGCAATGGGGATTGCAATTTTTTTATGTCCATCATTTTATTGAGCTGTAATTAATACAACACAAGGATTCAGAACCCTCCGATGACATATTCAAACTCGGTAACTCACAGTTACTCTCAAACTAAATGAATGTGTGCAAAAGTGTTTACAGTTTATTGAGATTATGTGCGAAATAAATCAGTTCTACTCACAGTTACAAGTAAATTATATTTATTTTATTTATATTACAAGGGTTTGCAATTATGTCTGCTTAGTGTCAGGATTGGGGGGGGGGGGGGGGTGTACACTGTAAAAAATAAATGTTTTTTCACTGGAAATTCACTATTATATTACAGATTACTTTTGTTTTTCTACCTTTCTACTAAGTGTAAATGCCATTAACATACAGTAAATTACCTTTTATCTAAATATTAACAATTAAATAAAGGTTGTAATCTGTAAATGTATTTGATTTTACTGTAATTTGACAGTAAGTATTTGGAAACCATTGATACCAGACATTTACCGTTTTCTTGCAGCTTTTTTTCTTACAGTGTAGGACACACACGCAGATACACACAAAAAGGGGAATCGTAAAGTTACCCCAGAGGTGTAACCACTGGAATCGCTGAGCGATGAGAGAGGGTGGGGGAAAACACAAGAATAAAATAGATAAAAAGTTGTAGGAAACACAAAACACCAGTATAAAATAACTGGGGAAAAAACCCACCACTGCCTAGCAGTTGAAAAACAACAACAACAACAACAACAACAACAACAACGACAACAAAAACACCACTAGAGACAGAGAAAACACTAGAAGCATTAGCTTGGGACACTCCTCTACTATTGAGGGAAAACATGAAATGGACAAGCATCCGAACACAGTCAACCAGGGCATTTGGCGCATTTTTTACTTCCTGTTTTCGCTCCTTTTTTCTTGCTTTTTTTCCCTGCCCTTTTTTGAGGGCACTCCATCCACCCCCCCTCTTCGGGGGACAACTTTATTATTTATTATACGTTTTAACTATTTACAGTACAAAATTTAATAAAAAGTGTAGTAAAATAAGAAAAATATTAAAAAATATATTTCATTGCCCTCTCGGAGGAGGGGAACTCAGACTAGACATTGACAAACAAATTACAACTAAGGACAACGAAGGACAACAAGAATACACATGACAAGGGAAAGGGGGGGGGAGTAAGTAAAGTAGCGGGTGAGGAGGGGGATTGAGAGAAGGGTGGGTTATGGAGTGGATGGCTCACAGGTCAATCTCCTATTAGGAGCATAGTTTATCCACAAGCAATTCCCAGATGTCATTAAATTGTGAGACTTCGATGTGATCCACGGTTGAGATTGTTTCCTGTGATATGTAATTTGAGAGAAGGCCCAACCATTGCCCAGTATTCAAATTTTTCTTGTCTTCCAGTTTAAGAGGATAGTTTTCTTGGCAACAGCTAGAGAAACAAGTAGGGGTTTGGTGTTCTGGACTAATAAATTGATAGCAGTAGTATCCCCAAGTAGACAGAGGGAGGGGGAGAGAGGAATACTGCAGCTCATGACCCGGGATAGTGTATTGATGACCAGGCACGTTGGAAGGGGGGGGTGCGGGGGTGCGGCAGCAGTTATTGCAAATAATTTATTTGAATTTTTTTTATGACAGTATTTATATATTTGGATATTATATACTGTAACTGTATAACTGTAACACTGTATATTATAAGTTTAACCTGCTCAAAGCACCATTTTAATATTGTGTGTATTGAGCCGTACTGTATTGTAGCCATTCTCCAATCTGTTAAATAATGTTTTCATTCATTCATTACACTACTGTACGTACACAATCATACGTGTAAAACCGACAAGATTGCAGCAGAGTAGATTTTCGAGTGATGACAGACTGTCACAGACTGATTGAATGACAGGTGAAACAACTAATTGTATTCACCTCCCGTCTCCCGCCCTTCCCACGCGCCACAAACCACTGAGCTACTGTGATACAGTGCTTGCGCAGTCAGTAGATTTGAGCTAGTAGTCAGACTTTGTTAGCACAGAATGTCTCACTCGCAGAAAAGAGAAATATCAGATTTCTTTTCTAAACGTCCCGCCGGTCCCAGTGACAGTCCCACTAAATCTGATAAACGTCAGAGAGAGACAGAGACGACAGGTTCAGCCTCAGCATCAGGTATTAAAGAGTTAACTGAGTCTGTTCCCCTATACCCCCCCTCGGGCGCCAGGGGCAGGCACGTGCACACATAGAGGCCAAGGGGTGCTTGAGCACCTGCCTTTTTGAGCCTCATCAAAAGAGTGCCCTTTTTTTTTTTTTTACCGTTACGCATATAGACTGCCCTTCCAACTGAAACATGTCAGGATAGAATCAAAATATTAGGTAAAGAGAGAGAGATGCCCCGTATTCCATTGCAGTTTGCACGGCCTCCTCAGCGTGCCTCTCAGACCTATATATTTTATGCATAGCGTGGGTGGTGATGATGATGATGATGATATAAACCGCTGTGGCGCATACAGTTGAATGCTGGTATTACACTCACTGAGGGACACGAAGAAGTCAAGTCCGATGGGATTTGGGAATCTCAAATACAAATCGGGATTGGAATAAAAAATGCATTTATATTAAACAATACAGAATATACAGCACTTCTTGGGGTCTGTAGGGTAAGCACTTATTCCCTCCCCCCTGAACATTTATGGAGATGTATGGGCATTTTAAGTCAGTGATAAAGGTGTCTTTCAAGGATAAGTGAGCTCCTGCACTGATTATTATAGTTTAATATACAATATTTGTAACTGAGGGGTACAATTCCCTGACTGTATTGATAAGTATGGTATCATTAAACCACTACCGCTTTATGTACTTTAATTACTGGCCATACAGTACATGATATATAAATATAATGAACACTTCCCACAATGAACCGGTTCTACACAAAGTTGTCTTTAAGTATTTATTGCAGCAAAAGGTACATAATACTTCTCTATTATACTTTGAATGCACTTGTAAGGCAAAGGAATGTGCGTAGGCAAATCAACAATGAATGTCCATTCTCTGGTTACGCAGGAGGTAATTATACAACCTGAATATTAGGGAATTATATCTATGGTACACTAGTAATATATAGCGGGAGATACTGGAAGGGTCCCCCTGGTTGTAAGCCAGCAGGGGTAGAGGATCTGTCGGTAGTAGAGAGTCTGGTCAACGATGACTAAGGAGACTCCAAGTACAGGAGACGGTGCAATAGCCTCTTGATCCACAGACGAATACAGCTGTTCTCCGTAGACTGTAGCTCCACAGTGAAGAAAGCTAGCCGGCCTCAGGCTCTCTGAGGCGCGGACTCGACTTGGCTCCTCACAGGGTAAATCCAACACGTGCAGGCGTCTGCGATTCTCCGCTCCATAAATCACAGTACCAAAACAAATATAATCCAGCCGCAAAGGGCTATGTAGTCGTCGGGTAGATTAATCCAGTGTACATGTCCCCACGGTTCTCGTCTAGGTCTCCTCGGGTGAAAGCGCCATGAAAGCAGCCCAGCCTGGATAAGAACTCTAGCTGGTACGAGGAAGCGTTGGTGATGCTGGTCACTGTAGAACTTTAGCCGCACGATACACTATACACAAATAGACTATTACTGACTTAATAGAAATATGTCGCACTCGACGGTATAGCGCCAAACTCTGACAATTCAGTTATTAATTCGCACGCGGTCTCAATGCTCTATTCTGGGGCCAAACAGGCCATACTTCACCGCACGGAGTATCGTGGGTGAGGCTTCAACTTATTGGGTAACTCTAAGACTAAGACTAAGTGCTTCTGTATTCACCTGCGCCATATTTATATGCACGGTGAACAAACTAGTGCCAACGACATTTCTGTCTCGTATCCCTGGGCAAGGCCGGGCATGCACAGACATGTCTTGACGGTGACTTTGAACCTGACTCCGGAGGCATGGCTCTGGCGCCTGTGGACCGCTGTCCAATAGGAGAATGAAATATTATGGTCTGTAGTAGGCTAAAGGGATATTCCGTGTATATGTACAAGGAATATACAAGGGATATCAAACGATATACAAATACTATGCAATATATATCAATCAATAAATATATATATTCGGTTTAATCTGATCCTTTGTAACAGCCGCCCCCTAATTAGTCCCACCTAATTAGCTAAGCAGAGACAGATTAACCGCACTGTCCACTACTCAATGTCTGTTGTGAGGGGTCGGTCAGTTCACAAAGTCATGGGGTCATGGTCGTCATCGATAGTATCGGGGAGCCTTGGCAGTTCTATTAGCCTCGCCACGGGTCGGGTGTAGATCCGTCCTTGGACGAGCACTTCGGCTGCTCGGACCTTTCCGTCGGCACCGGTGATCACTTTGCTTACGCGGCCAGCCGGCCACATAGCTCGGGGTAGTGACTGGTCGATAATCATGACAACTGTTCCTTCTGTCAAATTGTCTCTCTCTTTCACCCATTTCTGGCGGGTCTGTAGAGACGGTAGATAGTGGAGTAGGAAGCTGTTCCAAAACTTGTCAGCCAATACTTGACTGTACCTCCACATTCTTCGGCCGTTCGCTTCTTCAGGCCTGTACATTGTCTGTGGTAGCGCGGGGTCCAGCCGCACCATCAAGAGTGTGTTGGGGGTGACTGGGTCGACATCTGCTACATCACTTGAGACGTAACCGAGGGGCTTTGAGTTCAATACTCCCTCGATCTCCGTGAGGACTGTCATTAGGACTTCTTCCGCCACGGTCTGGGCCCCAAGCACGGCGTACAGGGCTGTCTTTATTGAACGTACTTCTCGTTCCCAAGTTCCACCAAAGTGAGGTGCGTTCGGGGGATTAAACTGGAAGTCAATCTGGGATGGAGCGAGGTGGGTCTTGAGTTCTGGGCCCATAGCTTGGAAGCTCTCTCTCAGCTCTCTTTCTCCGCCTTTGAAGTTTGTCCCGTGATCAGACAATAATATAGACGGTTTGCCTTTCCGCGATGTGAATCTTCGGAAGGCCATAAGGAATGAGTCTGTGCTCATGGTTGGAAGGAGTTCTATATGCATCGCTCGGGTGGTCATGCATTTGAATACAATACCCCACCGCTTCTCGGTTCCTCTTCCTTTCTTTATATACAGCGGGCCGAAACAGTCCATACCGGTGGAGTGAAAAGGCTTGTCGCCGAGTCGGAGGCGACAGGGAGGTAGGTCAGCCATCCGGGGTATACTGGGCTGCGCTCGCCACTTACGACAGTCTAGACAGGTTCGCTGGAAGCGCCGCACTGCTTCTCTCCCTTGCAGTATCCAATAACGACGTCTGATCTCCGCGAAGACTCTCTCTGCCCCGGCGTGGTGCACATCCTCGTCGTATTTCTTTATGATCAGCTCTGTGACCTTGTGTCGGCTGTTTAAGACTATCGGGTACTTGACGTCATCCGGTAAGTCTGGAGCTCTCCGCAGACGACCACCCACTCTGATGAGACCATGGGCGTCTCTCTCGGGGGCTAGGTGGAGCAGTCTGCTGTCTGATGGGACGGGCTTTGCTCCCTGTAGACAGTCTAGCTCATCGGGGTACGAGTCTCTCTGGGCTCGTTGTAGTAGAAGAAGTTCTGCTTCTTCGTAATCAGCTGCTGTAATGTCAGTAGTGAGCTGAACCTCTGGGTGGTGCCACAGGAATGTCTTTAGCTGCGCACTCTCTAGGGTGAGGCAATCGTCTATGTCGGGGTCTGTGGAGACGAGTGTGTTCAATCCACAGAACATAGATTTCTTGTTTTCGGCCTCCTCTTTACTCGCTTCCCGTGGGGTGGGTGTAGGCCACTCTTCTTCCGGGAGCTTGAGGAACTCTGGCCCGTCACTGTATAGGTTGTGACGGGTGAGGTCATCCAGGGACATTCCCCGGGTGATGACGTCAGCTGGGTTGTGTTTTGTGTCCACATACCTCCAGCTTGCTACTTCTGTTAAATCTTGAATCTCTGTGACTCTGACTCCCACGAAGACCTTGTATCTGCACGAATCAGACCGGATCCATGTGAGTACTGTCGTGGAGTCTGACCACAAGATTGTTCTTTGCACCGGAATGGTGAGTTCACGTTGGATTAACGTGGCGAGTTGCGCTCCTGCTAGGGCTGCGCAGAGCTCTAGACGCGGGATAGATTGTTGCTTTCGTGGGGCTATTCTTGAGCGAGCCAGGATGAAAGCAGTGTGTATTTCTCCTCCCTCCTCTCGGGCACGCAAGTAGGCCACCGAACCGTAGGCTACTTCGGAGGCGTCGCTGAAGACGTGCAGGTCCATCTGGCACGTCTCCGGCCTCACTGTGGGTGGGAAGTAGCTGCGGCGTATGTTGACACCTGGGAGTGAGCTGAGTTCCGTCTCCCACTCTCTCCATGTGGATGCAAGGTGTTCGGGTATGGGGTCGTCCCAGCCCTGGTCCTTGTCCCATAACGCTCTTACAATCATCTTTGCCCTGGTGGTGTAAGGTAGAATACATCCCAACGGGTCATATTGTCTGGCGAGTGTTCTGTATACACTCCGTCTGGTGGTCGGTAGTGCAGTCGACCTTCCCTGCTCCTTGGTCAAGGGTGTGTGTTTATAATGGAGCGAGTCTGTTTTGAAGCGCCAGACTAGTCCTAATGTCATTTCTTGGGCTTCTCCTGGGATGGTCGCCATCCAGGTCTCGCTGGTTGCTGCCTTGTCCTCGGGGGAGAGGCTGCGCAATACTTGCGGGTCGCTGCTGGCCCACTGCCTGAGATCAAAGCCGCCTTTGATCAGGGAGGCGCGGAGCTTGAGTAGAAGGGCCTCGGCTTCTTCTGGCGTCGAGACGCTTTGCAGACAGTTGTCCACGTAGAAACTATTTCCTACACTTTGTCGGACCTCTTCATCAGCTGCTGGGTCCTCTGCGACGTGTTTTTGCAGTGCAAACGTAGCACAGCATGGGCTGCATGTGGTTCCGAAAGGGAGGACTTCCCATTGATAGATGGCTGGTTGCTCATCCCCGATCCTCTCTCTCCATAGGAACCGCAGCATGGGCTTGTCCTCCTCCACTAGTCTTACCTGCAGGAACATCCCTTTGATGTCGCCGCTGATGGCCACCTTGTCTTGGCGGAAACGTAGTAACACGCCTAGTAGAGAGGGGCCGAGTGTTGGGCCGGGCAAGAGCTCTTTATTCAGATTTTGTGATCCGATCTGGTAGCTGCAGTTGAACACAATACGATCCTTGCCATTGTGGTGGACTTTGTGGTGCGGCACGTACCATGATTCGGTCGTCTGATCGGCCTCTTTAATGTCAATTTTCTTTATGTGTCCCGCTGTGATTAGCTTGTTAATCTCAGCGCGGTACACAGTCTCTTGAGCGGGGTCTCTGGCTAGGCGCCGCTCTGTGTTCAATAGATACCGCTCCGTCGCTTCTTTTGGGGCGTGGAAGGTAGGCATACCCTCTCGCCTCAGGAGTGGAGTTGCGTATCTCATCACTCCGTTGACTTTGACTGTCTTTGTCCCCTGCTTGAGGAGTGCTATAGCGTAAATGTCTTCCTTGGAACGAATGTCTTTCTTTTCGTTCTTAAAGGGCATTGTCTCTAGTGTCCATAGCCTCTCGACATGCTGTAGGAGGGTGGTGTCTTCTTCTGTCACTCTGGAGTGGAGGCAGTTAGTGGCTGCTGTTCGGTTAAGAGACTTAGCGAGGGGGCCTTGTAATGTCCATCCTAGGCGGGTCTCGACTGCTGCAGGACAGCCTCTGGGCCCTGTGTGGACCCGGTCTATCGGGACGATGAGGTCTGCATGGTCGGAGCCTATCAGCAGGGTCGGGGTGGCACCGTCTATGAGCGGTATAGGTAGTTGACGCAGGTGCACATATTTATCCATCAGCTTGGCGATGGGGTAGGTGTACTGCGACAGGCCTATTTCTTGGCTGGTGAAAGCATTAGTAATCCTATACCGTCTCTCTGGCTGCCCGCTTGCTGCGATAGTGAAGGAGACATTCTCGCCCTTTATCGTCTTTAGATCTCTTCTTATTGTCCGAATCGTCATCTGGTTTTCGCTCCCCCGCAGCCCCAGCTGGGCCGCAGCGGACGCGAGGAGAAGGGTCTTCTCTGACCCGTCGTCAAGGACGGCGTAAGTGTCCATGACCTTATCTTGGTAACTCAGTGTTACGCGGACCACCTTTAAGAGCACCCGGGCGCCCCCGCTGCTGGCGGGGTCAATGTACATAACACTTGCCTTTGTGCTGCTTGAGGGTGCAGGCTTTCTTCTGTTACTGTCGTGTAGGACATCTAGGTGGGCTCCGTCACACCGATTACACCTCTTCTTTAAGCGGCAATCGGCTGCCATGTGACTGCGCGCACATCGGTAACAGCGTCGGTTGGACTTTATCCATTGACTCACCTCGTCGGCGGTCATCTTCTTGAACGTGTCACATTGTGACAACCAGTGTTCCTTTTCGCAGTACGGGCACACCATCTTCCACTTCTCTTTCATCGAGGGGGTACTGTGGTTCTTGCTGCTCGGTACTGATTCTGATTGGTGCATGACGGTCACCAATCTTCGGCCATCGTTTGCTCTCCTAGGTCCCTCTCTGGAGCTTGGGGTGCTCCGCATGAACGTATCCAACCGTAGGCTGTTGACTTCTCTCGCCAGGAAGTCGGCTAGGTCTAGGAGGGATGGCTCGGGACCGTTAGGATCACGGTGGTCTCTTTGCCGCCTGAAGTGCTCTTGTCGGGCGGGCGGAAGCTTCTCTAAAATCCTCTCGACATTAGAGTTCGCGTACAGTTCGTGCATACCCTTTTCTCTTTGCGCCCCCAGCATCCCTACCAGGGATTGTACCTTGATAGACAGGTCATCTAGTGAGCGATTGTCTGTGGCTGGGGGTAGGCGGTCAATATGCCTTATCTCTTGTATTACGTAGTCCCATATGCGTCCATATCTTTGGTCGAGTGCTGCTAGAGCCGCTGTGTATGGGGTAGTAGAGGTGGCATAGGCCAGCGCTATATTGTGCGCTCGGGGCACCTTGAGGTGCTTCAGTAGGATAGCATACTTGTACGGTTCATCAGCTACATCGGACATCATTGTCTCTAAGCACATTCGTAGCTCCGTGTACTGTGCTCTGTTCTCGTGGGTGAAGTCCGGAAACGTCGGTGTGCCAATGTATGATGCCATGGATGGCTGGCACATCGGTGAGCGTTGGAAGAGAGGCCTCCTAGGCGAGTCTCCTCTTACGCCTCTTGGTGGGCTGGTACCTGCTGGGTACCATGGCCCGTGTATCCAGGTGCTATTCCTCGGGGCTGGTCGTGCGTCAAGCTCACCCGTGAATTGAGTCGGGGGTCTGTAGCGCAGAGCCGCGGGGGTAGAGCCTGGGCTGTACTGGACCTCCTGGTCCTGTGGAGTACTGTGCTGCTGTCGGGCTTGACTCTCCTCCTCTCCCTCTTCTTCTTCCTCTGGCAGGTCCTCTAGATCCTGTAGTCGTCTATTTAGCCTCTCCGCGGTGTAGACCGTTTCTTCCTTGTAGCTGGGTCTCGCGTGGACCGGTCGGGAAAGGAGTTCGGAGGGGGGTATAGGCTCTCTCTGGTGGTCGGGCTCAGGGTCGCTTGATCGGGTAGGGGAGGGTGCCCTTGACCCTTGTCTTGACGAGGCCCTGGAACCCCGTGCGGAGGGAGGGGGTGTTGCCCTGGTGATCAGCTGCTCCATTATCTGCGCTTGTAATCGGTCGCGCTCGGCTTCGCGCTTGGTGAGAGCGAGGTCGCGCTCTGCTTCTCTTTGGGCACCGGCAGCGGCGCGCTGGGCTTCGGCGGCGGCGCGCTGGGCTTCGGCCCGGTCCCTTACCATATTCTCTTCCGTCTGAAGGCGTCTAATCTCTAGACGTATACGATCTTCGTCGCTCCGTCGCTGCGCCTGAAGGCGTTCTCCCTGACTGTATTGATAAGTATGGTATCATTAAACCACTACCGCTTTATGTACTTTAATTACTGGCCATACAGTACATGATATATAAATATAATGAACACTTCCCACAATGAACCGGTTCTACACAAAGTTGTCTTTAAGTATTTATTGCAGCAAAAGGTACATAATACTTCTCTATTATACTTTGAATGCACTTGTAAGGCAAAGGAATGTGCGTAGGCAAATCAACAATGAATGTCCATTCTCTGGTTACGCAGGAGGTAATTATACAACCTGAATCTTAGGGAATTATATCTATGGTACACTAGTAATATATAGTGGGAGATACTGGAAGGGTCCCCCTGGTTGTAAGCCAGCAGGGGTAGAGGATCTTTCGGTAGTAGAGAGTCTGGTCAACGATGACTAAGGAGACTCCAAGTACAGGAGACGGTGCAATAGCCTCTTGATCCACAGACGAATACAGCTGTTCTCCGTAGACTGTAGCTCCACAGTGAAGAAAGCTAGCCGGCCTCAGGCTCTCTGAGGCGCGGACTCGACTTGGCTCCTCACAGGGTAAATCCAACACGTGCAGGCGTCGGCAATTCTCCGCTCCATAAATCACAGGACCAAAACAAATATAATCCAGCCGCAAAGGGCTATGTAGTCGTCGGGTAGATTAATCCAGTGTACATGTCCACACGGTTCTCGTCTAGGTCTCCTCGGGTGAAAGCGCCATGAAAGCAGCCCAGCCTGGATAAGAACTCTAGCTAGTACGAGGAAGCGTTGGTGATGCTGGTCACTGTAGAACTTTAGCCGCACGATACACTATACACAAATAGACTATTACTGACTTAATAGAAATATGTCGCACTCGACGGTATAGCGCCAAACTCTGACAATTCAGTTATTAATTCGCACGCGGTCTCAATGCTCTATTCTGGGGCCAAACAGGCCATACTTCACCGCACGGAGTATCGTGGGTGAGGCTTCAACTTATTGGGTAACTCTAAGACTAAGACTAAGTGCTTCTGTATTCACGGTGTATTCACTGTATGCACGGTGAACAAACTAGTGCCAACGACATTTCTGTCTCGTATCCCTGGGCAAGGCCGGGCATGCACAGACATGTCTTGACGGTGACTTTGAACCTGACTCCGGAGGCATGGCTCTGGCGCCTGTGGACCGCTGTCCAATAGGAGAATGAAATATTATGGTCTGTAGTAGGCTAAAGGGATATTCCGTGTATATGTACAAGGAATATACAAGGGATATCAAACGATATACAAATACTATGCAATATATATCAATCAATAAATATATATATTCGGTTTAATCTGATCCTTTGTAACAATATTTGATGACCAAAACCCCCCAAAAAGCATAAAAAGGGGGCCCCCCCGCCCGAAAAGGGCCCTTAAAAATCGGTTAAAACACACACGGGTATAGTGCCCTTTTCAGCCTTTGAGCAGCTGCCCCCTCTAAAGTCCTGTGCACGTCCCTGAGTGGGTGTGTATCTGTTAGTGGCTTCATGTGATGGAAATTAGTCAGAAGGATTACGACAAACATCTGTATCTCCAGTATGCACCCTCCCAAGTGATGATGTTTGGAGGGCGTGGAGGAGATGTATTATAGGACATGAGTGTCAGCTTCCTCATGGTTGCATTGATCCATTGGTGGACTGTTTCCAACATGGTGGACTTGATCACCTGCAGTGATGTAGACATCCTTGTCATCTGGGAACTGTCCATCTGACAACTTATTTGACAGGAATGAGAAAATGTCTTGTTACACATGGCGCAACTAAACTAACTGCTCGTCAACAGAAATATCTCTACTTGACGTGTATTGTGTCTAGCACAATAAAAGCTTTCCCATAGAGCTCTGCATGATGTTTGAAGTGCTGCATTCTCAGCTTATTTGCTGTCTTCTTCTGTGTTTTCTTCTCATGGAACAACAGTAAGTTATTTCACTTGATCGGTGCTGTCAGAAGTCTGTCATTTGATTCAAGCACTCCTTCCTGAAATTGTTGTACTGCTCTTGTCCCGTAGACTCCAGTTGATGGACAGATACGGCAGCAGCCGCAGACTCACACAATAAGTTGTCTAATCTAACCAGGTCTTTACTGCCCTCCTCAAAGGGATTCCCATTGCTCAGCAACACCTCCATCAGGTCTTTGGCATGGCGTTGACATTGGTGCTGAGATGCAGATCCTTTCTTTAAATGAGGACGTTCTTCACAATCATCGTTTGTTCTTCACAATCAATTGTTGTTTACAGTTCTCATATCTAACGCTAGTTCTCCACATATTTATTGTCTCATTGTGTGAAATATCATATAAGATACTGTATGCTCCAATCATGTTTATTTTATTTGTATTCAATTACTGATTCATGAAAACCTAGGTACAGGCACCAACATCACCATTCTAGGTTTAATAGAATAAAAGTTATGGAGCGTAATTCGAAATAAATACAGAAATTGCAGCCATCTTTGATTTTTGGCATACCAGAATATTCAAAACATTAATATTTTAACTCCAGTTGATTCCTCACACAGTATAACTTAAAATAGCAATACAAAATTATATTACACAGCAATTGTGTGAACATTAAGACATTTTTAAAGAATTCATGATTTCGATTTGGGCCATTTTGGATAATTTTTTTTTAAATTCAAATGGTTCCTTGACACTCAAGCCAAAATTGTTCTATAGATCCTTATCTTCAAATTAGAAGTGAAAACGAAACTTTCGCATATACATTTTAAATGACTGAGTGTCCAGGCACCCCACTATCAGAAAAGTGTGTGGTTTTCTGGTCAGCAGGAGATGTGCATCTCTGGCAGCTTATGGTCAGTGGCATTGTTCGTCAAATAGTGTTGAACTTGAGTGTTACACCCTGAGTGCATATGTAACGCACAATTTCTATCAGTTGACAACACAAAGCCGTGTGTCATTTATTTCGCAGTAGCACAAGTGACAGCTGTCAGAACTATGCCGGGCTAGCTTCTGACAGCTCGTAGTAATCAAACATTTATCAATGACATTAACATTCCTCTCAGCCCAACCCAAAACCAACCTCCTTAAAGTGACAGTGCCCCATCAACACATCAAAACAATACCATGGGGATTTATGTTTCTATAGAACCCACTACAATATAAATATTATATTTATTAAGAAGGTTATTTATTTATATCTCAGATATTGATTGAAGAGGTGTGTTTCTATATGGGTGACATGTCCCCATACACAGGGCATACGAGGGCATTCACATGCAGTCACCAGCTCTCCACCCAATCCAATGCCTATATGGGAGATTTCCCACGACCTGTTAAAACAGCACTCTCTTACGTTAAGACAGCACTCAGCACAAAAATGTACCCCAGTTGCTATTGCATGCACATATTTGTGTTTTATTACATGTATATGTACATACATACCAACTATTCGCCTGTTTTATTCTCCACCCATCAATAGCAACACTATTATCACCGACATCCAAGAAGGGGGATCCCCCCTTGAACGGCCCTTCTAAGGTTTCTCTCCTCCACATCGCCTGTGGTGCTTTTTTCCTATTGCTATAGGTTTTTCCTTACCTTCGCTGGGGTATGTCTGGGAGTGTTGCATTTATTATTTTACATTTATTTTGGATTTCATGGTGGGTTTTTTGTTCTTGATTTATTGGGATGTTTCTTCTTGAATAGTTTAAAGAAGACTTGTCCGGCCCATGGGGACATTAACTTGTGATTTCGGGCTTTACAAATCAATTTGATTTGATTTAATATGCATTTATATGTCCAGTGATACAGGTATAAAGATACTATGGTCAGGCACTCTACTACTGGCCCCTGAGCAGCTAACACTGGAGCGGTTAAAGCTGAGGTGCCTTGCTCAAGGGCACAGCGAGCAGGCATGTGCACACATAGAGCCCAACGGGTGCACAAGAACCTGCCCTTTTGTGCCTCGAAAAAAAGTGCCCTTTTTATGCCAATTATTTTTACCATATTTTCTTTTTTACCTCCATAATAGAGAGAGTGATCTGCAATCTGCTTGGGTTGGGGGTGCAATTCCTAACAGGCTCAACCATATGGATAAAAGTTCCCATATTGTGTGCGTTACACAAACTAAAAACAGATATTACATTACATTACACAAACTAAAAACAGATATTACATTACATTACACAAACTAAAAACAGATATTGTCTGAATTACTAGAAGAAAGAAATGCACCACATTTGGCTGATAGTAATTTATTAATTTCTTAGGATTTCTTTTGGTCTAATAAATGTTTAAGGTTCTTAGATGGATCCCCTGCTGCCTCCTCCTCCTCTTCCTCCTCCTCCTCCTCTTCCTCATCTTCCTCCTCCTCTTCCTCCTCCTCTTCCTCCTCTTCCTCCTCCGCCTCCTCCTCCTCCTCCTCTTCCTCATCTTCCTCCTCCTCCTCCTATTCTTGCTCCTCCTCCTTCTCCTCCTCCTCCTATTCCTCCTCCTCTTCCTCCTCCTCCTCCTGCTCCTTCTCATACTCTTCCTCATTTTCCTCCTCCTGCTCCTCCTGCTCATCCTCCTCATCCTCTTCCTCCTCCTCTTCCTCATCATCCTCCTCTTCCTCATCCTCCTCCTCCTGCTCCTCCTCCTCATTCTCCTCATTCTCCTCCTCTTCCTCCTCCTCCTCCTCCTCCTCATCCTCCTCTCCCTCCTCCTCCTCCTGCTCCTCCTAATCATCCTCCTCCTCCTGCTCCTCATCTTCCTCATCTTCCTCATCATCCTCCTCTTCCTCATCCTCCTCCTGCTCCTCCTCCTCATTCTCCTCCTCTTCCTCTTCCTCTTCCTCCTCATCCTCCTCCTCCTCCTCCCTCCTCCTTCTCATACTCCTCCTGCTCCTCCTCCTCCTCCTCCTCCTCCTCCACGGGGAGCAGCGTACTGGCTCATGTTAGGCAGGCCATGCATTATGCAGCAGCTTAGGAAACAGCGCCGGGTCTTCATGTCCTCGGCTGCAGTCCACCTGTCGCTGCTCTGGTCGTAGCGCTCCACCTTGGAGATGATTCTGGAGCCATTGAAGCCTCCGACCACGAAGAGCAGGTCGTCCAGCACCGCGATGCCAAAGCATCTGCGGGGGGTGAGCATGTTGGGCAGGGCGCTCCAGGAGGCAGTCAAGGGGCTGTAGGCCTCCGCGCTATGCAGGGCGTGTCCACGGTCCCACCCTCCCACCTGAGGACAGGACACATGAGAGGAATGTTTTAGTGTGTGGCTCAGGCAGGCAGACACTGTATTAATCCATTTATGGAAATGAGGGCATCACAGCAGCATTGCAAGTCAAATGATACATATCTATACAAATATCCAGTATAAAGCATTTGTCTCCGTGTGCACCTACCGCATAGAGTTGTCCTCTGTATGCAGCGACGCCCAGTCCCCAACGCCTGCTGTTCATGGGGGCGATCAGAGTCCACTGGTCGGTGTCTGGGCTGTAGCACTCAGCTGTGAGCAGCAACCCCGTCCAGTTGAAGCCACCACAGATGTAAACCTGTAATAAGAAAGAATATTCTAATTTAGTTTATATATTCCATTTGATTTCATTCAACTTTAATTGTCTGTTAATGTTGATGCACCAAAGGACGCAGACACATCTTTTGCTTGTGCAAGCTCACTTGGCAATAAAGACATTTATGATTTCTGATCTAACGTTCCTTGTGTTCATCTAGCACCCTGTGTCCCTCAGTTCCACCCACCTTGCCCTGGAGGGCTGCTGCCCCGGCGCCTCTCCTGTGCTCCAGCATGGGTGAGATCACTGTCCACTGGTTGGTTTCAGGCTCGTAGCGCTCGGCGGTGTTCAGGTCCACGCCTCTGTCCCACCCTCCCATGGCGTAGATACAGCCGTCCAACACGACCACGCTGAGCACACTGCGGCGTGAGTGCATGGGAGCCGCCTGCAGCCAGCTGCGAGTGACGGGGTTGAACCTGCTCACACTGTTGAGACGCTGCCCTCCGCCGTCCCAGCCACCGACGCAGTAGACCAGACCGTTGAGATAAGCGGTGCCGTGGTGCAAGACCCGGAGACTCTCCCCCTCAACACTCACGTCCATCCATCCACCGGCTCGGATATTGTAAGCCTCCATGGTCGTGCTGCCGACACCCCGGCCTCCGATGGCCAATAAGACCTCCTGGGGCAGGCGTGGGCGGGTCAGGGTGTTTGGGAGCCTGTCGGAGCCAGGGGGGTTCAGGACGCTGAGGATGAGGGCCCTGCAGTCGTGGCTGTCCCTCACCACAGGGTTGTTCTGGACGTTGTTCCTGAAGTAGTCAGGCCTCATCAAGCCCATGCGAACCTGGGAAGAGACAAGCAGACAGCGGGTACACCTTAGACATCGGTTGTAGACGGTTTCTGTTGCTAGGGAACAGTTTGGACCCAAATGTTTGAGAACCACTGTACTAGGGAACCTAGTGTTGTTTTAATGTAATGCACAGTAATACAATTTTTTATTTTTTTTTTATAAATGTTTTCTTTTCTTTTCATACATAAAACAGAACATAACAGTACAATAACAATAATAATAATAATAATAATAATAATAATAATAATAATAATAATAATAATAATAATAATAATAATAATAATAATAATAATAATAATAATAATAATGACAATGACAACAGCGACGACAACAATAATAACAGTAACTCAGTAACAGTAATGACCTTGACAAGAGACAGACAAAGAAGAAAAAGTTAAATAATACAAATAAAATTAAAAATAAATGTGGCTCAGGCACTAGCAACCAGGTTTGCGTATCCGTAATACAATTAGTTACCTTGGGCAGCAGCAAAGGGATGTGTGTTTTACGCTCCTCACGGGAGTGGTCGATCCAACGGAGGACGGCCTCGAACACCGTCTCCTCGCTCTTCACGTTCAGGTCATCCCTCTCGATGATGTCCACCAGTTGCTGCGGGGACAGCTCCACAAACTCCTGTGAGACATGCAGCATCTCCTCAAAGTGGCACACGGTGAAGAGATGGGCCTTGCGCCTCAGGTCAGGGCAGCAGTAGATGTCCGTGAACCTCCAGATGCCGACACAGTTTTCCAGAGACAGCTGGCCCTCTAGGAAGTCAGAGCATGCTCCTACTATGCCAGTGACGCGAAGCTGGACTGCAGCCACCAGAAGCTCTTCCACGTTCTCTGCTGTCACCAGCACAAAGTGTGTGTAGGAGTACTCTATGATGAGCTGCATCATACCCGGGGACACCCCAGGGATAGTGTGGACTGCTTTCTCTGAGTCGCTCCAGTGAGTGAAGAGGGCTCTGTGGGACGCAGAGTATAGAGATATCTGATGAGTAAACAGTAAGCAACATTCTGTCCTGTGTAGTAATCGGGGCTGACCCCTATTAGTCGAATAGTCGACTAATCGGTCGAAAGGAGCCGTAGTCGACTGCCAACCTCTTAGAAGCGTGTCACTGTAGAAGTATAGGGTCTTAGCACAGTAGAAGTATAGTATATTTTTACAGTAGAAGTACAGTATAGTATCTGTTTACAGTAGAAGTGCGGTATAGTATCTTTTTACAGTAGAATTACAGTATATTATATGTTTACAGTAGAAGTACAGTATAATATATTTTACAGTATAAGTACAGTATAGTATCTGTTTACAGTAGAAGTACAGTATATTATCTGTTTACAGTAGAAGTACAGCATAGTATATGATTACAGTATAAGTACAATATATTATCTTTTTACAGTAGAAGTACAGTATAGTATCTGTTTACAGTAAAAGTACAGTATGGTATCTGTTTACTAACCAAGCTAACCTGAACCAAGCTAAACTTACCTGAAATAGTCACTGCAGTCACACAGGAGGGCCTTGTGGGCATTCAACTCAGTGCTGTTGACTTTAATAACCACATCACAGAACCTTCCCTCCAGACGCAGGTCATTAAGGATTGTACAGGACATTGTTTCCTTTTCCATGTGGGGATTTTAAATTGTATCTACAGAATATATTCAAGCTTACAGACAAGTAGCCGGAAACAACAAGTGATATCTTCACTTGGTCTTCTGCGATCTGAGAGCTTCTTCTTCTTCTTCTTCTTTTGAATTTCCGGCAGAGTAGACGCATCGTGGCGTATTACTGCCCTCCGCACTTCTTTTGATGATCTCTTCTTCTTCTTCTTCTTCTTCTTCTTTCTTGGCGTATTTCTTCCCTCCTCATTTCTTATACTACACTAGTGGTGTTCCATCTTTAGGCCTCTTCAACTCACACTTTCTCCTTCTTCTCTGCTCCTCTTGCCTGTCCAATACTAATACATACACTAACGCTATATCCTCTGGTACAACTCTGAAGCATGCAGAAATGTCAGCACTGCCTCTGTGATCAACTGGTGGTTCTCATTATCCATGCCAAAGAATGATTTAAGAGAGAAGGAAGATACTCCCAGCTCTACCAGACTTTTATAAAAGATTTCCCTCTCTTTCCTATACCTTTCACATTTTAGGAAGACATGCCCGACAGTTTCAGTCTCTCCACATTCACACACCCCATCTGGATGTTTGCCCACAATGAACAAGCTACTGTTCAACCCACAGTGCCCCAGCCTCAGTCTACACATCTTCACCCTATCACTCCTTGACCCATATCCCTCCACCTTGATCTTGACCCGAGGCTGCAGAGAGAAATAGTGCCTTCCCTTGGTCCCCCTTTCCCACTCATCCTGCCACTCAGCCTCAACTCCTTTCTTTATCTTATCTCTGAGTTCTACTCTTCCCATTGAAATACCTATCTCTTCCTCCCTTCCCAGGCTCTGTTTGGCAAGGGAGTCAGCCATCTCATTCCCCGCAATCCCAGCGTGTCCCGGGACCCAACAAAACTCCACTGACCAGCCTGCCTTCGCAATCCTATATAAAACCAACATTATTTCCTGAATGAGATCAGGGCGAGCTTTAGACCCACCTGCACTCAGAGCCATCAGTGCAGCAGCCGAGTCAGAGCATATAATCACCTGGCTTGGTCCCACTTCCTCCACCCACCACAATGCCCAGAGGATGGCAAGCAACTCTGTCACAAATACTGAGCTGCCATCGGATATTCTTTGTCCCTTACCGATCCCTAACCAAGGCACCCACCACCCAAATCCTGCCCTCCCACTTTCAGGATCCACAGAGCCATCAGTGTACACCTCCAGAGCCCCTGATTCCAGAAGGAAACTCTCTATTTCCTCCACAATCTCGCCCTTATCCTCCTCCTTCAAGAACCTAAGTTCAATGACTCGATCAGGCAATAGCCAAAATGGCACTGATAGCCACCGAGTGTGCTCCGCCACTCCCCCCTGATGCAGTCTCAACTTCCTGGCCCACTGATCAATACTGGCCAAAAAAGGTTTATACTTATCCCCATCTCCTGAAAGTAAACACCTAGCTGGGAAGGACAGACTTGTCCCACTCAATTTTGCCCAGTACTGTAGCCCTAACTTTACTCTCCTCAGGTTTAGGGGCAACTCCCCCATTTCCACCAATAGTGCTGAAGCAGGGGTGGTCTTAAAAGCTCCACAGCAGATTCTCAAAGCCTTGCACTGAAGCACATCCAGCTTTCGCAAATTAGACTTGGCCGCAGAGCCGTACACATAACAACCATAATCAATTGTTGACCTGATCATCGCCTGGTATATCATGCACGTGGTCTCTCTATCCGCTCCCCACCCACTCCCAGCCAAACTTCTCAGCACATTCACTATTCTTTCACACTTTGCCAGGATTTTCTCTATATGAACAGCCCAATTCAATCTTTCGTCAAACCAAACTCCCAAAAATTTAAACACCTTTACTCTCTCTAAGGGAGATCCATACATAACCAGCCTTCCCCTAGGCACCCTCTTTCTAAAACCAAAAATCATATAATTAGACTTAGAGGCGGATATTTTAAAACCCCACTTGTCTCCCCATTCCTCTACATCCCCCAGAGCTCTTTGTACCTGCTTTAAACAATACTCAACATTCTTCCCTCTTTTCCATATGGCCCCATCGTCCGCAAATAAAGACAACCCATATCCTTTTCCAATTTGCCCAAAAATGTCATTAATCATCACATCGAAGAGGACCGGACTAATCACGCTTCCTTGCGGGGTGCCATTTTCTATTTTTACAGTTTTTGAGGTTTGCCCCCCCACACGTACTTGGATCGTCCTGTCTAATAGAAAATCCTTTATCCAATTAAACAATCTCCCTCTAACTCCTAGGTCATACAATTTCAAAAGCAGCCCCTCTTTCCACAAAGAGTCATACGCCTTCTCAATATCCAAAAATACACTTATCACTACTTCCTTATTGTCAAAAGCCTGTCTAATGTCCTGGTCTAGAACAGCTACTGATTCCATTGTAGACCTGCCATTTCTAAACCCATTCTGATACCCAACATAAAGATCCTTACTTTCTAAAAAGTAAACTAATCTATTAGTAATCATCCTTTCCATAATTTTACACAATACAGACGTCAAGGCTATGGGTCGGTAAGACCCTGGGTCAGCCGCTACTTTACCTGGCTTCAAAATAGGAATGATGACGGCATGCTTCCACTCCTTTGGCAAGCAGCCTTCTAGCCACACATTATTAAACAAACCCAGTATTTCAATCATTACAAATTCGTCCAAATTCTTAAATAATTCATAGGATAATCCATCTCTGCCAGGCGTCGTATTTGCACCAGCCTGGATAGCATCCCCTAACTCTTTCATTGTAAAGTACAAATTAATCGGATTATTATTTTCTGAGCTTCTTCTCAACTTCCACTCATTCTGCGATAGCAGTTCAGACCTCTTTCTCCCTCTCTCCTCCCCCAGACTCCCAGAGTTATGCACTGCCTGAAATGCCTCCACCAGCATGTCTGCCTTCTCTTTATTGGTTACTGCTTCTACCCCCCCCTTCTGAATCACTGGAATCGAGCTTTTTTTATATATTCCAGCCATTCTGTGTACGACTGTCCACATCTGCCTCACAGAAGTCTCAGGGCCTAGTGTTTCACAGAACTTCCTCCAACTACTCTTTTTAGCATCTTTAATAACTCTTCGTGCTACTCCCCTTAACCTCTTATATTCTACTGACTGGCACAACCCTGGATACCGTCTCACCCTCTTGTATGCTTTATTCCTATTCCTTACAGCTACGTCACATTCTTTATTCCACCAGGGAACCATCCTTCTAGCTCTGGGTTCCTCCTTCATAGGGATTGTGCCCTGCGCTGCCCTATGTATCATCTCACTAAGAGAAGCATTCCACTCGTCTACACTCCCCTCAGAGTCAATCTCTCCTACCCACTTTCGGGCCGCCTCCAAGAACTCTTCCCAATTAGCTTTCGAAAAATTATACCTGGGCACCCTCTCCTCGATTTCTATTATCAGATCCCTTCCAAATTTGCACAGAATAGGACAGTGGTCGCTTCCCATAGTATTACTATCCAGCGCTTCCCACTCTCCAACCCTAGCCAAACCCGAGGAGGCAAAACACAAATCTATGTGACTGCAAGTATTCCTTGTGACATCAAACCTAGTCGGTCTATCATCATTTATCATAACTAGCTCATGCTTATCCAGGATCTCCTCAACCACGACTCCATTACTGTCCTTACTATTGCTTCCCCACAATGGGTTACGAGCATTAAAATCACCGACCCATATAACTGGACATCTCACCTTCTGCATAATTTCATCAAATTCAGGCAAAATAAGTTGTTTACACGGATTATATAAATTAAGCACCGTTATGGGACTATGGCTCTGATTACTCCAAACTTCCACTGCCACACACTCAAGGTTAGATGTTATGTCCAATGCCCTATACTGGATCCCTTCTCTAATGAAAGTTGCACACCCTCCGCCTCTTCTACCAACTCTGTCTTTTCTTAAACACTCATATCCTGGAATAACAAACTCAAGGCAAGGTTTCAGCCACGTCTCCTGAATGCAAATTAACTCAGGTTTCACTATGACTTCCTCCACAAGAGAATTGTTGAATATATACTGTACACAAATGTTCTAGAATGTTCTATTATGACATCATACTGTGACATCACAAATGTTCTAGAATGTTTGATTATGACATCATACTGTGACATCACAAATGTTCTAGAATGTTTGATATGACATCATACTGTGACATCACAAATGTTCTAGAATGTTTGATTATGACATACGGTGACATCACAAATATTCTAGAATGTTTGATTATGACATCATACTGTGACATCACAAATGTTCTAGAATGTTCTAGAATGTACTATTATGACATCATACTGTGAAATCACAACTGTTCTAGAATGTACTATTATGAGATCATACTGTGACATCACAAATGTTCTAGAATGTTATATTATGCCATCATACTGTGGCATCACAAATGTTCTAGATTGTTTGATTATGACATCATACTGTGACATCCAGTGATGGGAATAACAGCGTTATAAATAACGGCGATACTAACCTCTGAAATGGGAGGAGGTGGTTAGGGAATTGGATAAGGGGGTTGTGAGGGACCAAGCAGTCCAGAATAAGATCGCAGGGGGCAAGGAGTGTCTCGCAGAGGGGGGTTCAGTCAGGAAGTAGCAGCATTAGCTGCACTCCATTGGACAATGTAGGGGATGACGGATTCCAGTAGACTGCGGGAAATTCAAAAGAAGAAAGAAGAAGAAGAAGAGCTCATATCAGCAAAGATCACGTGACGCCGTCGTGTCACGTGAGACAAAGAAGTGGACGACGAATCAGAGGCCACGCTCCAGGACGTGTTTACAGATACGGATTGGGATATGTTCAAAGGACGCGCCAGTGACGTCAGCGAGCTCGCAGACACAGTGGTGAGCTACATTACAACAATAGCTGATGGTATTGTCCCCAGGAAAACGGTGCGGGTTTTCCCAAACCAGAAACCGTGGGTGGACAGCACTATTAGAGCAGCTCTGAACTCTCGCACCACCGCCTACAACCTGGGTAGAGAGTCAGGAAACATGGAGGAGTATAAGGCTTCAGTCTATACTCTATCCAAGGCTGTTAAACTTGCTAAGAGGACATATGCTGACAAACTGGAGACACAAATGGCACAAAACGACACAAGAGGATTATGGCAGGGACTGAAGACAATAACTGACTATAAAGTCAGCGCCCCCTCAATGGGGAGCGACGACGCCTCCCTCGCGGACAAGCTCAACACCTTCTACGCTCGGTTTGGTGTAGACAGTGGCGCTGCTGGCTCTCCGGCTAGTGACGTCACTGGCGCGCCGGCTGTTGTGGAGGGGGGGGGGGGGGGGCAACCGCGGGGGGGCGGGGACGCTCTCTCGTTGTCGGAACACAGTGTGAGAAGAGCATTTATGCAGGTGAACACCAGGAAGGCTGCTGGCCCAGATGGCATAACAGGACGCATACTCAAGTCCTGTGCCAACCAGCTGGCCCCAGTGTTCACCGCCATATTTAATCAATCCCTGGCGGAGTCAGTGGTGCCTGCCTGCTTCAAGATGTCTACCATCATCCCTGTACCGAAGAAACCCTCCCCAACATGTCCAAATGACTACAGACCGGTGGCACTCACCTCTGTGGTCATGAAATGTTTCGAGAGGCTGGTCAAGGACCACATTTGTGCCTCCCTCCCCAGTGATATGGACCCTATGCAATTTGCATACAGGACAAACAGGTCCACCGACGACGCGGTCTCCCAGGTACTGCACAGCACCCTCTCGCACCTTGACCGTCAGAAGGGGGGCTATGTGAGACTGCTGTTCATTGACTACAGCTCAGCGTTCAACACCATAGTCCCCACCAGACTGGTGGACAAGCTGATCGAGCTAGGTCTGAGCTCCGCCCTGAGCGCCTGGGTACTGGACTTTCTGAGCGAAAGACCCCAGGCGGTCAGGGTGGGGGGTCAGACCTCCAACACCATCACCCTGAGCATCGGGTCCCCCCAGGGCTGTGTTCTGAGCCCCCTGCTGTACTCACTCTACACACACGATTGTGTGGCCAAGTTCAGCTCCAACTCCATAGTGAAGTTCGCAGACGACACGGTGGTGGTGGAGCTGATCTCGGACAACGACGAGAAGGCCTACCGGGAGGATGTTGAGGTACTGGAACGCTGGTGCCAGGACAACAGACTGCTCCTGAACATTGGTAAAACCAAGGAGCTGATCGTGGATTATAGGAGAGGACAGCAGGAGACGCACACACCACTGATGATTAACGGGGCTACCGTGGACAGGGTGAGCAGCTTTAAGTACCTGGGGGTCCACATCTCAGAGGACCTGACATGGTCAACACACGTAGACACAGTAGTAAAGAAGGCGAAACAGCGCCTCTACCACCTGAGACAGTTAAGGAAGTTCAGAGTATCGGGGAAGATACTCCAGTCCTTCTACTCAGGAGCTGTAGAGAGCATCCTGACCGGAAACATCACTGCCTGGTATGGAAACAGCACGGCACAGGACAAGAAGGCCCTTCAGCCGAGCGTACCACGGGTATTGCACTACCCCCCCTGCAGGTTCTATACAACAAGAGGTGCAAATTCAGAGCCTGCAGGATAATGAAAGACCCTCACCACCCCAATAACAGCTGGTTCCAGCTGCTGAGGTCAGGCAGACGCCTGCGAACCCCAGCTACTAGGACAGAGCGGCTTAGGCTCAGCTTCTTCCCCCAGGCCATCAGAGCCCTGAACAATGAACATTGAGTGCTCAGAACATTGAACTATCCACACACAAGCACACATGAACACACACACGACACGCACGCTGTGCACGCTCACACACGAGCAGCCACTTAACACTTTAACATGAGCGGGCACACACTCATGTCGCACACACGCACACTTATGGCCAAAAGGAAAGGACACTTTAAATTAGAATAACAGGAACAGTGCACTACCAAAGCTAACTAGCATGTCCCATATGCTCTGTAAATAACTATGTACAGATACCGAGATGTCACTCCCTGTTACCTGTTACCTGTTCACTGCACAATGTTATTTTTTTATTCTATTATATGTTGTACCACTGTATTGCACATCGTTGCGGGCGAGACCACCCGCATTTCATTGTATACCTGTATGCCGTGACAATTAAAACTCTTGACTTGACTTGACTTGACTCATCAAAAGAACTGCGGAGGGCAGTAATACGCCACGATGCGTCTACACTGCCGGAAATTCAAAAGAAGAAGAAGAAGAAGGCGTTAGTTTTTTCAGTAACGAGTAATCTAACGGATTACTCTTCCAATATTAATAACGCTGTTACCGTTACTGCCAAAAAAGGCGGCGCGTTACTATGATTGAAGCTGTTTTTTTCATCAGACAGCTCTCTGCGCTGAGAAGCAATAATTGTTTTCCTTGGTTAGTGGGCAGTGCGCGATTGGCTGAGGTTGTGTAAAATGTCATGGTAAGCCAATCAGAGGTAGAGGTGGGCGGGTGTTCGAAAGAATCCAGAGTCTGACACACAGCGACAACACAAGCGACTCAGTCAACGACAGAACGCGGTTCCATGTACGTTTTGATAGTTTGTTTGGCGAACCCAAATTATCCAAAACTAATCCAACGAACAACACAAGCGAGCAGTCGACGACAGACCATGAGGGTCCATGAGCATTTTTTGTTCACTCTTGTGTTAGTTGTGTTGCAGCGCAGGGCACTGCAGTAGTGGAGGCTACAGCCTTATCAACAGTGCTGCACTTCCTGGTTTAATAGCACAGTCTTCAGGTGCTCAGATATATATATATATATATATATATATATATATATATATATATATATATATATATATATATATATATATATATATATATATATATATATATATATATATATATATATATATATATATATATATATATATATATATATATATATGTATGTCATGCATGTCTTAAATGTCATGATTAGATTAGTTTAGATGATTAGATTAGATTCTTATATCTGTATGTTGTGTATGTCATAAATGTCATGAATTGAAAATGGGGGACCCTGATGTAAACAAGGCGAAAGTCTCTCTGGTCTGCATCCCCTTAACAATTGTGTGTATTGAGCTGTACTGTACTGTACCCATTCTGCAATCTGTTAATTAAAATGTTCAATCAATCAGTATATATTTGTTATTTATTTTTGGTATAGTGCTTAACAAGCATAATTTAATGTTGCCCAGTTGTGGCCTGTTGAGGGGCAATACATATCAAAAGTTCCAAAACATCTATTGTGTTTGTATTTGTATTATCCACTATATAAACATAGTAATTATAATATCTACATACATGGCATTTGATTGGAGGCTAGTCTCATTTTGTCCCACAGCAACATTAAAATAGTTTAGATTTGTGTATGTTGTTTATGTAAAACATTTACTTGAAAGTAACACAATAGTTACTTTCTGAAGTAACTAGTTACTTTTATAATTTGTAACTGAGTAAGTAATTTAGTTACTTTTTGGAAGAAGTAACTAGTAACTGTAACTAGTTACTTTTTTAAAGTAACTTGCCCAACACTGGTGACATCACAACGGAACATGTTTGAGTAACATTTGAATAATTAAAATAATATGTTGACATTAAAAAATAACAAATAAAGTGATTAAAAAAACTACATAAAACAATGATACAAATTATAATAAAATATTTAAGTAAAATGTATAGAAATAAAGAAAAATAAGACGATGAAATAAAGATAATAATTCATTTAAAAGCTATTTTAAAAAGGTAAGTTTTGAGCAGTGCCAACCGAGTCTGCTGTCCTAACAGACTTGGGGTCTGTAGGGTAAGCACTTATTCCCTCCGCCCTGAACATTTATGGAGATGTATGGGCCTTTTAAGTCAGTGATAAAAGTGTCTTTCAAGGATAAGTGAGCTCCTGCAATGATTATTATAGTTCAATATTCAATATTTGATCACCAAAACCCCCCAAAAAGCATAACAAGGCCCCTCCCCGCCCAAAAAGGGCCCCCAAAAATAGCACGCGCCCAATGCCCTTTTCAGCCTTTGAGCACCTGCCCCTCTAAAGTCCTGTGCACGTCCCTGGCCAGGGGCTTCCACTGAGGGGTGATGCAAATAGGGATGGGGTGTTATGGCAGCTCATGATGGAAAGAGTGCGCACCGAGTCTGATCCCGAGTTGAAGAATTGGCTCCAAAAGAGAGACAACTGGATGTCGAACAACATCCAAAACGAAATCTTACAGCTATTTGCCCATGATATTCAGCGACAAATTAGAGGCAAAGCATCCAAAAGCCCATTCTCTGGCTTGAGCGCTGACGGAACCACTGATGTCACTCACTGGAAAAGAACAATTCTCGTGTAATATACAGTTTGCCGATGACAACTTGGAAGCTCAGAACTTCTTTTGGGGTTTTTACAATGCCCGGCCAAGACACCACAGCCGAGACGCTGTTTTTGTGTATAAAATACTTTTACGCCTCGACCTGCCCATGGAGAGGCTGATAGGATACTGTTTTGACGGGGCCAGCAACATGTCTGGGGGGTACAGGCTAGACCAGGGGTTCCCAAACTTTTCAGGCCGCGACCCAAAAAAAACTGTGTCAGTATTTTAGAAGGTAAAAAATAAAAAATAAATAATAATAATATTCATTTTTTTTATTTATTTTTTTATAAATGGAAATGTATGGTTGAAACATGCAAACGTTCAAACGCACACACACTAATAAGCATTGGAGGCTTTTAACCAGGGCCGGACTGGGGAAATCATTCAGGCCAGGAAATATAGTTCAAAATATAGCCCCAGTCAGGCCACTTTTTAAGCAAGGGGTCTGGGGGTCCCCCACCAGGATTTTTTTTGTTACAAATACTTAATTTCCTGCATTCTGGTGCAGGATTTCTTTTATTTGTACCCTTTAAATGCCAGTGTTTGTGATGGCATCACAAATTATTGTTAAAAAACAGGCTAGCATATGTATGATTAGCAACAACACAGATTTTTATGGATTTTCAGTTTTTTTGTAATTGATAAATACAATATTTTATTCAACTTCAGCCCTGATCATAACACCACATATTCATTTTATAATTCTAACCCTTTAAATGCCAGTGTGTGTGATGGCATATATTTGCAATATATCAAATGCAAAGTAGATTTTTCTGGGGGGGATTATTACAGGCTAGCATGTGTCAATGATTAGCAGTTTTTTGTAAGGGTCCCGCCTCCACCAATCACGTTTCAAGTTTCTTTATTAGTTGACATGCAAAGATACAGAATACCTTCACATGGAATGCTTTTTTCTGTTATGCTCCTATGAGGATCATAGGACGCTTGGATCATACACATACAGCTCATTACAGTAATATTCCACAATTATTACATTTTAGATAGTAATAATGGTACAGAGCCTTGAGACAAACATATGCATATTCACCACCGCAAACAGACTGGCAGCCGTCATAGGCAGCGCCATTTACGGAAGGAGGGGGGAGTGGGTTGGGGTTGTTACAGGGCTGTAGGGGGGGGGGGGGGGGGGAGTGGGAGGGGGGGGGGGGGGGAAGGTGGGGGGGAGTGCACAAGCCAAGTCCTGGGTGGGGGAGGTCTCCCTCACACGAGGCAGCCGACAGTGCAGCGCCAATGCAGAGGAAGGGGGGGGGGGGGACTAGGGATTGGGGTTGTGGGACGCCGCTCGCCACTCTTATCTCCCAGAGAGCCTTCGACTCCAGAGCTCTCGGTTCGACCTTGGTCCAAGAATTTGTTTTGGCTGACTGACTGGCACAATTTATCCCAGCCACGTCCCTTTAAATTTGATTTGAATAGAGTGGAATATAACTCTATTGATTTGAGTGGAGTGAGTTTTAACAACTCCGTCCAAATGACTGACATTATTAGTCCAAGTGTCCAAGTGTCTTATCAGTTCATTTTGGTAGATCCTGTGCGCGGTAAACAGATCCAAAATCTTCTTATTGCAGTCCAAAAGCTTCGATAATCCAAATAATACCACGTCTTCAAGTTTGTAGCCCAATTATGATGTCCCAATAGGCAGAGAGGGTTAGCCTTATTCTGCTTCTTGAAGAAAATATGTAATCCACTGATTAGATCCATTTAGAGTTGATTTGAGTATAGTCCGGCCACCGGCACGAAGCAGGGCATAGCAGCGTCAGGCTCCATGGTGCAGTAGAGGCGGCGGTAGGAACGGCCTTGAAGGCCTTGGGAGAGAGGAAAGAAATGCGACTTGTCTCTGCAAGAGGTGGGAGGTACACATGCGGCTCCCTTTGTCTGTGTGTGAGAGCAAGAGAGAGAGAGAGAGAGATAGTTCTCCAACTTGTGTGAGTTGCAGTGATCTCCTGGTTGTTCCCCACCTAGGTTATCTAACTATTGCGCTGGTGCAACTAGAAACACTGGCCTGGCCTGCTTCTAAGTTCAGTGGCCTGACTGCAAAAAAGAAATATAATTTTTTATTTAAATTTTAATTTTTTTACATTTCTTTAAAAAAAAATTGATCATCTGGCGACCCCCCCCCCCCCCCCCCCCGCGGCGGCTCAAAGGCAGCACCGCCTACCGATTTAAAGTTCCATCGTGCCTGTTGATGACGGAATTCCATAAGTCTTGAACAGGTGGGTAGAGCCAGGTGGCATGGAAATAGTTGTCTGGGGTGTTGAGGGTGCAATGAGCATACATCTGTGCTTTCAAATCCCATTTGAAACATCCTGTGCTGTGTGATATGTACTCTGTGTAACACCTTATATTGGATTAATTGAAGGTTAGTGTTGTTAGTCATTGTGAATGTGTTGGTGCAAATTATTTCCCAGGATACGGCATTGGGAGAGAAAGCCAAGTCCTGTTCCCATTTTGTGAAGGGGAGATGGAATGTAGTGTTTGCGTTTGCCAGTATTTTGTATATTTTTTAAAATATTTTCTTCTGTGATGTTATTTTATTCCTTGCTAATATAATTGGAGGTGGTTCAAGATCATTCTGTGTAGTGTTAATTTTTTATTTCAAAATTGATTTCAGCTGTAGAAATAGGAAGTGTTGGTCTGTCCCAATGCCGTATCCTTCAGTCAAATCTTGATAAGTGATTAGGCTGTTGTCTGTGAAGATGTGGTGAAGATGAGTAATGCCTTTTTGTTTGCAAGCTGGGAAGTATACTGTATGGGTGATTTGCCGAGTTGAAAGTCAGGGTTGTGCCAGAGATTGGGGTGTATTTACAGGGGGTTAGTGTGTTACCAGTGATTTTGTTGGCTTTCCACCAGGTTGTCAGAGTTGTGGAAATGACTGTATTCCTAAAACAACTGATGTTTTATGCTTGTGCTAAAGAATGGCAGATCTTGTGGTGAGATTTCCATGCACACGTCCTTCTCAATGTCTTCCCAGGGGTTGTATTGTTGGGTAGGGTGAATCCATTTGTAGATGTATTTGAGATCGCCAAATGATTGACGAAGCTAGAGCCTCGGGTGTCGCGGGTGGTATTAAAAAAAAATATATATATATATATATATATATATATATATATATATATAATATGCACACTTGAGCCGCTAGAGGTCGCCAAAGTGGCGTGTCGCGCCGGTGAGCAAATCGTCCTCAAAACGTCCCGGGGCCGGGTCGGTGCCAGTTAAGAGGTTAAAGGAACTGCACACCTGACACCAATTAGGTGGCAATAAAGCCCACACACCTGCCATGCCACATGGCAATTAACTGGTGTCTGGTGATTGACAGCTCACCAGAGAAAACGTAAGGTTATGTATATAACCAAGTTCTATGAATACTGGTGACGCTCAGCGTCATCTGCACTAACCTCACTTCGTGCACAGCACTGAATAAAAATCCACAATGTACCTTTACATACCAGCATCCGTCTGGCCACACCCCTATCCGCTACCTTCATAAGCAGGTGTGTGGTCACCTACTCGCCTCCTTCCCAGACTTTCACCACAAGGCGAGGTCAAGGGCCGCAGTGGCGTCCCGACGCTGAGCGTCACCAGTATTCATAGAACTTGGTTATATACATAACCTTACGTTCTATATCATACTGGCTGCCGCTCAGCGTCATCTGCACTACAGGAGCTGAGCGGGAGCCTGAAGCTCGACAAATGTACCCCGCTGAGGCCCCCCACAACCATCAGACCGGAGAGGACCGAGCCCCCCCGACCCTCCCTAATGGAGGATACCCTCCCTATTGGAGGACGGGAGGGAGACGGATCGGAGAAACTCGAGCAACTCAATGCACATGGTGAGCAGACCGTGGCTTGACCCCACGACTACGCACAACCCGCATGCCAACAGGGAACGAACGGAAGGAACAAACCTCGTTACTGCCCCCAAAATCACGGGGTCAAGAGCAAACTCAACCCCGTGGCAAGGCCGTAGCAGCGGAGCGCGAAGGAAGACCCAGACCCACTGAAGGGACTGGATCCCCCGGAAAAAGGGGGCCCGGAGAGGTCATCACCAGGCGGTCACTTAGTGACACCGCCCCCCACATCGCCAGCGTATTCGGACAGGGCCCCTCCAAGAGCGGGCCCTTCCCCCCACTAGTACGCCGCCTGGCACACTGACCCTGCAACACAGGCAGTCAGCATGGCCGTAACTTGAAGCACTCAAAAGGCTATACTACAGCGGAAGCAGGCAGCGCACCGGGGAGACGACCCCAGAGGGGTCGATCCACCAGGCAGCAGGCGTTTGACCCGAGCCTGGAGCACTGCGGACGAAACAGGCGCCTAAGGGGTCAACTGAAAACAGCACCCCGGCGGAAGGGGCGTATGCTGGCATTGTTGCGCACCATGACAAAGCCTCCACCAAAAAACCCCGACCCAGAGGGGTCGAGGCAGAGAAGGCTGACACGATTGGCAGACGTCATGAACGTGCAGGGGCACACTCAACCGGGTAACCCGGGAGTTGACTCTGCTCCAACACACCAGGGAATCAACCACCCTCTTGGTACCACATGCGGTGGTTGTTCCTATAACCCCTCAAGAAAAAACTCAAACACACCTGCAGGTATACACTGGCTATACCGCAGTACAAGTGTTTCAGTTTTCAAAAAGGGTTATTCCAGGCCTACGGGTCGATGAAACATTGCTTCGGACCGGGCCCGGCGGCTCGGGAAGCACACAGGGTCACCAGAGGAGGTCCAAAAGACCACCCCAACAGCCCCCTCTTCGCCATGCGTGAGAGAGGAGCGAAAATAAAGGAGAACCAGCCCCTTCATGATAGTGCCAGGTACAACATGTACCCAATAAAGGGTCTCCAATAACGCCCAACCCTGTGACACCCGGGCCGACCCGGCATTTTTTACCCCGAAAAAAGCACAAGTCCCTCAGGGTACCAGAACAGCAGATCTGCGTCCCCGGCGGACAACGGGTTAACTGACCTGGACCAGCGTGACCAGAACCAGTCCCGTGCCCTAACCACGCCGACATCCCCACTCCAAGAGAGGGGGTAGGTACGCGTGTCGATCTAAAACATGAAAAGAGGGCGCCACCCAGACGGTCCCATTCGTACCGCGCTCAGTGGCCCACCCCAAGGGCGTGAGACCCCTCTACCTATGTTCTGATCTATTCCGTTAACATCCCCCAGATATGAACGAGAATCCGTCGAGACCTAGTAACAGGCGCTCGGAAGAGAAAAAACCCCATCCCAGTTGCCCTATAAAAACGTTGTTTTAATAACGAGCAACCAAGGCGTACTAGCCTCATGCGTGATTCTTATCAGAAACACCCCGAGCCAGCACTATGTACGCGTCGAGACCCAAACACATCAATGGATAGTCTAACAAGACACCAGACATTGTTCCTCCAAGTCGCCTGGGAGAACGACAAGGAGCCGTCGTGCTTCATGTTCTTTCCTCTTTTTATTAAAAAAGAAAGAAACACAGACTGACATGAATCCCACGTGACGCGGCTGAGGGTAAAGTTTTTTAAATTTTTACATCTCGCCACCCTCGCCACAGGGAGGAGACGGGAATCCCCAGAGAGACTTCCCACGCGAGCTGTATAGATTGAAAAGAAATATTGCAACATTGAGCTATGTAACACTTGGGTTAGGGCTCTCCGAGGAGGAGGCACTGAACCAATACACACTCAATAATCGAATTGAATCGAATACACACACAATAGAGCAGAATTTTTTTTTTTTATTGATCTTTTTCCCCCTCCATTTTCCTCCGATTTTCTCCCATTCCAATGTTAGTCGTATGCCAATTCCCAATCCCTTCCTGGTCGCTGCGCACTTACCCCCCACAGTCAGATCATCTGGGAGAGTGGAGGCTATCATGTGCTTCCTCCGACACACGTCCAGCCAATCAACCGCTTCTTTTCACCTGGCAGCGCGGATCCTCCCTGAGAGGGCGTAGCGTGTGGAAGGATCACACTATCCCACTCGGGTCCTATCCGCGCTTAACAGGCGCCCCAACCGAACTGTAGGAGTCGCTGTTTACAACGACCCGGACCCACCCCGCCAGCTTCTCCCACCCTCTAATACAGCCAATTGTATTAGTGTGAACGGCCAGACAAGCTGGTGACAACCCCGGAGCTGTGAGCTGGATTCGAACAGGCGAATCCAGCTCACAGCTTCGGGGTTGGTGACGAACGCAATCGAGCAGAACTCCTTTTTGAAGTTCTACTCACCTTGACAATCTTGAGGAGGAGGCTCTGAAACTCTGAGGAGGCTCCCTCACTGGGAAGGAGAGTCCGAACTCACAGAAGGCACTTCTTTCTGAGGAGGAGCTTCGTGAGGAGGAGCTCTGACAACTCCCTGAAACAGATCCATAACATGGACCTGAACAACTCACGGAAGTCTTACCAATAGACGTACTCAGCTCAGTGACGTACTCTATGGCGGGGGAATTTCTGCGGTGCACACGCCCAATTTTTCAGGGCGTGGGACCAGGAAACTAGTAGGGTCGACTAACATCCTCTGTCAAAGATGACGTCGTAGTCAGAGTGTTTAAGGCATGTTAGTCACAGTAATGTTCAACAGTGTAGCATTAAGCTAACAGCCGCCCGACTGAAAGCAACAAGCTAACGTTTACTAGCCTAGTGAACACAACAAGCTAGCGCCGCAGCTAACAGCTGACTGGCTAACACAGTAGGCCACAAACTAGCACGCCAGCTAAGCAGCTATCACCTGAACTGTACACAACGACATAATAAGCCACACTTCAGACAGGCCGCCCCCTGAGTCCCTCCCCATCCTAAGGGAAGAGAAAAAGAAATGTCAAACACAGTTTTCAACAGTGATTTACCAGACATACAGCGGAGCCGGCACAATTCCCATCCGGGCTGCAGCCGACTTGAGCATGGAACTCCCGATAACGAAGATCCATGCCCACTTTTCCTCGTGCCTTAGGGTGTACTTTCACATTCACGTGAAAGATGGGGCCTGCACGGGACAGAGAAGCATCCGCTTATCCAGAGAATCCTGGGTTCAACCAGGTCTCGGTCGCGGCTCACTAGGTTGACCATCATGGGCGTCAGACCAACATCCTCCGTCCGCCGCTTAAGAAGCCGAGCAGAGGACCCCAGTCCGGGGCCGGCTTTCGTAAAATTGTCAGCTAACCCCCATAGCGTTAACAGACAACTAGCGCTCGCAAGCAAAACAGTACTCACCCAACACGGAAGCAAACCGGTTTCTCACAACAGCTGGTGCCTCCCACAGTCCAGCTGTATGACCGGAGGGTCAATACCCATCCAGCCGCAGCAAGGAGGACTGCAGTTGTGGAGTATATCAGTGGCACGAGCCCCTAATACGAAAAAACCGGTGGAGGTCAGAATGATCATCATCTTCCAGACACTCCAGTGACAAAGACAATATCGCCGTATTTTCTCGAAAATAGTGAGAGAGAAAATAAAGATAATGTCAACGTATCTTCCCGTCTTCTGTTTTCCTCTCAACTTTCTTCAGCTTAACAACCTCGTCAAGTGGGGTATACAACAGGCACTTCCTTGTGGTGAAAGTGAAGAAGGAGGCGAGTAGGTGACCACACACCTGCTTATGAAGGTAGCGGATAGGGGTGTGGCCAGACGGATGCTGGTATGTAAAGGTGATTGTGGATTTTTATTCAGTGCTGTGCACGAAGTGAGGTTAGTGCAGATGACGCTGAGCGGCAGCCAGTATGATATAGAACCCAAAATACATCCAAAGCACACTAATAAACTAAAATAAAACCCACATAAACCGTGATCCATCACACTTAGTGCTTATGATATGGCAAAATGTTTATCCTGCTTATAATATGGCAAAAGGTTTATCCTGCTATCTGCAAATTGTCTGCAAAATACAGCCTGTGAAAATAACCCCTGTATTTCCATTTTATTACGGTTAATTCCCATATTTTCCCATAAATCCCCATATATTCCTGTTAATTCCCATGGAAAGTTTCCACCTTTGAATATTCCAAAAATGGTGCAACCCTGGAGAAGACCACAAGGTTTTGTATCAGGTCTAGGGTACTTATGGATGTTATGAGGAGTTATTATTGTTTTGTGTTTTTCAATTCAGTTTAGTTTCAGTTAATTGTTGCTAGATTTTGTTAAATTTGTGGGGGATGTAATTTAATTGGTCAGGGGCAAGATTTAAGAAGTTCAGAATAGGTATTGTGTAATACAAACACAACACTTTATGAAGGCAACTGACCTCACAGCCGTGTGATGTAGGCATCTCATAATCACTATGCACAGATGCCTCCTCCTGCCTTGCCATTAGGGTTGCAAAGGGTCTGAAAATCTTCTTTAATTTTCTGGAAATGTTTCATGGGAAAGTTATAGTATCGTATAGCTACCGCTCTGCGTCCTACTGGAATACACTTCCATATCACTACTAGCACTGAATAAATTTTCACATGCACCTTTACACACCCATCCGCCTGGCCACACCCCTATCCGCTCCTCTACATAAGCAGGGGTGTGGCCATACTAACAGCTCCTTCTTTGTTTTCTGCCGTCTCCTGTGAGATGGCCTAGTTCCAGCTCTGGTTCCCCCGCCAGTGGGCGGTCGGCCGATAGGTTGACGGCTCCTCTGGTAGCGGAGGATCTGAGACGCAAGCTCTTCGCTTCTGCTCGCTCCCGTCATAAGATGGTGAGCTGCAGGGGCGAACGGCCTGGCTTTGGAGAGCTGCTGGAGCCAGACGAGGGTGCTTCTGCTCTGTCTCCTTGTCCGATGGATACGGAGGATTTTATGGAGGGAGCGGAGGCGCTCTTGTTTGACGCCCCGGTGGAGACGTATCACTCTCCTCCTCGGGGTGTGGCAGGGGGTGGTATGTCTCCTTGCGGTCCCTCGTCCTCCGGTGTTGGGTTAGAACATCCGACTCGGAGACGGGATGCCCTGCTATCAACCGCATCGGATGGTGGCGCCACAATGAGTGGCAGCCTCCCGTACGTTAGGGACACGGGCTGCGTGGAGGAAGGTGCACATGGGGAATTGCGTGCCTTGTTTATAAACCCTGTTCGCAGACGTGTTGTCGTCTGTGGCTAGCGTGTGTTGGGTTAGCTTATCCTGATAGGATATACGCTGCTCCATTAGCATGCTGGCTACATAGGTATCATAGCTAAAATGGCTTGTTTACTATCGTATCCGGGGTATGGGATCATGAGGGGGTGAACGGATAAACCCCTCCTTCCCTCTTTTCTGATTGGTCGTGGGGTTGGGCCTTCTATCATTCAGCCCTGCCGTGCTGATTGGTCAGCGTGGCACGGGGTAGGGGGGGGGGGTAGGGAGTTCCCTGACTCCTCGCCTGTAATGGTCGGTTGAGTCATGGGATTCCCCCCGCCATAGAGTACGTCACTGGGCGCGTTTCTATTGGTTGCCGACTTCCGTGAGTTCCTTACAGGCTCCATGTGTGGATTTCTGTTGTTGTCAAGTTGGTGTTGCGGTGCATAGGAACTCAAGAGTTCTGTTACGCTCGGTATATATGTATCTTGAGCCTTTGGTCACGTGGCTCAATGTTACATACACTTTTAAATTTATTGCTCACGTGGGAAGTCTCTCTGGGGGTTCCCCATCCCCTCTTTTATGGAGCCGGTTGACTGGGTGTTTTCCCTTAGCCGCGTCGTATGGGACCCATTTCTGTATTTTTTTCTGTGAAAAACGTGGCTTCTTGTCGTTCTCCCAGGCGGCTCGGAGGAACGGTATCTGGGTTCTTGTTAGAATGTCCATTGATATGTTTTGGGTCTTGACGTGTATATAGTGCTGGCCCTGGGTGCTTCTGATAGGAACCATGCATGGGCTTGCACGCCTTGGTTGCTCATCATTGAAACAGCGTTTTTATGGGGCAACTGGGATGGAGTTTGTCTCTTCCGAGCGCCAGTGTACTAGGCTTGTCTCGACGAATTCTTGTTCATCTCTGAGGGATGTTAACAGAATAGATCAAAGCATTGGTAGAGGGGTCTCACGTCCTTGGGGTGGGCCACCGGGCACGGTGCTTTGTGTTCTGACCGTCTGGGTGGCGCCCTCTATAATGTTTTGGATCGTCACTCCTGGGACTGGGGATGGCGGCGTGATTAGGGCACGGGACTGGTTCTGGTCGCGCCGGACCAGGTCAGTTAACCCGTTGTCCGCCGGGGCGCAGATCTGCTGTTCTGGTACCCTGAGGGACTTGTGCTTTTTCGGGGGGAAAATGCCGGGTCGGCCCGGGCGTTGCAGGGTTTGACGTTATGGAGATGTTCGTGGTTATGTTACTATGTGTTATCCTGTTGCTTGGTCCATGTTGTGTTGTACCTTGTGCTGTGCTGAAGGAGCCTGGTCCTTCTCCATTCTTTTTCTCCCCTCTCTTCTCCTGCTTGGCGGGCTGTAGAACTCCTCTGGCATCCCTGTGTATGTCCCGGTCCGCCGGGCCCGGGTCCGAATTTGTTTTCGTCGACCTGTTGGCCTGGGTTAACCCCTTCTTGAAAACTGAAACACTTGTACTGCTGTATAGCCAGTGTATACCCGCAGTTGTGTTTTGGAGTTTTTTCTTGGGGGGTTATAGGAACAACCGCCTCATGTTAGAACCAAGGGGGTGGTTGGTTCCCTGGTGTGTTGATAGCGGAGTCAACTCTCGGGGTAGGCCGGGCTTGGCCCCGTCTGCCTGTGAGTGTGCCCCCGCACCTTTCATGACTTCTGCCAATCATGTCAGCCTTCTCTGCCTCGGCCCCTCTAGAGTGTCAGGTTTTTTTTTGTGGAGGCTGCAACATGGTGCACGGCATACCAGCGTACGCCCCTTCCGCCGGGGTGCTGTTTCAGCAGACCCCTTTGGCACCTGTCTAGTCCGCAGTGCTCCAGGCTCAGGTCGCGTGGCCTGTTGCCTGGATTGAGGGATCAACTTCTTTGAGGGTTGTCTCCCCAGTGCGCTGCCTGGTCCCGCTGTGGGTGTAGCCTTTTGAGTGCTTCGGGGCGGCGTGCTGTTGGGGGGAAGGGCCTGCTCTTGGATGGGCCCTGTCCGAATACGCTGGCGATGTGGGGGGTGGTGTCACTAGTGACCGCCTGGTGGGGTCTTGATGCTACGGCGTCGTTGGCCTCTCCAGGCCCTCTTCCTGGGTCTGGGTCCTCCTTTGCGCTCCGCTGCTACGGCCTTGCCAAGGGGTTGGGTTTTTGCTCTTGACCCCGTGATATTAGGGGTTGTAATGGGGTTTTTGTTTCTTCCCGTTCGTTACCTAGTGGCATGTGGGTTGCGCGTTTGTGTAGTCGTGGGTTCTTCTGTGGAAGGTAAGTCCCACGGTCTGCTCACCCTGTGCGTTTGAGTTGCTAAACTCCTCTTCGCACAGTCGGATCCGATACCCAGGGCCGCCTCAGGGGGTGTGCGAGCAGTGCCGTCGCACAGGGCCTCGCGGGAAGGGGGGCCTCGCACAATTTTTTTTTTTTTTTTTGCGATGCCCCCTTCCCGCGAGGCCCTTTTTCATCACAGACCTAACATCTAGTTTTGCTTATATGCTTATATATTTCACATTAGACACGTTTGTAGAATGTGTCTGACTTGTTCCTGGCTCTGCGGCTCTGCAGCAGACATACTCACTATTGGAGCTCTGGGGCTCTGCAGCAGACATACTATTGGTTTCAACGAAGGGAGGGGTTACATGTGTACAGTCGGCCGGCGTGCATCAGCTGCGTTTGACTATTTCGCGCGTGCACCATTGGAGGTTATGCTTATGCCAGCCAAGACGAAGAGGATGGTCGTTCGGCAGATGGACTGAAGATGAAAGTTGTTGCATGTTAGACAGTTCAGTCAGGCTAGCCATGTCGGCTTAGCTAAAGGCAGGGACAGCTAGTTAGCTTTAGCTACGTTATAATATCGAGTGCTAACGTGTGGTTCAGTCGGGATAGCCATGTCGGCTAGTAGCTAGCTTAGCTAAAGGCTAACTAGCGTTAGCTAACCTAGAGAGAGCGCGTGCAGCATCGTTATGCCAAGATGCAGAGGATGGTCGTTCGGCAGATGAACTTCGTCAACTCCACGCGGTTGTCTCCATCCTCTTGGACATTTGGTGAGTTTTTAATGCACTCTATTCTATTCCCGCCGTGGATATATCTCTCTCTCTCTCTCTCTCGGGCTAGCTATCGTGGCTAAGGCTAACGTTATGTTGGCTAACGTTATGTTGAGCCAAACGGGCAGGCTAGCTGTTGTAGCTAATGTTATATTGAGCCAAAGCGGGCCGGCTAGCTAACGTAGCTAACGTTATATTCAGCCAAACGGGCCGGCTAGCTGTTGTAGCTAATGTTATATTGAGCCAAGCGGGCCGGCTAGCTAAGGTAGCTAACGTTATATTGAGCCAAACGGGCCGGCTAGCTGTTGTAGCTAATGTTATATTGAGCCAAGCGGGCCGGCTAGCTAATGTAGCTAACGTTATATTGAGCCAAACGGGCCGGCTAGCTGTTGTAGCTAATGTTATATTGAGCCAAAGCGGGCCGGCTAGCTAACGTAGCTAACGTTATATTGAGCCAAAGCGGGCCGGCTAGCTAACGTAGCTAATGTTATATTGAGCCAAACGGGCCGGCTAGCTGTTGTAGCTAACGGTGTGTACCTGGTGTCAGTACCTGGCTACTCTATTTGCAGTTAGCCTATTTAGCTGATGTCGGCCGTTGGCTCCTTGCTACTTTGTTTTCTCTGGTATAGACCCTCTTCTCTTTGGATTTAAGTGTTGATCTTTGTCCTTTTGGATCTATGTATATTCATGTTGCCTTTGTGAAGTTATCTTTTCCTTCTGTTTTGTTCTTCCATTAAAAGTTGAATATCATTTAGGGGCTCATCTTAGCTGTCTTGCTTATCTCTCTCATACATGCTCTCTCTCTAACACACACACACACACACACACACACACAGACATGCTCTCTCTCTCTAACACACAAACACACACGCTCTCTCTCTCTCTTTCTAACACACACAGACATGCTCTATATCTCTCTCTAACACACAAAATGACATGCTCTCTCTCTATATATTTCTCTCTCTTTCTAACATGCTCTCTCTCTAACACACACACACAAACAGACATGCTCTCTCTCTATCTCTCTCTTTCTAACACACAGAGACATGCTCTATCTATCTCTCTCTCTTCAATTCAAATGGGCTTTATTTCACATTCTTGTATTTCTCCCAGTAGGTATGGGAGTTTTGAGTTATTGTCCATGTTTTCAAAGTCTCTTTGGGTGTTTTCAATTTGTGGGAAGTATATGTCTTGGTATAGTGGGCAGGTTGTTAAGAAGTGGAGTTCGGTGTCCACCTCATCTTGTGTGCAGTGGGTCTGTCTTCGCTTGGGAGCCAGGTCTGCCTATGGCGGCCTTTCTCAATGGCTAGGCTGTGCTCGCTGAGTCTGTACCTAGTCAAGGATCTTCTTAGTATTGGGTCAGTCACAGTGCTCAGGTATTCTGCTACTGTGTACTCTCTGTTTACTGCTCTGGTTTTGGGTTGTTTCTTTCCAATGTGTCTCTCTCTCTCTCTCTCTCTCTCTCTCTCTCTCTGGCCTTCTCTGGTGGAGGGTCAGAGGCATTGCCGGGTCTGTGCAGCGATAACACTGTATATTGACTGTAGAACGGGAGCTCTCTCTCGCTCTCTATCTTGCTATATGTTGACTGTATCATGCCCAGCCTCGGGCAGCGCTATTATTTAAGAATATGTTGATGGTATAAAAAAAGAAAGAAAAAAAAATCCTTTTTTTTACCTTTTAGGGGGGGGGGGGGGGCCTCGCGTTTAAATCTTGCACAGGGCCTCGCATTTCTCCCAGGCGGCCCTGCCGATACCCTCCCGTCCTCCACTAGGGGGGTCCGGGGGCTCGGGTCCTCCCCGGTTATGATGGTTGTGGGAGGCCTCAGTGGGTACATTTGTCGAGCTTCCGCTCTGCTCAGCTCCTGTATTCCTGTATTCCAGTAGGACGCAGAGCGGTAGCTATACGATACTATAACATACGGTTATGTCTATAACCATAGTTATATGAGTATAGCGGACGCTCTGCATCGGACTCACTAAGGACCCCGTGGTCTTCGCCTTTGTGGTGAAAGACTTGGGAAGGAACTGTTAGTATGGCCACACCCCTGCTTATGTAGAGGAGCGGATGGGGGTGTGGCCAGGTGGATGGGTGTGTAAAGGTGCATGTGAACATTTATTCAGTGCTAGTACTGATATGGAAGTGTATTCCAGTAGGACGCAGAGTGTCCGCTATACTCATATAACTATGGTTATAGACATAACCGTACGTTAATTATCATCATCCAATATAGTTATTTTTACCTCATAACTAACTTATCCATTCATAACCATTCAATCCCTTTCCAAGACAATTTACCGTACAATATACCACTCATCTTCAGTAAAAAAAAAATGGGGTAATATTAGGTATATTATCTGACTATAATAGACTAATATTAGAACACACTTAAGCTGGGAAAATAATCGATTGTAAGTGGCTGTGCTGCAAGCAGCATTGTTCACATACTTGCCTGCGTATTTTGTGTGTACCTGGACGACTCAATCATTACGAGCATATACCGTTCATTGCTGAGAATGTATACAGACAACGCTCCAAAGGAATCTTTATGTCTTGGACTTGTGACACTGCATATCTAGTGGCCCTGCTGTGATTTTGGTCATGTTCTCAGTTTGTGTTCTGCCATGGGTTTCATAAGGGATCGAGGACCATGATATATTGCCATTTTTTCCACATGACAACCTCCCGTCAAGCAGTATGTCTCATTAGCGCTCCACCTCCTCATCAGATGTGTCTTCATCATGATCAGGATCATACTCAACATCGTCCTCTTCCTCAGACACTTCCTCCTCGTTCTCTCCTCCATATTATTGTCATGTTCAAAGATAATGATCAACGGCCTCAAAAAGAGAATATTTTGCTCAAGATGGAATGGACAGATGCTGCTGCAGAATGAAATTGACAAGATATCAATGTTGTGAGAAATCTGTGTAATGTTGTTCATGCCACGCCCCCACAAAATGATACTGTGCTTGTCTGCGGGGAAAGAAACATTTTCCATGATGCTGTATAATATTATAAAGGGGAGGAGCTGTGATGACAGAGAAAGGGATATTCTTTGAGTGTGTGAGAGAGAGAGAGAGAGAGAGAGAGAGAGAGAGAGAGAGAGAGAGAGAGAGAGAGAGAGAGAGAGAGAGAGAGAGATGGTTAAAATGAAAATGGTTTAAATATGTGTGCAAAACTGAATAATTTCAGGTAATTAACATTACATATCTCTTGTCGTGGAATTAACACAACATTATGCATACTTTGGACAATAAATAAAATAAGAATGTGTTCTTACTTGCTTGCCTAGGTAAATAAACGTTAAATAAATGTAAAAAAAAGAAAAGAAAAAAGATTTAAACCCATACCGATCATTTCCGCTATTACATTTTAATGCCAATATTGTCCGATAATATTGGTAGGCCGATAATATCGGACATCCCTAATGGTAACTATGGACTCTGTGGCAGATCCACTGGATGGTGCATGCATAGAAGCTTCTCTCAATGGGGAAAAAGTCAGTCTTATTACATTATTTGTATATCTATATTAGGAGGGTTTGCAATTATGCTTAGTGCTTATGCCATGGTAAAAGGTTTATATTTCTATCTGCATATGACATGTTAAATAGGAGGAGAGAAGAGTTTAAGTTTTAAGTTTATTTTTATTTTTTTTACCCAGGGACAGTGCACATTAATCAACATCTTTAGTTACATTTCGTACTAGCTCTCGCTCTGCTCTAGTGGGATGACCTATTTGTTACCTATGTAACCTGAAAGCTTCCGCTACAATGTACAATGTACAATGTACCGTACTTCCTCCCTTCCCTCTTCTTTCACTTACGGAAGTGTTTTGCTACAGGCACACGTCAGCAAGTGTTGTTTAGAGTATTCGATTCGTTTTTGTGTTGCTATTTTTTGTCAAAATGGCATCACCACCGGGGCCTGGGAAACGCTTTTCTGGGCTGCACCAGCGGTTCATCGTTGCAACCTCCTCCATACGCCGCGGGGGCTCCCTAATCCCACGCATGTGGCAAGAGGGTGAGCCCCAGCGGCATGTGGAGCTGGGTGCGCGCTGCCCGGCGGCCATCGAGCACCCCTCCCCAGTGAGGTGGCCCTCCGGCTCCAGCGTCCCCATCGGGACCGGCGGTCTCTTTGGTGGGTGACGACTTGCGGCGCAAGCTCTCCACATCTGCTCGCTCCCGCCATTCGGTGGTGAGCGGCTATGGCGGGTGGTCTGACGGTGCGTCTCTTCCGCAGCGTCAGGGCGGCCCCCGCCTACCAAGTGGATTTGGCCCCCCGACCACAAGAGATGCGAGCACGGCGGAGGAGAGCAGCAGGAAGAGCTGCTTGCTCTCTTCCCCGAGCTCAGGGCGGCAACAGTGCGCACCAACGGCATTCCGTTGCCAACGCCCCTGCCGACGCCTGTCCCCGATGCTATGGTGCCCCGCATCATAGGCCTGACCCCCTCTTTCCTGCCGTTTACACAGGTGGAGGGTTTGGTCCAGAGTTTGAAGGACGGCGTGCCGCGGCTGGATCATCACATCCCGGAATGTTGCTGTATTCCCCCTTTTTTTCCTTTACCTCTCTCTCCCTCTGTTGTTTTCCTCTCTTAAGGGGATGCAGACCAGAGAAATACTTTCGTCTTGTTTACAATGTTCATCAAAGTGTTGCGTGCTACAGTGTAGGTTAGTTTATTAGGACAAGTGCATGACAGTAAGGTTAGTTAGGGTTAGATTTTTTTATTAAATTTTTTATTTTATTTATTATAATTTTTTTCAGATAATGCTTGAAGAAGTGCGTCTTTAGTTGACGGCGAAAGATTGGACGTGTTTCGGCTGTCCTAACTGGGGTGGGTAGTTCATTCCACCATTGTGGGGCAAGGACTGAGAATAGGCGACTTCTCTTTGATGACCCTCCCAGAGCATGGATAGGAGTAGGTCTGAGGCAGCCAGAAGATGCAGAGCGTAGGGGTCTTGAGGGTGTGTAGTTAGAGACCATTGACCGGAGGTAGGCAAGAGTTGTTCCCTTTGCCACACGGTATGCTAGGTCGAGGGCCTTGAAGCGGATGCGTGCAGCAATGGGGAGCCAGTGCAGGTCCCTAAGAAGTGGGGTGACATGGGCCGACTTCGGTAGGTTTGAGATCAGGCGGGCCGCTGCGTTCTGAATGAGTTCAAGAGGCTTGGTGGCAGTGGCCGGGAGGCCAGCAAGCAGTGCGTTGCAGTAGTCGAGGCGGGAGATGACTGTTGATTGGACGAGGAGTTGGGTGGCTTCTTTTGTCAGGAAGGGGCGGATCCTTCTGACGTTGCTCAGGAGGAATCTGCAGGTTCTGGTTGTCGCTGCGATGTGAGCAGAGAAGTTCAACTGGTCATTGAGGACAACACCAAGGTTCTTGGCGGTCGGGGACGTGGTCACAGCTGCATTCTCGACTGTGATGGAAAGGTCGGTAAGGGGGAGGATTTGGCCGGCAGGTGGAGCAATTCTGTTTTGCTTAGGTTCAGTTTGAGGTGGTTGGTCGTCATCCAGGCGGAGATGTCGGACAGACAGGCCGAGATCCGCTCAGAGACGTGGATATCTGAGGGAGGGAAGGAGAGGAAGAGTTGAGTATCATCGGCATAACAATTAAACGAGGAATTTGGAGGGGATATTGTCATGGTCAGTGGCCTTTTTAGGTTGGAGGGCGCTCAGTTTTTTGAATACCTCAGCTGTTGTTACCATTTCTAGTTTGAAATCGTGTTTGCGGACCCCTAGGTTATTGTAGTAAGCTATGATGTGTTCTTCCCCAAAATGCCCTGAGTGGGAGGGTAGTTTATTTACCAGTGTAGTGGCTATGTTTGTGAAGAAAATGTTTAAGTAATTTTCCACATCCAGCTTGTCTGTGATGAGCATGTTATCCGTCTTTTTGTTTATGTTTGAAAATCTGGTTTTAAGTTTTTTACTGCAGCCTAGTTGATTGTTGAGTAATTTCCAAAGTTCACAGGGTTTATTTTTGTTTTCCTCAGTTTTGATCATGGAGTTTTTACGTCATTTCTTAGTCTGTTTCTTTTTGAGTTTTCAGTTTCAGTTTGAGTTCAGTCACGTGGGCTTGGAGTTCACTGCTCTAGCTTTTGGTAAGCTTTGACTGACTTTTACGAAACTCAGAGAATGTCGTTTATTATTGTTGAGAATTTGGTTTTGAAACCAAGCCATGTTTCTTCAACTAGTGTACCACTGAGCTCTTCTGACCAGTCCAGGTTATCCAGTTCTAGGTTAAAGGCCTCGCTAGAGTAGGTTTTGAGGTCTCTAGATATGCCTGTTTTGTGACAGTCTGCCTTTTGTTTTAGTTTTTTGCGGAATATCATATAATGATCGCTTAACCCGCATGCTATAACCCCTTTATTGGAGATCTTGGACTTGTCAGAGGTCAGAATGAGGTCAATGGTAGTCTGTGTTGATTCACATACACGTGTGGGTTGGGTGATTCGCTGGCTGAGGCCGTGCAGATCACAAAACCTACTGAATGACTTGAAGACGGGTGCATCTTTTCGTTGCATATCAATCTCATTTGGTATCTTTATGTATATACATACAGACACCACCTCCATGCTTGTTCCTATCATTCCTGATTATTGAGTAGTTCTCAAATTCTATCTCTGGATCCTTTACAGAATCGTCTAGCTTAGTTTCTGCGAAGCACAATATGTATGGTATCAAGACATTTTCTCTATGTTTTAGTATTTGTGTGCTCTCACTATCTTTTTTATTTGTGTTTTAATGTTGTTCTATATGTGAACATGTTCTGTATGCTGCCTTCTTGGCCAGGGCCCACTTGAGGTGGAAATGTCCATGCGATTACCCTGGTTAAATAAAGGATAAATAAAATGTGAAGTCTGATTGATTGATTGATTGATTGAAAACTTTATTAACAGATTGCAGAACGGGTACAGTACAGTACAGCTCAAAACATACAATTGTTAAGGGGATGCAGACCAGAGAAAGACTTTCGTCTAGTTTACATCAGGGTCCCCCATTTTCAATTCATCATAACATATGACATACATGACATACAGATAGACAGTACTGCTACATCTATACATTTATGACATACCAGATTTACAAATACAGTACTGTTTGTGATACAAAAAGAGTCCAGAAAAGAGAGTATATACATTTGACATAGAAACTGTACATTGGAGGAGGTTGGGTAGGTGGAATATTGACAAAACCATACTTGGTCATTTACTGTACATTGGAGGGGGTTGGGTTAGGACATTTACAGGGGCCAGTTTCTAATTGCAGCCTCACGTAGGTGTTCTTTGAGAGTGGTTTTGAAAGTGGGTAGTGATTCACATTCCTTTACAGCTTTGGGTAGGGCGTTCCACATTGATGTGGCATAATTGCGAAACGTGTTTAGTCCCTTGTTTGAGCCAAATCTGGGTTTAACATGATTTGTGGAGCTCCCTCTGGTGTTGTGATCGTGGTATTCACTGACCTTTGGGAAGTATTTGACATGTACATGGGTACCTTGGTCGTGTAGTGTATCTTGTAGACCAGGCCCATTGCAAGTTGCTGTACTCTGTCGTCTACTCTAAGCCATCCTAGGTTGTCAAAGTGGGCAGGGGTGAGGTGGGTTCTAGGAGTAAGGTCAAGCAGTAGTCTGACCAGTTTGTTTTGAGATGTTTGTAATTTTGTTTTTAGCGCCTTTGAGGTGCTTTGGTACCATGAGGTGCAAGCATAGTCGTAGTACCCCTGAATGAGTGCTCCTGCCAGAGTCTTCAGGGTATTCTTGTTTACCAGAGAGGAGATCCGGTACAAGAATCGAGTTCGTTGGTTGACTTTTTTTATTACATTGTGTTGTGAAGGATCAGATTAAACCGAATATGAATATTTATTTATATATATATATTTAATTGTATTTGTATATCGTTTGATATCCCCTGTATATTCCTTGTACAATATGCATTGAATATCCCCGTTTCTACTAAACAGCCCATAATAGTTTCATTCTACCATTGGACGAGAACCTGGCGCCAGGTTGCCATACCCCTAGGTCCAAGTTCAATCGTGCCGCCTAACATGTCGAGGCAACCCCCAGTTCCGCGCAGTAATATGCCGGGCGAAATACGAATGGTACTATTTGTTCATAGCGCATATATATATGGCGCTCGTAAAGTAGAACTTTCTTTTAGTCCAGTTCTTTACCCTCCAACAGAGTGACAGACGCAAAAGCCTCCCCACGACGCACGTGCGGTGTAGTAAGGCCTACTTGGCCCAGAATAGGCATTGAGATATCGTGTAGATTAATAGTTGAATGGTCATAGTTTGGCACCATACCGTCGAGTTGGACGTATTCTATTGAGCTAATAGTAGTCTATTTATGTATGGTGCATCGTTCGGTTCGAGTTCTACAGTTATCAGTACCCCCATCGTTCCTGACGTTATCTGGACGCTTATCCAGGCTGGTCAGACCCCTAGTGGTGATTGCATCCGAGGAGCTCCGGGTCAAGAGCGACTGGACCTGTATATTGGATTACTCTACCCCGACGACGGCGAGCCTTCCACGGCTCTTGGATTATGCTTTGTGTGCTTTGATTATTCCATGGATAAAGGCCAACACTGCAGAGTGTTGGAATTACCCCCCGGAGAGGACTCCAGGTGAGGCGGCGCTCTACACGTGAGGTCGCACCACGTCTCTCCGTTGTGGACCGGCAGATACCGTTCCACAGAGGGTCCAGCTGTATTCGTCTGCGGCCCGAGGTTCTGTGGGCACTGTGTCCAAGACTTTGGATTCTCCCAAGACACCGTCGGCCAGATGGGATACCGCCAGCGGCTTCTCTAACCCCCCCCTCCTACTATCTTACAACCAGCGGGACCCCTCCCCCCCCTTAGTGTATCCAGCTATAATCATTTAAGTACCATCGCTATCGTTTCCTAAATATTCCAGGTTGTATACTTACTCCCTGCGCAACCAGAGATTGGACATTCAATGTTGATTTACCTACGAATACTCATTTGCCATAAAAGTGCATATTCAATATTTCAAATCATAAATGTAATTAAGTGAATGTTGTATACACCTTTTGCTGTATTAAATATTCGATTTGGTACATTTGTGTTGGTTCGTTTCATCAGGTGGGAAAGTGTTCATCATACTTATATCTTGTACTGGGTGGCCAGAAGTTAAAGTACATGAGGTAGTGGTATTAAATATCATATCTAACAATACAGTCAGGGAATTGTACCCCTCAGTTACAATTGGTCCTTCGAGCCGGATGGGTAACTAGTGTAATATTAATATAGTGTTATTAATATCGAAATGGCCTATGATGAACACTCCACGAAACGATCCTCCTAACCTAGAACGCCCGCGGCGCAGACGACAGACACCTCAGTACTTAGAGGCTTACACTGTCAGTCAACTACCTAGCCTTCGACAAACGGTAAACGTGGTAAAAGTAGAAAGTAAAATTATGTCTGACCTTAACGACCAGGTTTCCCCGACCACAGAGGCCCTAGTAGGTCCTAATGTAACTGACCAAGCCCACGGTGGGGACCAGGAGGGAATTGACATGCCTTTACCCCCCGCCACTACTAAAGAAGTAGTCCCCGACAAGCCCCGGGAGGAAGACAACCCTACAGAGAGAGAACTCTGCACGCAAGAAGAAGAGGAGAGCGCCGAGGAACTAGAGCTCCAGGACTCCCCAATGAGTACCCCCAGGAGCGGTTCACGCAGGAGCGGCTCACCTCCACTACCGCCTTCCCCCAGCGAAGCGGAGAGGACACTACAACAGGCGTTTCTCGTCAGCCTGACAGCCTCTACCGAACGCGATCGGCTCCAAGCACAGACGCTTAGCGAGCGCGAACGTCTCCAAGCACAGGCGACCAGCGAGCGCGAACACCTCCAAGCACAGCAACGGAGCGAAGAACAGCGCACAAGTCTGGAGATGAGACGCTTCCAGATGGAAGAGAATATGGCAAGAGACCAGGCCGACGCCCAGCGCGCCGCTGCCGGTGCCCAAAGAGAAACAGAGCGCGCCGCCGCCGACGCCCAGCGCGCCGCTGCCGGTGCCCAAAGAGACGCAGAGCGCGACAGACTACAAGCGCAACTAATAGAGCAGCTGATCAAAAGGACAACTCCCTCTCCCTCCGCCAGGGGCTCAAGGAACTCGTCGAGACAACAGTCAAGAGCAACGTCACCGCAACGAGCAAGCGACCCTGAACTTGACCAACAGACCGAGTCTAGACCCCCCGCAGATCCCCTTCCCATACCGGTCCAAGCGAGACCCAGCTACAAGGAAGGAGCGGCCTACACTGCGGAGAAGCTAAATAAACAATTACAGGATCTGGAAGATTTGATAGAAGAAGAAGAGGGAGAAGAGGAGAACCAAGCCCGACGACAGCACAGTACTCCACCGGACCAGGAGGTCCCATACAGTCCAGGCTATACCCACGCGGCGCTGCGCTACAGACCCCCGACTCTATTTACGGGTGAGCACGACGCACGACCAGCCCCGAGGAACAGTACCTGGACCAGCGGGCCATGGTACCCTGCCAGTACCAGCCCACAGCGAGGCGCAAGAGGGGACTCGCCCAGGAGGTCTCTCCCCCAACGCTCGCCGATGTATCAGCCATCCACGGCGTCATACAACGCCACGCCGTCATTCCCAGACTTCGCCTATGAGAGTCGAGCACAGTACACGGAGCTCCGGATGTGCTTAGAGACAATGATGGTGGAGGTCGCTGACGAACGCCACAAGTATGCAATATTATTGAAGCACCTGAAAGTACCGCGAGCGCACAATATAGCGCTAGCCTATGCTACCTCCTCGACCCCATACACAGCGGCCCTTGCAGCGCTGGATCAAAGATATGGACGTATATGGGATTACGTAATCCAGGAGATAAGGCATATTGACCGCCTACCCCCAGCCACAGACAATCGCTCACTAGACGACCTGTCAATCAAAGTGCAGTCCCTGGTGGGGATGCTGGGAGCTCAACGGGAGAAGGGCATGCATGAGCTGTACGCCAACTCTAACGTTGAGAGGATTTTGGAGAAGCTGCCACCCGCAAGACAGGAACGCTTTCGGCGGCAGAGGGACTACCGAGATCCCGACGGCCCCGAGCCATCCCTCCTTGATCTGGCCGACTTCCTGGCGAGAGAGGTCAGCAGCTTACGACTGGACACCTTCGGGCGGAGCACGCCAAGCTCCAGAGAGGGACCCAGGAGAATAAGTGATGGAAGAAGATCGGTGACTGTCATGCACCAATCAGAGTCAGTACCGAGCAGTAAGAGTCACAGCACCCCCTCGAGAAAGGAGAAGTGGAAGATAGCGTGTCCCTACTGTGAGAAAGAACACTGGCTGTCACAATGTGACTCATTCACAAAGATGAATGCAGAAGAAGTGAGCCAATGGATAAAGTCCAACCGGCGCTGTTATCGATGTGCGCGGCCCCACATGGCAGCCGACTGCCGCCTAAAGAAAAGGTGCAGCCGGTGCGATGGAGCCCATCTAGATATACTACACGATAGTAACGGAAGACGGCCTATACCTGCACCACGGAGCGGCACCAAGGCAAGTGTCATGTACATTGACCCCGCCAGCAGCAACGGAGCTCAAGTGCTCTTAAAGGTAGTCCGTGTGACATTGAGCTACCAGGATAAAGTCATGGACACTTACGCCGTCCTTGATGACGGGTCAGAGAAGACCCTTCTGCTCGCCTCCGCTGCGACTCAGCTGGGACTGCGGGGGAGCAAGAACGAAATGACGATTCGGACAATAAGAAGGGATTTAAAGACGATAAAGGGCGAGAATGTCTCCTTCACTATCGCAGCCAACGGGCAGCCAGAGCGACGGTACAAGATCACAAATGCTTTCACCAGCCAAGAAATAGGACTATCGCAGTACACCTACCCTGTCACCAAGTTGATGGATAAATATGTGCACCTGCGCCAATTACCTATCCCGCTCATAGACGGCGCTACCCCGACCCTGTTGATAGGCTCCGACCATGCAGAACTCATAGTCCCGATTGACCGGGTCCATACAGGCCCCCGAGGCTGTCCTGCAGCAGTCGAGACCCGCCTAGGATGGACATTACAAGGCCCCCTCGCTAAATCTCTCAACCGAACCGCAGCCACTAGCTGCTTCCACTCCAGAACGACAGAAGAAGACACCACTCTCCTGCAGCATGTCGAGAGGCTATGGACCCTAGAGACAATGCCCTTTAAGAACGAAAAGAAAGACATTCGCTCTAAAGAAGACATTTACGCCATCAACCTACTCGAGCAGGGGACAAAGAGAGTCACAGTCGGCGGAGTGATGAGATACGCAACTCCACTCCTGAGGCGAGAGGGAATGCCCCCCTTTCACGCAAAGAAAGACGCCACGGAGCGCTATCTACTGAACACAGAGCGGCGCCTAGCCAAAGACCCCGCTCAACAGAGTGTGTACCGAGCTGAGATTGAGAAGCTAATCACAGCGGGACACGTAACATAGATTGACATTAAAGAGGCCGATCAGACGACCGAATCATGGTACGTGCCGCATCACAAGGTCCATCACAATGGCAAGGATCGCATTGTGTTTAACTGCAGCTACCAGATCGGATCCCAAAATCTGAATAAAGAGCTCTTGCCCGGCCCCACACTCGGCCCCTCCCTACTAGGCGTGCTACTGCGCTTCCGCCAGGCCAAGGTGGCTATAAGCGGGGATATCAAAGGGATGTTCTTGCAGGTGAGACTAGTAGAGGAGGACAAGCCTCTGCTACGGTTCCTATGGAGAGAGAAGATCGGAGATGAGAACCCATCCATCTACCAGTGGGAAGTACTCCCCTTCGGAACCACATGCAGCCCGTGCTGTGCTACATTTGCACTACAGAAACACGTCACAGAGGACCCAGCAGCAGATGAAGAGGTCCAACACAGTGTGAAGAACAGTTTCTACGTGGACAACTGTCTACAAAGCGTCTCGACTCAAGAAGAAGCCGAGGCTCTCCTAATCAAGTTACGCGCCTCCCTAATCAAAGGAGGCTTTGATCTCAGGCAGTGGGCCAGCAGTGACCCGCACGTATTGCGCAGCCTCTCCTCCGCGGACAAGGCTGCCAGCAGTGAGACCTGGATGGCGACAATCCCAGGAGAAGCCCAAGAAATGACACTAGGATTAGTCTGGCGCTTCAAAACAGACTCGCTCCACTATAGACACAAACCCTTGGCTCCAGAGCAAGGAAGGTCGGCGGCGATACCGACCACCAGACGGAGTGTGTACAGAACACTCGCCAGACAATATGACCCGTTGGGATGTATTCTACCTTACACCACCAGGGCAAAGATGATTGTACGAGCACTATGGGACAAGGACCAGGGCTGAGACGACCCAATACCCGCACACCTTGCCTCAACATGGAGAGAGTGGGAGACGGAACTCCGCTCACTCCCAGGTGTCAATATACGCCGCAGCTACTTCCCATCCACAGTGAGGCCAGAGACATGCGAGATTGAGCTACACGTCTTCAGCGACGCCTCCGAAGTAGCCTACGGATCGGTTGCCTATTTGCGTGCCCAAGAGATGGGAGGAGAGATACACACTGCTTTCATACTGGCCCGCTCAAGAATAGCCCCACGTAAGCAACAATCTATCCCACGTCTAGAGCTCTGCGCAGCCCTCGCAGGAGCGCATCTAGCCACGTTAATCCAACGTGAACTCACCATTCCGGTGCATAGAACAATCTTGTGGTCAGATTCCACGACAGTACTCACATGGATTAAATCTGATTCATGCAGATACAAAGTCTTCGTGGGAGTCAGAGTCACCGAGATTCAAGAATTAACAGAAGAAGCAAGCTGGAGGTATGTGGATACCAAACACAACCCAGCTGACGTCATCACTCGGGGAATGTCCCTGGATGACCTAACCCGTCGCAACATATACAGTGACGGACCAGCATTCCTCAAGCTCCCGGAAGGAGATTGGCCCACGCCCACCCCGAGGGAAGCAAGTAACGAGGAGGCTGAGGACAAGAAGCCTATGTTCTGTGGACTGAGCACCGTCGCCTCCATAGACCCCAACATAGATGACTGCATTACCCTAGAGAGTGCGCAACAAAGAACATTCCTGCGGCACCACCCAGAGATTCAGTCCACCACTGACATGTCAGCAGCTGACTACGAAGAAGCAGAACTTCTTCTACTACAACGAGCCCAGAGAGACTCGTTCCCCGATGAGCTAGACTGTCTACAGGGAGGAAACCCCGTCCCATCAGACAGCAGACTGATTCACCTGGCACCAGAGAGTGACGCACATAATCTCATCAGAGTGGGTGGTCGCCTGCGGAGAGCCCCCGATCTACCAGATGACATTAAGCACCCGATCGTCTTGAACAGCCGACACAAGGTCACAGAGCTGATCATAAAGAAATACGACGAGGATGTGCACCACGCAGGAGCAGAGAGAGTCTTCGCGGAGATCAGACGTCGTTATTGGATATTGCAAGGGAGAGAAGCAGTACGGCGCTTCCAGCGAACCTGTCTAGACTGCCGTAAGTGGCGCGCGCAGCCCAGCATACCACGGATGGCTGACCTACCCCCCTGTCGCCTCCGAATCGGCGACAAGCCATTCCACTCCACAGGCATGGACTGTTTTGGCCCGTTGTATATAAAGAGAGGAAGAGGCACCGAGAAGCGGTGGGGTATTGTATTCAAATGCATGACCACCAGAGCGATACATATCGAGCTCCTTCCGACCATGAGCACAGACTCATTCCTTATGGCCTTCCGGAGATTCATATCACGGAAAGGACAACCGTCTACATTGTTGTCTGATCACGGGACCAACTTCAAAGGCGGAGAAAGAGAGCTGAGAGAGAGCTTCCAAGCTATGGGCCCAGAACTTAAGACCCACCTCGCTCCAGCCCAGGTTGACTTCCAGTTTAATCCCCCGAACGCACCCCACTTCGGTGGAACCTGGGAACGAGAAGTACGTTCTATAAAGACAGCCCTGTATGCCGTACTCGGAGCCCAGACTGTGGCAGAGGAAGTCCTAATGACAGTCCTCACGGAGATCGAGGGAGTATTGAACTCAAAGCCCCTCGGTTACGTCTCCAGTGATGTAGCAGACGTCGACCCAGTCACCCCCAACACACTCCTAATGGGGCGGCTGGACCCCGCGCTACCCCAGACAATGTACAGGCCTGAAGAAGCGAACGGCCGAAGAATGTGGAGGTACAGCCAAGCACTAGCTGACAAGTTTTGGAGCAGCTTCCTACTTCACTACCTACCGTCTCTACAGACCCGCCAGAAGTGGGTAAAAGAGAGAGACAATTTGACAGATGGAACAGTCGTCATGATAGTTGACCAGTCACTCCCCAGAGCTATGTGGCCGGCTGGTCGCGTAAGCAAAGTGATCACCGGTGCCGATGGCAAGGTCCGAGCAGCTGAAGTACTCGTCCAAGGGCGCACCTACACACGTCCCGTGGCGAGGCTCATAGAACTGCCCCGACTCCCAGATGCTATCGATGATGACCATGACCCTATGACTTTGTGAGTTGACTGACCCTTACAGCGGACCTTGAGTGGAAGACAGTGCGGTTAATCTGTCTCTGCTTAGCTAATTAGGTGGGACTAATTAGGGGGCGGCTGTTGTGAAGGATCAGATTAAACCGAATATGTATATTTATTTATATATATATATTTAATTGTATTTGTATATCGTTTGATATCCCCTGTATATTCCTTGTACAATATGCATTGAATATCCCCGTTTCTACTAAACAGCCCATAATAGTTTCATTCTACCATTGGACGAGAACCTGGCGCCAGGTTGCCATACCCCTAGGTCCAAGTTCAATCGTGCCGCCTAACATGTCGAGGCAACCCCCGGTTCCGCGCAGTAATATGCCGGGCGAAATACGAATGGTACTATTTGTTCATAGCGCATATATATATGGCGCTCGTAAAGTAGAACTTTCTTTTAGTCCAGTTCTTTACCCTCCAACAGAGTGACAGACGCAAAAGCCTCCCCACGACGCACGTGCGGTGTAGTAAGGCCTACTTGGCCCAGAATAGGCATTGAGATATCGTGTAGATTAATAGTTGAATGGTCATAGTTTGGCACCATACCGTCGAGTTGGACGTATTCTATTGAGCTAATAGTAGTCTATTTATGTATGGTGCATCGTTCGGTTCGAGTTCTACAGTTATCAGTACCCCCATCGTTCCTGACGTTATCTGGACGCTTATCCAGGCTGGTCAGACCCCTAGTGGTGATTGCATCCGAGGAGCTCCGGGTCAAGAGCGACTGGACCTGTATATTGGATTACTCTACCCCGACGACGGCGAGCCTTCCACGGCTCTTGGATTATGCTTTGTGTGCTTTGATTATTCCATGGATAAAGGCCAACACTGCCGAGTGTTGGAATTACCCCCCGGAGAGGACTCCAGGTGAGGCGGCGCTCTACACGTGAGGTCGCACCACGTCTCTCCGTTGTGGACCAGTGGCGTCGTTAGCCCTGGGCTTCCGGGGCTTTAGCCCCGGATGTTTTTCTCCTAGCCCCGGATCTAAAAAAAAAAAAAAAAAAAAAAAAAAAAATGTTTTTTTACTTTTTTTTTTTTTTTTTTATGTCAGCATCCCCATTGTCTGTGCTGAATGTTTGTTAGTGTTTGGTATTTTTTGTTGGTTTTTAGTACTTTTAAACATTTTTAGTAAGTAGTTTTCATTTGATCCTATAATTCTTTCATTCACCGATTTGTGGACTTTTTTTTTAGTGTCCTGAAAGGCGCCTTATAAATCAAATGCATTATTATTATTATTATCATCCAGGAGGGAAAAGACACTTTGGATAGTAGGGACTGCATCTCTGCCTGTCCTGACCAGGAAACACTTTGCAACTGTGATCTCCTCTGGCAATAGTTGGATATTGTAATGTGTGGCGAGGGGTTGCAGCAATTCCACTGAGAGAAACTGGTCTGAGGCTGGATAACATGCCTGTATGCCTCTCATAAATTGTTATCCAACTCACGAGAACCTGCTCTCAAGCTCTTGCAGCATTCTGTCGACGACTGGATAGAACAGTCTCTGTCTCAGCTGATCTCCTGAGCTGAGGTCTGAGCTTGTGCCACAAGATGACTCAACTACATACTCGTCCATCCTTTTCTGCTTCCTCCTTTGGCTGGTAGTATGTTCCTCAATCCAAAGGCCATTACATATGGCCTTTGTCCTGTCATACATGTCCACTGCCATCTCTGATGTGCGATAACCTTTGAGTGTGTCCTGCACTGTGCTTTTAAATAGTACAGATATTGAAGATGTGCACTTTAACGCAGCAGCACCTGGAGCCATCCATACCCATGTCCAGTGTCCTATAATAAGCTTTAATCGAACCTCGGATAGTCCGGTTGGTTTGGGGTGGTGTGAAAGCTCATTCACTCTTGCAAGTGAACCCTGCTGCGGTTAATTTGTGATGTGAATGCAAAGCGGACCAAAGGCAGGAAAAGACCCAAAAATCGAATCTTTTTTTAATGAGAAGACTGAAACATATGTATATAATGAAACACACAATAGTTTTTTTTCGATTGCCTAAGCATGATTTTGAAAACGGGGCCCGGTGTTTCAAAACACACAATTAGCACAACCACACACACAATTATCAGAACACCTCAGATCCTTTGCTAAATTAAACACTTGTCAAAACCATACACTAATTTTGTTACCATATGAAACACACGTTACATAATGACTTAATTCTGTTTGAACCAGTTACACACACTGCTGTGCTTAACCTAAAACACATTTAGCAATTCTACTTCTCAGTGATTAGAGTACTGTAAGTGAAGTACGCAGATAATGTGCAAATATACAATAAATTCACCAAACACTACACAAGACCAATGCTGTAGACTGATGAAAATATAATTTATTTATCTACATATACCCAAATCAATGATGCAGACTGATGAAAAAAATAACATTTTCTCTCCATATAACCAAATCAGTCAACATTTCAACATGGAGAATCACAACAATACATGTCCCAGTTTTCATGCTACTATGTGCATAACACTGTAAGCTCAGCAAATATCAGACAAACATAAAATACTGTATCCAGTACAGGTTAAAATTACAGTAACACATATTTTTTTTTTTGAAAAAATGTAAACAGAAAATACTAGACATTATCTCTTTGCCTAGCTGGACCTGGCAAGATAATTTTTTGTTGTGATTCTCCATGTTGACTGATTTGGGAAAATGGGAGAAAATGTATATTTTCATCAGTCTGCATCATTGGTTGTCTTGTGTAGTGTTTGGTGAATGTATTGTATATTTTCATGTTCTCTGTGTACAGTACTTCACTCTCCTTCCATTTTGGTTGAAGACAGGTGAACTCACCTGCTGCATTTTTATAGTGCTTAAACCTGATTGTGTATCTACAATTAACTGTGTTTTTATTTTGTTATTGGTGTATATGTGTATGTATGTACAGTATATGTATATATATTATATGTATATATATGTGTATATATGTATATTTGTACTCCTGTTGGGGCTTCTTGGACCAGATCAATGTTTTATCTGGCTAAATAAATAAATAAATAAGAAACTGATGATTTGGTCCTGTTAACTTTGAATTTTCTAGGGACTGCCCATATCCCTCTCATGGACCTGGACCTCACTTTGAGAACCTCTAATGATTCTAGTTATTCAGTATTCATCTCTAATTAATCTAAAATTGCGTATTTCTGTGCTAAAAAAAAGAAAAAAACAAAAAAAAGGGGGGGGGGGTGACCCCCCCTCCACCCCCTGGGCTGAAGCCCCCAATGTTTTCTAACCCTAAAAACGCCCCTGTTGTGGACCGACAGATACCGTTCCACAGAGGGTCCAGCTGTATTCGTCTGCGGCCCGAGGTTCTGTGGGCACTGTGTCCAAGACTTTGGATTCTCCCAAGACACCGTCGGCCAGATGGGATACCGCCAGCGGCTTCTCTAACCCCCCCTCCTACTGTCTTACAACCAGCGGGACCCCTCCCCCCCCTTAGTGTATCCAGCTATAATCATTTAAGTACCATCGCTATCGTTTCCTAAATATTCCAGGTTGTATACTTACTCCCTGCGCAACCAGAGATTGGACATTCAATGTTGATTTACCTACGAATACTCATTTGCCATAAAAGTGCATATTCAATATTTCAAATCATAAATGTAATTAAGTGAATGTTGTATACACCTTTTGCTGTATTAAATATTCGATTTGGTACATTTGTGTTGGTTCGTTTCATCAGGTGGGAAAGTGTTCATCATACTTATATCTTGTACTGGGTGGCCAGAAGTTAAAGTACATGAGGTAGTGGTATTAAATATCATATCTAACAATACAGTCAGGGAATTGTACCCCTCAGCTACACATTGGATGCCATTTTGTTAATGTGCATCTGCTGTTATAATTTCTCAAAAAAAAAAATTAGTGACTGAAACTGGTGGTTATGACGTACAATTAGTGTAGATTTCAATGGTGAGATCCGCTTACTGCTCAGTTGCTGAGAAAATAGTGAAAACTATTTTCAAACCAGAAATGTTACAAACCGATACTCAAGACTGTCCATCCAGAAGTCGTCAAAGTCTGTTACATTGACAACGAAAGCTGTTACATAAATAACTGTAACTGGTTTTAAACACAGAAAGAGACAATAAACCACACAATCATAACATTTAAAACACTTAACAACTATTTGACATCTTACAACTAGAACCACACATTTGATGCAACCACAAAGCATGCTGGGATGGAGGGAGTGTCTGTAGTATTGCTGTCTTTCTGCTGACCATATGGCCAACTAACTGTCTGTTGCATTGCATTGTCTTTGTGCTGACCCCCTGCAGTAGTCTCATTGGCAGCATTTGAAGCCATTGTTGTCCTCTGGCAGTAAGAAGGTGCACTAACCAAAGGACTACATGATACATGATGGAGAATGCTAAAAATACTTCCCGTTGTCTGATGTGAAACATATTCCCACACGCTCGTCCTTGTGTCTCCCTTAGTTATGTATAATAGGAGATGCTAAGAAAAGATGACTCTGGAGTGAGCATACAGTAGATTATAGCCTAATGACAAACTGGAAGCTCTTGTGGCTGCTCCTTGTGGCAGACATTTGAGGCATGGGTTTGTGCCTGTAGCCTGCTTGATTGATGTAGAGAGTTCACATTCTGAATCCCCAAGCGCTCCTTCGCTGCGACTGTAAATCAAATGACATCGAGGTAATCACTTTCTCATCACCATAACAGTTTTATTATTCATAAAACTGAGTACATCCAGAGCACAGCGGATCGTTTCCACCCAGAGAATGTGGCCACCATTCTCTAGGCCCCATAAACTAGAGGGGCCAGGAACTTGTGAATATGCCTTTTGCTATTTAAAGTCACATGCCATTAACTTGAATCAAGGTTTACTGGTATACCTTCGCCTTAACATAAGACTTATATGATGTTCATGATGCGGAAGCATGCTTAAGCCCAAGCCATATTTTCTGAAAATCTGTCTAAAAATACATACCTAAGTAAATGGAAGATTGCTCCACTTCTACAATGTCCATTTGCATGTTCTTGGTATCTAGGGACATCTATAGCATAATGTATGTATGGTATTAGATAGCAAGTATTAGGTATATATCTCGTATACTACATTTATTTAAATGGTGATTTCATTGGATGTTTACTGTTGATGCTTGTGTGTCTAATTTTATGTTATGTTTAAAAAATAATAATAAAAAAAAAATACAAAAAAAGGATAGGATATGATAGGATGAGCTTTATTAATCCCCTTGGGGAAATTCAGTGACATACACATACAGCCAAAGCCTCATTATACAAATATTTCACAATCATTACATTTGACAGTAATAATGGCACACATAAATTCAAAAACAAGCATGTACATTTGTTGAAAACATGCCGACTACAGTATGTCTTGAGACAGCTCTATGCATAGTCCGCTGCAGATCAACAAGGCTCTGAGTCTACCAGGGTAGTGCGTCTGCGCGATTCGGAGGGAGGGGGAGGGGTTGGGAAAGTTTACCCTAGTCCACAGTTGCAGCAGTTGCTACAGTAGCCGCTAGCGAGGGGAATTGGGGTTGGGAAGGTGAGACGGCCTTGGCTCCCCCCCTTGCCCGCATCTTCATTGGGGGGTGGGGGCGACCGTCTCTGGGAAAGACAGGAAGGAAAGAGAATGTATTCCCAGTGTCAGAAATATTGTGTCTGTTAATAGGCTTGAGTAAATTGTAATGAACCAAAGGAGAATGTTCTTCATATTTGACGGTGAATAACACCATGCTAACATTTACCAGACATGAATAACTGCCACTGAGCTCATTCAGCACCTTCTTGAGATCACATGTACAAAAAATCTAAGCAAATGAATAAAGGGCAAATGATTAACAGGAGGTTTTGTAGATACAGTACTGAATTCTGCCTTCGGGACACATGTCATTTGAAATATGATTATAGAATATAGAATATCAGGCCTATAAATTACCTTATTATGGCCACACATCTATGGATCGGGCCGAATCTCCCCTTTCCAATGGCGGAGGTCAATCTGGATTTAGTATCACGAGGCGCCCCTGACAGTACAGTGCAGCAAAAACCGTGAATGAAATCTACTGTAAGTAGTTACTTTTTTATAATGTAAATTTCTCTGCCATTTCTCATCAGATTGCAATGCCGTTTTTTGCTAGACATTCACAGAAAGGTAGATAAACTAACTGTGTTCTGTTTTATGGCAATAACGTTCAGGTTTGTGGGATATGATCCCGAAAAATAAGAGAAAGAAAAAAGTCACACTAGAAGTCAGATGATTGGGGCTTCCGGTTTGACGAGGAGCGAGTGATCAGCTGCAGAACAGAACTCCCGGTCCAAAATTCAAGAAAGGTAATAACAAGTTATAAAACATGATAAAAAGTAACAACTCGAAGATAAAAGAAAGATGACAAGACCCAGTGCACAAAACTCGAGTAGAAGTGAGAGAAGAGTGACCCCGACAAAGAAAATACGACGAAGGGAAAGGAACAACATGAGGAGATGACGCAGTAACCTTAGACAACAGCGAGGCCTGGCTGGAGACGGAGCTACAAGCTAACATGGAAGCTAACACGATGAATAGGCAAGTTAGCATTCGGATCAGGCTAGAAGCAATACAGAACGATTAGGGATGTCCGATATTATCGGCCTACTGATATTATCGGCCGATATCGGCATTAAAATGTGATATCGGAAAATATCGGTATATTTCTATAACCTTTATTTACCCAGGCAAGCAAGTAAGAACAAATTCTGATTTTATTTATTGTCAAAAGTATGCATAATGTTGTGTTAATTCCACAACAAGAGATATGTAATGTTAATTACCTGAAATTATTACATTTTTTGGGGGGGGGGGGGGACCCTGCATATATCGGTATCGGTTGATATCGGTATCGGAAATTAAGAGTTTGACAATATCGGTATATCGGTATCGGTAAAAAAGCCAATATCGAGCATCCCTACTAACTATGCTAACATGCAAATCAACACGCAGACTGGACTCGATGCAATACAGAATATTCAGAGGAACATGGAGGCTAATTCAAAAGAAATAAAAACCTTAGACAACCGCGAGGCTGGAGACGAAGCTACAAGCTAACATGGAAGCTAACATGATGAATAGGCGGGCGGTCAGGTGGCGTAGCGGAGATTGCGTTCGTCACCAACGCTGGAGACGCTGGGTTCGCGTGTTCGAATCCAGCTCCCGGCGTTGTCACCAGCTTGGCTGGCCGTTCACACTAATACAATTGGCAGTATTAGGGGGTGGGGAAAGCTGGCGGTGGGTCCTGGGCGTTGTGGACAGCGACCCCTACAGTTCGGTCGGGGCGCCTGCTCAGCGAGGGTAGGATCTGGAGAGAGGTAGTGCGGCCTCCCACACGTTACACTCTCCCAGTGAGAATCTGCGCGGCCAGGCTGGCTGCCGGCTGGCTACACATGCGTCGGAGGAAAGCATGTGACAGTCTCCGGCCTCTCGGACCAACAGTAGGGGAAAGTGCGCAACAACCAGGAAGGGGGTTGGGAATTGGCATAACGACTAACAGTGGGATGGGAGAAAAATCGGAAAAAAGGAGGGGGAAAAAAGATAATAAAAAATAAAATAAAAAAAAAACATCATGAATAGGCAAGCTAGCATTCGGATCAGGCTAGAAGCAATACAGAATGATTTTATTTTATTTTATTTTATTACGGATCCCCATTAGCTGGTGCCATGGCAACCAGCTAGTCTTCCTGGTTAACGATGCTAACATGCAAACCAACACGCAGACTGGACTCGATGTAATACAGAATATTCAGAGGAGTATGGAGGCTAATTCAAAAGAAATAAAACAAACAACCCCCAAAAGAAGGACAAAGAGACGCTGGATACAACCGACCAACCAGGACTCGGGCACCGAGGTCAGCCGGACCATCCGGGAAGCAAGCACGGATATCGCCCGGGCCGGCCAGGATGCGAGCATTGGGGCCACATGCACCAACTGGGAGCCGAGATCAACCAAACCAGGATTCCAATAACGAGATCTCACACACCAAACAGGACTTGAGCACTGAGGTCACACGCACTGACCAAGATTCAATACCACATATACATATTATTTGATAGTGAATGGATGTTATGATTCGAGACACACTGCAGATAACACACAGACCACTGGGAATACAGACAAGGTAAACACATTAGTTGGGAAAATTGGGACTTGATTCGGGACATATCATATAAATTACACATACTAGACTAAACTGTAGACACTAACACACATGACGCACAACTAAGATGACGGGGAACATAGGAAAAACATTCGGAGACCTGACCGGGAGCTCTGGAACTGTACTATCATGAAAGATAAAAATTCAAAGAACATTTTGGACAATAATAGGGACATTGGAGAATCCCAATTGGGGAATCTCCGTCGTTATAGGAGGGGCCCTCTCCAGGAGAGTGTTACCCCTCCAGCCCGCCAACGGGGGTTAAACAGGGTTAAAAAGAATTACCTGGGAAGTGCCAATTGTCTTTAGTCCTTTTTTAATAAATTTTTTTTTAGTTATGTTAGAATAGCAGTTGCTTTGAATGTGCACATGGACAATTGTGAAGGACAAGAATTCTAAATGTTGGACATGAAGAGAGGCTTGGAGAATCTCCTTTGGGGGATATCTCCATCTCTAGGGGGGGGGGCTGATTCCCCTCCAAACCGCCAACGGGGGAAAGAGTGCTAAAGATATGGCTTATTTAAAAAAAAATCTTATTGTGTTATCAGTGCTATTTTTTCATAAATGTATATAGTGATATATCGGCGGATCGACCCGGGAGAGGAGGGCCTTGCGTGTTGCGGGGTCGGTGGTGGGGTCTTGTGTGTTGTGGGGTCGATGTGCGGGGGTGGGGGGGGTATCTGTGACATGGGAGGTAACGGGCTGGGCTCGGTGGGGGGGAGCCCTGCACTCTCCTCTATTGGGCCTGGCCCAATCAATTCAAGGGACCCGTGTTGCAGGTGCCCGGCTCCGTGTATAGCGGTCCTGGGATATGGGGGAGTCCTACTAGTGGGCCTGGGATATGGGGGTGCTCTGATTCTTGGGGAGGCCTATTGGGGGGGTCAGAGTGGATGCGCTTTGCCCAGGGGGGCCTTGTGTGTTGTGGGATCGGCGTGCGTGGGGTGGGGTTCTTGGGGACATGGGAGGTAACGGGCTTGGCTCGGTGGGGGGGAGTCCCCTGCACTCTCCTCTACTGGGCCAGGCCCAATCAATTCAAGGGACCCGTGTCGCTGGGTTCCGGCTCCGTGTATAGAGGTCCTGGGATATGGGGGAGCTCTATCTCTCGGGGTGGATGGCGGAAGGGGGGGGATATTTCTTTTATTATTTCTGTTATTTGAATGTATTGTCTGATGTATGTTTGTAAACTAAAACTAACACTGCAAATAAAGATTAGAGTTTAAAAAATAAGTCAGATGATTGACAGGGGCTGGCGTGAGCTGGGAAGTGTCGTTTTTTTTTATTCGAAAGCCCATCAAAAGCCCTGGGTCTCTTCTCTCAAAAGGGTACACTCAAGTTAGGTTGCGCCAAATCCTCGCGTCTATAATCGCCTTTTTCTGACTCGATGCCCTGAGATTTCTATAAAGTCATATTTCACTGATAACACTTAAAATCATTGGTAAACAAACATAGTCACTTTGACTGCTGTTTTGACTGGGTTAGGGTCTTTACTCTTGGCTACATTTGAAGAAAAAAAACGCAACATTAATTTATACATTCTGTAGAAATGGATTTATGGCGTGATATCAATATCATACCGGTACTATGACCCTGGGTCTCTTCTCTCAAAAGGATACACTCAAGTTAGGTTGCGCCAAATCCTCGCGTCTATAATCGCCTTTTTCTGACTCGATGCCCTGAGATTTCTATAAAGTCATATTTCACTGATAATGTGGGAACGCAAGAAAGGATGAAACGGGAGACGGTAGTCGAGTCTTTCCTTTACTTCCCAACATAAATTACATACATCCAACAGAGTGCAGAGACGTTTAACGTTACTACTAGAAAGTGACAGCAGCCAGCTGACAGCTGACAGGTGACATCATATAGGTTACCAAATACACACCCGTTCCCAGAATCCCCAGGCTTAAAGGAGCACTCACTCCGCTCCTCAAGTCCAGTGAATGTCTGCACCAATTGTGCGTGATAAGTGAGTCACCACAATAACACTTAAAATCATTGGTAAACAAACGTAGTGCTGAAAATATACACTTTGACTGCTGTTTTGACTGGGTTAGGGTCTTTACTCTTGGCTACATTTAAAAAAAAAAAACGCAACATTAATTTATACATTCTGTAGAAATGGATTTATGGCGTGATATCAATATCATACCGGTACTATGTTTTAATGACGCCACATGCACGTGCGCGCGCTCCCGCGCATGCGCATAAATGTTCCCTCGCATACACTGACTAAAGACAGTGCCTAATTGCCTCTACGAATGGAATGTAACACATTTCATTCACAAATTGTGTGAATGTATCTGAGGCTACGTTTAGACAAGCGTTTTGTGAACAGAAACCGCAAAAGTCATCTTGCGGTTTCACTTTTAATTTTACGTTTAGACGAGCGTTTTGGGGTGGAATTCTCCGTGCAGACGACGGAGCCCCGCTGTCACGATTGGCGCATATGTCACATGACGTGCTGTGAAGACCCGCCCTACTCTGCCTCTGATTCGCAGACTGTGGATGGGGAATGTGATTGGGCCAAAGCAGAGTCACTCACAGACAGTGGGTCCACTCACGCCGCGGGACAGATTCTTGTGTATTTAACCCTTTCACTGCCACACGACAGCCGGTTGTGTGATAGTAAAGGGTTAACCTTCTGTCGTGTCGTGGCAGTGAAAGGGTTAAAAGTACTGCCAATGTAGCCTTCAGGTGATCTCCGTTGATATATTGTCAGACATACTTGCTTTGTTTACGTCTCGGCTACTGGCGCATACCTGCTACCTGTGACGTAAGCAGTACGCGCGACCAGAGCCGTGACAACCCTTTCGTCATCGCTTTAACAGATTTATACGGTTTAACAGTTTAGACGAGAGCGCAAAGCTTTTGCGTTTCTAGGAATTCCACCCTGGAAGGTAGTCTCACTTTTTTGCGGTTTCACCCCGTAAAAACGCCGTTTCCGTATAAACGAAAGGCACATCCGAAAAATTATTTTTGCGGATTCACCTGCTAGCGTTTCCGTCTAAACGGGGCCTGAGAACGTATTTGAACACACCTGACGACCGGCCGTATTGTTATGCAAAGTAGTACTTAGCGAGTTGGGGCAGGGGCGTATCTAGACCCAGCACTTCAGTAGGGCACAGAAGGGCACCAAAAACTATGAAGCGGGAGCGCGTAGTGCGACCGCGAGAATAATTTGGCCGGTTTTGGCCGGTTAGTGGGCGAAAATGGGTGGATTTTGTAACTATTTTTTTTAAACTTTATTTTCGGTTTTAGGGTTAGGTTAGGGTTATGTTATTTAATTATTTGGGGGAGCCAGCCCCCCAAACTCCTGAAATGCATAGAAATCTATGAAATAAATAAAACAATCTGACATTTATATTAAAAAGAGCTAGCCCCCCAAACCCCTAAAATACATAGAAATCTATGCATTTTGGAACAGTTACTATATATATAGTCAAGAAAGCATTTAGTCATACTTAAAGTTTAAAGTGCTTTACTTGCATTGAACATTGCATTGAACATTGAACATTGAGGAGACATCATTAGAAAGCACAATGTATGTTTCCATAGTTACGCAGATTACACACAATTGTACATCTCCGCTGAACCAAATTATCACACAGCTATAAACTCCATTTCCGCCTGTCTCTTAGCAATAAACAAATGGATGACAAACAACTTCCTAAAATTAAATGAGGGCAAAACTGAAATCCTACTAGTCGGTCCTATAACAAAAAGAGAAATGTTACAGAGCAATATGGGGCAACTTACTCCTTGGATCAAACCCAAAGTTACAAGTAAATAACCTACACTGGCTTCCAGTAACATTTAGAATTGATTTCAAGGTCCTCCTCCGTATATACAAAGTATAAACATTGCGATCATCTACTATTGAAGGTTCCAAGCCACAGTCTAAAGAAAATTGGGGATGCAGCCTTTGCTAACTATGCACCAAAGTTATGGAACACACTACCTATGGACATTAGGGAAGCTAGATCTCTTAATATTTTCAGAAATAAGCTAAAAACGTACCCCTTCACCATAGCCTTCTAATACACCCCGCTGTTGATTGTACTGTAGCACTATTTTACTCTGGCCATTCTATTGCATAATTTTACTATCTATTTTACTATTCTATTATTGCACTGTATTATTGGTGTGCAAACCAGTCAACTTACAAAAAAGAGCCTGTTGGAGGATTTCAACAAGATAAATGCGACAACATTGCAAAATATTTCACTATAATATTTCAAAGTGAAGTAAAAAATATCATAATAATTATTTGATCATGTTAAAAAAGGGGAAATAAAAAACATTTGTAAAAAAAAAAAAAAAAAAAAAAAAAAAAATCAGTGGGGCACAGATGATCATCAGTAGGGCACGTGCCCTACTGATAGTGGTCTAAATACGCCGATGAGTTGGGGCATCAGTCGAGTGCAGCGCATTCCTGTGTGCACGTGCGTGCACATCCGTGCATGTGTGTGCGCGTGCTTCTGCTCACAGACTGGTTGCACGGTGTGCAACCCCGTCCCATGAGCAACGCATGCCTGAACTCGAGACTGGAAGCATGCAATAGGTAGAGTAGGGTGACAATCGAAAGGCGGCAAATTCAACTTTTCAACAATGTATTGGTTGATCGGGAAAAACGCAGCCCGGAGTTGGCAGACGACGGCAAAGTGCCGCGGCATGCGCATGTGGTTAATACACATACAGTAGATATCAAACAGAACAAGGGTACAAAACAACTAATGACAAAAACAAAAACCTCTCAGTAAAAACTGGAAGAGGGGGAAAAAGGAAAACAAAAGAACTATCACTAAACTCTAACCAGAACATCAAACACGAGGAACACTTACTTGCCAACAGAGACCGTGCAACAGAGACAATGGACCGACACAGAGAACAGGAACTCAAATACACAAGAAAAAATTACAAACGAGAAACACCTGGGATGATAACAACTGGAGACACCTGGGAGGGGAAACAGACTGACAAGAACTACAAGAAAACAACACAAGGAACTACAACTATGGAAGACAAGACAACCAACACTGGGACAAAACAAGCAGACTACAAACACTAAACTGTGAACGTAATACAAGACAGAAACACTAGACTAACAGGGGAACATGAAGGAGAGTGAGAGAAAGAACACAAAGAGAGTGAGACAGAGAGACAAGGAACACACATACATGGACAGGGAGAGGTAGAGCACGGGAGAACCGTCCATGGACAGGTGGAACGTTACAATATCAGGTCATCTCTTTTGATGGTAAATGGACTGCATTCATATAACACTTTTATCCAAAGTGCTTTGCAACTTATGCCTCACATTCACACACCGAGAGCGGAGTCAACCATGCAAGGTGCCAACTTCCTCATCAGGTTTAGGTGTTTTGCTCAAGGATACTTCGACACACTGCCAGGAGGAGCCGGGATCTAACCGGGACAACCAGACGACCGTTTTACCTCCTGAGTCACTGTTGCCCTCAACGATAGGCCCTAGACACTCCTATTTTGAACTTAACTCATTGACTGCCACTGTGTTTTCCCATCTCTAATCCCTGGCTTCAGTGTTTCAGACCGCTTTAACGATGTTTGTAGACCCATCGTATATTCTATATTATAGCAATGGAGACATACTATGGCTCATTTGAAATGCGTATATTTATACTCCCAGCAGGGAACAAACCATTTGTTTCTACATACGTCCGATCCTGCGCAATCCCAGGCTAAATAGTGGCCATTTCCCAAAGATGCTAATTTTCTAGGAAGAGAGATATTGTGTCTTTTGTGAATCATGCGCCTGGCTTGGCCCGGCGGTGAGATTTGGAGTTGGACAAGACCCCCCCATGTATTTCTAATCCATAAGCGTCAAATCCTATATGAGATATATTGATGATATGTTTTTTATTTGGTCTGGTTCATCGTCTGATCTTTATGCCTTCCTTGAGTACCTGAACACCTGTACAGAAACGATAAAGTTTACATTAAAGTTTGATATGCATATTCTACCTTTCCTAGATGTTTTGATCAAGAAAGCCCCTGGGCCCTGTTTCTCGTACCTGGTTCAACTAAGTCGATCAAGATGTCATTATCCAGATTCAGTTAACCCGATGTTCGAAGCCGGGATTTTCCTGTTCCTCGAAGGTGGATTCAGTCTCGTTAACTCGATTCAGACTTGAGACTCAGGCTAAGTGCGCGCGGCCGCTTTAGGTGAAAAGCCAGCACGTATCGATGGCAGAGATCCTGATTCTCTAACGGCATTGATTGATTAATTGATTTAAGACTTTATTGACAGATTGCAATACGGCTCAATCGCCTCGCCGACAAGTTAAATGCGTTATCTATAGGCTAATTCTAAGTCCCTCATTACCTCAATCAATCAGATTATATTTCTTTAAACTTGCCTGCTGGATTGAATAATCAAATGAGATCTTGCTAGCGAAAATAATTAGTTAAACTGTTATATAGAATTACGATACGGCTCTCTTACCCATTGATTGATGTATAGTCGATCTTTAACTTATCTCCAATGTGGTCTAACGGGTTGTTCTTTTGACTTTCACGCAGACGACCGGGGTTCGAGACCCTAGTCTTTTCCTTCTTTTTGCAATATAGGAATAATTCAATTTGGTGCACGTTGAGAGCTATATAAAGAATGACATCCTCAATGCATGTAGATTTATAATATTTTAACTTAAAACTATGCTACCTTTGCGTATAATCATTAATATTATATTCCAAAAATGTATATTGGAAAGACGGGGATGCGAACCCCGGTCGCCGGGTTGCCAGGATTGAGCACTACCGCTGAGCCACTGTGCCAGATGGGATAAATTCATTGTTTATACATTAATGAACGAGAGACCCGTGTTTAGAATATTCTTTGTTTTGAAGGAAGTTTTATCTCTTTATCCTCATTCATTAATGTGACGTCAACGGCTCATTCAATTTCTCAAATCCGTCAAACAGCGCATCTCATCAGACATCTTAATCCCAGTTACAATTAAAATAACCACATAATGTGTACATCGCAAGAGCGAGCGCCACGGTATATATAACGTGCATTATTTAGGACAAAGTGAATTTAGTATCAGCATTTTGGGTCTATTTTACATTTCAAAAGCCCCCTCTGGAAGAATGGAGCACAAAAACGTAATTCAGAATGGTATAATGCAGATCGTAGACTGTGGGAATAATTTCAGGAAACTGGCTGTCACTTCTTTGCGGGGGCGTGGCGATGGTTCAGGCTAACTTGAACTTGAACTCTGCTTTCGACCAGGCTCAAACTTTTGGATCTGTTGTCATGGTGATTTGGAAAATCCAGGTACGGGGAACCGGAAAGTCCGGCTAACTCAGTTATCCAGTTAAAGTTATCCGGCTAACTCAGTTATCCAGGTACGAGGAACGGGGCCCTGATGGTATCTCATTACATACAGAGGTCTTCAAAAAGGAGACAGACCGTAACTCGTTCTTACATTATTCCAGTTACCACACCCCAGCCTTGAAGAATAGTCTACCTTTCAGCCAAATCCTCCGTTATAGGAGAATTTGTGACACGGAAGATAGATTTATTGCACAAGCAGAGGTTCTCCGTGGCAGTTTCCATGAAAGAGGCTATAGTGTCGATTTGACACGTAAAGCCCTGAACAAAACCAATCTGATCGATAGGGCCACGCTGTTTACCCCCAAAAAGAAAAAAGAAAACACAGACAAAGTATCTTTTGTGTCCACTTTTAGCCCCATCACGAGAGGCATACGGAGTATTGTCAATAAATATTGGCATATTCTACAGTCTGATCCACTAATAGGGACAGCATTTCAACATTCGCCTAATTATTTTTATAAGAGACAAGCGAATCTGTCTAACCTTTTAGTCAAAACTGACTTGCCCTTAAGGAAACCTACACATTTATTGTCGAATATCCCAGATGGAAATGTTCCTTGTCAGGCCTGTGTACAGTGTCAAGGCATGATCAAAGATAAATTTTACACAAACCCGAAAACGGGCAAAAGTATACCCGTTAAAGGGCGTATCACGTGTAATTAATCAAATCTGGTGTATCTGCTAAAATGTCAGTGTAATTTTTCTTATGTGGGGAAAACAACCAGAGCCTTTAAAACAAGAATCAGTGAACACAAGTGTTCTGTGAGAAATTCAGATATCAAGTCGTCAGTAGCCAGACATTTTTCCAGGTGTAAACATACCGTTAACGACCTCAGATACATGGGACTTGAGTTAGTCCACAGGCCCGTGAGAGGGGGAGACAGACACAAGTTACTATTACAACGGGAATGTTATTATATCCACCTGTTTAATTGCATAGAACCTAAAGGAATGAATGAAGAGAACGTTTTAACCTGTTTCCTTTAAGTACCTTTTACCTATAATATTATTATTTTGGTTTAATTCATGTGGTTGTTTTCAAGCATGAGGTATGTTTTTTCCTATGATTCTCAATAAATAAGTAAAGGGGCTCAATTAGCCCTAGAAAGTACGGGCATGTTACATATCAAGTTTCTGGTAATGTAATGTATTTATGTTTTTGTTTGATATATGTTTTATATATGTATAATCTGTGTATTTACTATTTTGATAGGTCTTTCCTTTGGTCATTGAGGACCAATAGACTCAGGCACACCTGCGCCGTGATGCCATTTCCTGCCAAGTCATTAACCACCAGGTGTATATAACCACCATCTTGACTGTAATTTCATTGCTAGCCATAACACTGACGAAGGAATAAGAATTCCGAAACATGTTTGTTTCCACTTCAGGCTGCTATTAAATACTTGAACCTGAGAGTGCTGGTCCAGCTTCCCTGCTTCTTTTTTATAATCCATAAACGTACCTCGTCCATTTTGTGCGCCAGCGAATTTGCAAGAAGGAGGCTGGGAAGAGCGGTGCTATGAGGAGCCAGAGCTAGCCTCAGTCGCGCCAGGTCTGCTGCCCTGCTTCTGCTTTCGATCCCTCCCCGCCACCTACGAGGCCTCTTTGTCCGGGGAGGCGATGTAAACAGACCCGGTGTGCCCGGAGGTCTGACGATGTCATTCGGTCCATTGAAAAAGATGGAAATATCCAGTAATCCGACATGTGAACCAATGTCCAGTAGCTCTTGTCTTGTGTACAAAGGGTCAGCGCGAATATATTGGGCGAATAGCCTGAACATGAGTATGCAAATAATAGTTGATTTGCCGTTCCTGGCGGGACAAAACGCTGCTGCTTGATCAAGCATTGCCATCCTAGCTCAAAAGGTAGGCGAGACTGCCACATATCGGGATTTAGTCGTCATCAGTGTTACCAAATCCATACATGTCTAGTATCATACATGTCTAGTATCATAATAAAATAAAATACAAACATAAAACGAATATACTCGTTTTTGGCAGTCAATGTGTTAAGTGTTGAATTCCCTTAATCTGGCTATTGATAAGGATAGCATCACATTGCTACACATCCTATCAATAATGACTAGTGTAGAGAGGGGGGGCATAATTATTGTCCTATCAGGCTGTTACAGAATGACACAGAGCCTCCAAAGAACACTCAAGGAATCATCCCTTAGTGACTTTATTTGACTTTCCCTTTCTAGGTTACAAAAAAGACATCAATGGACATCTGCGAAGGGACATCAACACAATTGCCACCACAGTTATGAATCCATGTGATTCCCAATAATTTTCCATCCCCGGTGTTACGAAGGATCAGATTAAACCGAATATATATATTTATTTATTGATATATATTGAATAGTATTTGTATATCGTTTGATATCCCCTGTATATTCCTTGTACATATACACGGAATATCCCTTTTAGCCCAGACCATAATAGTTCATTCTCCTATTGGACAGCGGTCCACCGGCGCCAGGGACCAGCCCCCGGAGCCAAGTTCAAAGTCACCGACACGACATGTCTGTACTTGCCCGGCCCTGCCCAGGGATACGGCGACAGAAATGAGAGTGGCACTATTTGTGCACCGTGCGTATAAATACGGCGCAGGTGAATGTAGAAGACCCTTAGCCCCTTACCTCCGTACCCTTCGTCCTTTTAGCATGTTACCAATAAGTTGAAGCCTCACCCACGATACAACGTGCGGTGAAGTATGGCCTGTTTGGCCTCAGAGTAGAGCATCGAGACCGCGTGCGAATTAATAACTGAATTGTCAGAGTTTGGCACTATACCGTCGAGTGCGACATATTTCTATTGAGTCTTTAATAGTCTATTTGTGTATAGTGTATCGTGCGGTTAGAATTCTATAGTGACCAGCGTCTCCAACGCTTTCTCGTATTAGCTAGAGTTCTTATCCAGGCTGGGCCGACCGCATGGCGCCTTCACCCGAGGAGACCTAGGCGAGAACCGTATGGACATGTACACTGGATTAATCTACCTGACGACTACATAGCCTTTGCGGCTGGAATATATTTGCTTTGGTCCTATGATTTATGGAGCGGATAATCGCAGACGCCTGCACGTGTTGGATTTACCCCGAGAGGAGTCAAGTCGAGTCGGCGCTCAGAGAGCCTGAGGCCGCCTAGCTTTCTTCACTGTAGAGCTACAGTCTACAAGAGAACCAAGCTGTATTCGTCTGTGGATCAAGAGACTACTGCACCGGCTTCTGTACCTGAAGTCTCCCTAGTCATCGTTGACCAGACGTCCTACTACCGACAGATCTTCTACCCCCCTGCTGGCTTACAACCAGTGGGAACCCTTTCCAGTATCTCCCGCTATTACTAGTGCACCATAGATATAATTCCCTAAGATTCAGGTTGTATAATTACCTCCTGCGTAACCAGAGAATGGACATTCGTTATTGATTTGCCTATGCATACTCCTTTGCCTTACAAGTGCATTCAAAGAATAATGTAAAGTATCCTATGTACCTTTTGCTCCATTAAATACTTGATTAATACCTTTGACTGGAACCGATTTCATTGTGGGAAGTGTTCATCATATTCATATATCGTGTACTGTATGGCCAGTAATTAAAGTACATAAAGCGGTAGTGGTTTAATGATACCATACTTATCAATACAGTCAGGGAATTGTACCCCTCAGTTACAATTGGTCCTTCGAGCCGGAGAATAACTAGTGTAATATTAATATAGCGGTATTAATATTGAAATGGCCTATGATGAACACTCCACAAAACGGTCCTCCTAAAGTAGATCGCCCGCAGCGTAGACGGCAGCCACCTCAGCACTTAGAGGATTACGTTGCCAGTATACTACCTAGCCTTCTACAGACGGTAAACGCGGAAAAAGTAGAAAGTAAAATTATGTCCGACCCTATCAACCAGGCTACCCCGCCAACAGAGGCCCTAGTGGGTTCTAATGTAACTGACCAAGCTCACGGTAGGGACCAGGAGGGAACTGACACGACTTTACCCCCCGCCAAGACCGAAGAAGTAGTCCCCGGAGAGCTCCAGGAGAAAGACAACCCTCCAGAGATGGAACTCTGCCCGGTACAAGAAGAGGAGAGCGCCCAGGAGATAGAGCTCCAGGACTCCCCGCAGGAGAACGCATCTCCAACGAGTACTGCCAGGAGCGGATCACCTCAACCAGCGTCTTCCCCCAGCGAGGCGGACAAGATGCTGGCACAGGCGTTCCTCGCCAGCCTAGCAGCCTCAACAGAGCGCGATCGACTCCAAGCACAGACGCTTAGTGAGCGCGAACATTCTTCCATGGAAAGAGAACGCCTCCAAGCGCAGCAACGGAGCGACGAAGATCGTATACGTCTAGAGATTAGACTCCTTCAGACGGAAGAGAATATGGTAAGAGACCACGCCGAAGCCCAGCGCGCCGCCGCCGAAGCCCAGCGCGCCGCTGCCGGTGCCCAAAGAGAAGCAGAGCGCGACATCGCTCTCACCAAGCGCGAAGCAGAGCGCGACATCGCTCTCACCAAGCGCGAAGCCGAGCGCGACCGATTACAAGCGCAGCTAATGGAGCAGCTGATCGCCAGGGCAACACCCCCTCCCTCCACACGGGGTTCCAGGGCCTCGTCAAGACACGGGTCAAGGGCACCCTCCCCTAACCGATTAAGCGACCCTGAGCCCGACCACCAGAGAGAGCCTATACCCCCCTCCGAACTCCTTCCCCGACCGGTCCCAGTGAGACCCAGCTACAAGGAAGGAACGGTATACACCGCGGAGAGGCTAAATAGACGACTACAGGATCGAGAGGACCTGACAGAGGAAGAAGAAGAGGGAGAGGAGGAGAGTCAAGCCCGACAGCAGCACAGTACTCCACAGGACCAGGAGGTCCAGTACAGCCCAGGCTCTACCCCCGCGGCTCTGCGCTACAGACCCCCGACTCAATTCACGGGTGAGATTGACGCACGACCAGTCCCGAGGAATAGCACCTGGATACGCGGGCCATGGTACCCTGCCGGTACCAGCCCACAGAGAGGCGTAAGAGGAGACTTGCCTAGGAGGCCTCTCTTCCAACGCTCACCGATGTGCCAGCCATCTACGGCATCATACATTGGCACACCAACGTTTCCAGACTTCACCCATGAGAACAGAGCACAGTACACGGAGCTACGGATGTGCTTAGAGACAATGATGGCTGATGTAGCTGATGAACGCCACAAGTATGCTATCCTATTGAAGCACCTCAAGGTGCCCCGAGCGCACAATATAGCGCTGGCCTATGCCACCTCTACTACCCCATACACAGCGGCTCTAGCAGCAGTCGACCAAAGATATGGACACATATGGGACTACGTAATACAAGAGATAAGGCATATTGACCGCCTACCCCCAGCAACAGACAATCGCTCACTAGACGACCTGTCTATCAAGGTACAATCCCTGGTAGGGATGCTGGGGGCGCAACGAGAAAAGGGTATGCACGAACTATACGCAAACTCTAATGTCGAGAGGATTTTAGAGAAGCTTCCGCCCGCCCGACAAGAGCGCTTCAGGCGGCAAAGAGACCACCGTGATCCTAACGGTCCCGAGCCATCCCTCCTAGACCTAGCCGACTTCCTGGCGAGAGAAGTCAGCAGCCTGCGATTGGATACGTTCGTGCGGAGCACACCAAGCTCCAGAGAGGGACCTAGGAGAGCAAACGATGGCCGAAGATTGGTGACTGTCATGCACCAATCAGAACCAGTACCGAGCAGCAAGAACCACAGTACCCCCTCGATGAAAGAGAAGTGGAAGATGGTGTGCCCGTACTGCGAGAAAGAACACTGGTTGTCACAATGTGACACATTCAAGAAGATGACCGCCGACGAAGTGGGTCAATGGATAAAGTCCAACCGACGCTGTTACCGATGTGCGCGCAGTCACATGGCAGCCGAGTGCCGCTTAAAGAAGAGGTGTAGTCGGTGTGACGGAGCCCACCTAGATGTCCTACACGACGACAGTAACAGAAGAAAGCCCGCACCCTCAAGCAGCACAAAGGCAAGTGTTATGTACATTGACCCCGCCAGCAGCGGGGGCGCCCGAGTGCTCTTAAAGGTGATCCGCGTAACACTGAGTTACCAAGACAAGGTCATGGACACTTACGCCGTCCTTGATGACGGGTCAGAGAAGGCCCTTCTCCTCGCATCCGCTGCGGCCCAGCTGGGGCTGCGGGGGAGCGAAAACCAAATGACGATTCGGACAATAAGAAGAGATCTAAAGACGATAAAGGGCGAGAATGTCTCCTTCACTATCGCAGCAAGCGGGCAGCCAGAGAGACGGTATAGGATTACTAATGCTTTCACCAGCCAAGAAATAGGCCTGTCGCAGTACACCTACCCCATCGCCAAGCTGATGGATAAATATGTGCACCTGCGTCAACTACCTATCCCGCTCATAGACGGTCCCACCCCGACCCTGCTGATAGGCTCCGACCATGCAGACCTCATAGTCCTGATAGACCGGGTCCACACAGGGCCCAGAGGCTGTCCTGCAGCAGTCGAGACCCGCCTAGGATGGACATTACAAGGCCCCCTCGCTAAGTCTCTTAACCGAACAGCAGCCACTAGCTGCCTCCACTCCAGAGTGACAGAAGAAGACACCACCCTCCTACAGCATGTCGAGAGGCTATGGACACTAGAGACAATGCCCTTTAAGAACGAAAAGAAAGACATTCGTTCCAAGGAAGACATTTACGCCATAGCACTCCTCGAGCAAGGGACAAAGAGAGTCAAAGTCAACGGAGTGATGAGATACGCAACTCCACTCTTGAGGCGAGAGGGTATGCCCACCTTCCACGCCCCAAAAGAAGCGACGGAGCGGTATCTATTGAACACAGAGCGGCGCCTAGCCAGAGACCCCGCTCAAGAGACTGTGTACCGCGCTGAGATTAACAAGCTAATCACAGCGGGACACATAAAGAAAATTGACATTAAAGAGGCCGATCAGACGACCGAATCATGGTACGTGCCGCACCACAAAGTCCACCACAACGGCAAGGATCGTATTGTGTTCAACTGCAGCTACCAGATCGGATCACAAAATCTGAATAAAGAGCTCTTGCCCGGCCCAACACTCGGCCCCTCCCTACTAGGCGTGTTACTACGTTTCCGCCAGATCCGGTCTGATTCGTGCAGATACAAGGTCTTCGTGGGGGTCAGAGTCACAGAGATTCAAGATTTAACAGAAGTAGCAAGCTGGAGGTATGTGGACACAAAACACAACCCAGTTGACGTCATCACCCGGGGAATGTCCCTGGATGACCTCACCCGTCACAACCTATACAGTGACGGACCAGAGTTTCTCAAGCTCCCGGAAGGAGAGTGGCCTACACCCACCCCACGGGAGGCGAGTAAAGAGGAGGCCGAAAACAAGAAATCTGTGTTCTGTGGATTGAACACACTCGTCTCCACAGACCCCGACATAGACGATTGCCTCACCCTAGAGAGTGCGCAGCTAAAGACATTTCTGTGGCACCACCCAGAGGTTCAGCCCACTACTGACATTTCAGCAGCTGACTACGAAGAAGCAGAACTTCTTCTACTACAACGAGCCCAGAGAGACTCGTTCCCCGATGAGCTAGACTGTCTACAGGGAGCAAAGCCCGTCCCATCAGACAGCAGACTGCTCCACCTAGCCCCCGAGAGCGACGCCCATGGTCTCATCAGAGTGGGTGGTCGTCTGCGGAGAGCCCCAGACTTACCGGATGACGTCAAGTACCCGATAGTCTTGAACAGCCGACACAAGGTCACAGAGCTGATCATAAAGAAATACGACGAGGATGTGCACCACGCAGGGGCAGAGAGAGTCTTCGCGGAGATCAGACGTCGTTATTGGATACTGCAAGGGAGAGAAGCAGTGCGGCGCTTCCAGCGAACCTGTCTAGACTGTCGTAAGTGGCGAGCGCAGCCCAGTATACCCCGGATGGCTGACCTACCTCCCTGTCGCCTCCGACTCGGCGACAAGCCTTTTCACTCCACCGGTATGGACTGTTTCGGCCCGCTATATATAAAGAAAGGAAGAGGAACCGAGAAGCGGTGGGGTATTGTATTCAAATGCATGACCACCCGAGCGATACATATAGAACTCCTTCCAACCATGAGCACAGACTCATTCCTTATGGCCTTCCGAAGATTCACATCGCGGAAAGGCAAACCGTCTATATTGTTGTCTGATCACGGGACAAACTTCAAAGGCGGAGAAAGAGAGCTGAGAGAGAGCTTCCAAGCTATGGGCCCAGAACTTAAGACCCACCTCGCTCCATCCCAGATTGACTTCCAGTTTAATCCCCCGAACGCACCTCACTTCGGTGGAACTTGGGAACGAGAAGTACGTTCAATAAAGACAGCCCTGTACGCCGTGCTTGGGGCCCAGACCGTGGCGGAAGAAGTCCTAATGACGGTCCTCACGGAGATCGAGGGAGTATTGAACTCAAAGCCCCTCGGTTACGTCTCAAGTGATGTAGCAGATGTCGACCCAGTCACCCCCAACACACTCTTGATGGGGCGGCTGGACCCCGCGCTACCCCAGACAATGTACAGGCCTGAAGAAGCGAACGGCCGAAGAATGTGGAGGTACAGTCAAGTATTGGCTGACAAGTTTTGGAACAGCTTCCTACTCCACTACCTACCGTCTCTACAGACCCGCCAGAAATGGGTAAAAGAGAGAGACAATTTGACAGAAGGAACAGTCGTCATGATTATCGACCAGTCACTACCCCGAGCTATGTGGCCGGCTGGCCGCGTAAGCAAAGTGATCACCGGTGCCGACGGAAAGGTCCGAGCAGCTGAAGTGCTCGTCCAAGGGCGGACCTACACCCGACCCGTGGCGAGGCTAATAGAACTGCCAAGGCTCCCCGATACTATCGATGACGACCATGACCCCATGACTTTGTGAACTGACTGACCCTCACAGCAGACATTGGGTAGTGGACAGTGCGGTTAATCTGTCTCTGCTTAGCTAATTAGGTGGGACTAATTAGGGTGCGGCTGTTACGAAGGATCAGATTAAACCGAATATATATATTTATTTATTGATATATATTGAATAGTATTTGTATATCGTTTGATATCCCCTGTATATTCCTTGTACATATACACGGAATATCCCTTTTAGCCCAGACCATAATAGTTCATTCTCCTATTGGACAGCGGTCCACCGGCGCCAGGGACCGGCCCCCGAAGCCAAGTTCAAAGTCACCGACACGACATGTCTGTACTTGCCCGGCCCTGCCCAGGGATACGGCGACAGAAATGAGAGTGGCACTATTTGTGCACCGTGCGTATAAATACGGCGCAGGTGAATGTAGAAGACCCTTAGCCCCTTACCTCCGTACCCTTCGTCCTTTTAGCATGTTACCGATAAGTTGAAGCCTCACCCACGATACAACGTGCGGTGAAGTATGGCCTGTTTGGCCTCAGAGTAGAGCATCGAGACCGCGTGCGAATTAATAACTGAATTGTCAGAGTTTGGCACTATACCGTCGAGTGCGACATATTTCTATTGAGTCTTTAATAGTCTATTTGTGTATAGTGTATCGTGCGGTTAGAATTATATAGTGACCAGCGTCTCCAACGCTTTCTCGTATTAGCTAGAGTTCTTATCCAGGCTGGGCCGACCGCATGGCGCCTTCACCCGAGGAGACCTAGGCGAGAACCGTATGGACATGTACACTGGATTAATCTACCCGACGACTACATAGCCTTTGCGGCTGGAATATATTTGCTTTGGTCCTATGATTTATGGAGCGGATAATCGCCGACGCCTGCACGTGTTGGATTTACCCCGAGAGGAGTCAAGTCGAGTCGGCGCTCAGAGAGCCTGAGGCCGCCTAGCTTTCTTCACTGTAGAGCTACAGTCTACAAGAGAACCGATTACAAGCGCAGCTAATGGAGCAGCTGATCGCCAGGGCAACACCCCCTCCCTCCACACGGGGTTCCAGGGCCTCGTCAAGACACGGGTCAAGGGCACCCTCCCCTAACCGATTAAGCGACCCTGAGCCCGACCACCAGAGAGAGCCTATACCCCCCTCCGAACTCCTTCCCCGACCGGTCCCAGTGAGACCCAGCTACAAGGAAGGAACGGTATACACCGCGGAGAGGCTAAATAGACGACTACAGGATCGAGAGGACCTGACAGAGGAAGAAGAAGAGGGAGAGGAGGAGAGTCAAGCCCGACAGCAGCACAGTACTCCACAGGACCAGGAGGTCCAGTACAGCCCAGGCTCTACCCCCGCGGCTCTGCGCTACAGACCCCCGACTCAATTCACGGGTGAGATTGACGCACGACCAGTCCCGAGGAATAGCACCTGGATACGCGGGCCATGGTACCCTGCCGGTACCAGCCCACCGAGAGGCGTAAGAGGAGACTTGCCTAGGAGGCCTCTCTTCCAACGCTCACCGATGTGCCAGCCATCTACGGCATCATACATTGGCACACCAACGTTTCCAGACTTCACCCATGAGAACAGAGCACAGTACATGGAGCTACGGATGTGCTTAGAGACAATGATGGCTGATGTAGCTGATGAACGCCACAAGTATGCTATCCTATTGAAGCACCTCAAGGTGCCCCGAGCGCACAATATAGCGCTGGCCTATGCCACCTCTACTACCCCATACACAGCGGCTCTAGCAGCAGTCGACCAAAGATATGGACACATATGGGACTACGTAATACAAGAGATAAGGCATATTGACCGCCTACCCCCAGCAACAGACAATCGCTCACTAGACGACCTGTCTATCAAGGTACAATCCCTGGTAGGGATGCTGGGGGCGCAACGAGAAAAGGGTATGCACGAACTATACGCAAACTCTAATGTCGAGAGGATTTTAGAGAAGCTTCCGCCCGCCCGACAAGAGCGCTTCAGGCGGCAAAGAGACCACCGTGATCCTAACGGTCCCGAGCCATCCCTCCTAGACCTAGCCGACTTCCTGGCGAGAGAAGTCAGCAGCCTGCGATTGGATACGTTCGTGCGGAGCACACCAAGCTCCAGAGAGGGACCTAGGAGAGCAAACGATGGCCGAAGATTGGTGACTGTCATGCACCAATCAGAACCAGTACCGAGCAGCAAGAACCACAGTACCCCCTCGATGAAAGAGAAGTGGAAGATGGTGTGCCCGTACTGCGAGAAAGAACACTGGTTGTCACAATGTGACACATTCAAGAAGATGACCGCCGACGAAGTGGGTCAATGGATAAAGTCCAACCGACGCTGTTACCGATGTGCGCGCAGTCACATGGCAGCCGAGTGCCGCTTAAAGAAGAGGTGTAGTCGGTGTGACGGAGCCCACCTAGATGTCCTACACGACGACAGTAACAGAAGAAAGCCCGCACCCTCAAGCAGCACAAAGGCAAGTGTTATGTACATTGACCCCGCCAGCAGCGGGGGCGCCCGAGTGCTCTTAAAGGTGATCCGCGTAACACTGAGTTACCAAGACAAGGTCATGGACACTTACGCCGTCCTTGATGACGGGTCAGAGAAGGCCCTTCTCCTCGCATCCGCTGCGGCCCAGCTGGGGCTGCGGGGGAGCGAAAACCAAATGACGATTCGGACAATAAGAAGAGATCTAAAGACGATAAAGGGCGAGAATGTCTCCTTCACTATCGCAGCAAGCGGGCAGCCAGAGAGACGGTATAGGATTACTAATGCTTTCACCAGCCAAGAAATAGGCCTGTCGCAGTACACCTACCCCATCGCCAAGCTGATGGATAAATATGTGCACCTGCGTCAACTACCTATCCCGCTCATAGACGGTCCCACCCCGACCCTGCTGATAGGCTCCGACCATGCAGACCTCATAGTCCTGATAGACCGGGTCCACACAGGGCCCAGAGGCTGTCCTGCAGCAGTCGAGACCCGCCTAGGATGGACATTACAAGGCCCCCTCGCTAAGTCTCTTAACCGAACAGCAGCCACTAGCTGCCTCCACTCCAGAGTGACAGAAGAAGACACCACCCTCCTACAGCATGTCGAGAGGCTATGGACACTAGAGACAATGCCCTTTAAGAACGAAAAGAAAGACATTCGTTCCAAGGAAGACATTTACGCCATAGCACTCCTCGAGCAAGGGACAAAGAGAGTCAAAGTCAACGGAGTGATGAGATACGCAACTCCACTCTTGAGGCGAGAGGGTATGCCCACCTTCCACGCCCCAAAAGAAGCGACGGAGCGGTATCTATTGAACACAGAGCGGCGCCTAGCCAGAGACCCCGCTCAAGAGACTGTGTACCGCGCTGAGATTAACAAGCTAATCACAGCGGGACACATAAAGAAAATTGACATTAAAGAGGCCGATCAGACGACCGAATCATGGTACGTGCCGCACCACAAAGTCCACCACAACGGCAAGGATCGTATTGTGTTCAACTGCAGCTACCAGATCGGATCACAAAATCTGAATAAAGAGCTCTTGCCCGGCCCAACACTCGGCCCCTCCCTACTAGGCGTGTTACTACGTTTCCGCCAGATCCGGTCTGATTCGTGCAGATACAAGGTCTTCGTGGGGGTCAGAGTCACAGAGATTCAAGATTTAACAGAAGTAGCAAGCTGGAGGTATGTGGACACAAAACACAACCCAGTTGACGTCATCACCCGGGGAATGTCCCTGGATGACCTCACCCGTCACAACCTATACAGTGACGGACCAGAGTTTCTCAAGCTCCCGGAAGGAGAGTGGCCTACACCCACCCCACGGGAGGCGAGTAAAGAGGAGGCCGAAAACAAGAAATCTGTGTTCTGTGGATTGAACACACTCGTCTCCACAGACCCCGACATAGACGATTGCCTCACCCTAGAGAGTGCGCAGCTAAAGACATTTCTGTGGCACCACCCAGAGGTTCAGCCCACTACTGACATTTCAGCAGCTGACTACGAAGAAGCAGAACTTCTTCTACTACAACGAGCCCAGAGAGACTCGTTCCCCGATGAGCTAGACTGTCTACAGGGAGCAAAGCCCGTCCCATCAGACAGCAGACTGCTCCACCTAGCCCCCGAGAGCGACGCCCATGGTCTCATCAGAGTGGGTGGTCGTCTGCGGAGAGCCCCAGACTTACCGGATGACGTCAAGTACCCGATAGTCTTGAACAGCCGACACAAGGTCACAGAGCTGATCATAAAGAAATACGACGAGGATGTGCACCACGCAGGGGCAGAGAGAGTCTTCGCGGAGATCAGACGTCGTTATTGGATACTGCAAGGGAGAGAAGCAGTGCGGCGCTTCCAGCGAACCTGTCTAGACTGTCGTAAGTGGCGAGCGCAGCCCAGTATACCCCGGATGGCTGACCTACCTCCCTGTCGCCTCCGACTCGGCGACAAGCCTTTTCACTCCACCGGTATGGACTGTTTCGGCCCGCTATATATAAAGAAAGGAAGAGGAACCGAGAAGCGGTGGGGTATTGTATTCAAATGCATGACCACCCGAGCGATACATATAGAACTCCTTCCAACCATGAGCACAGACTCATTCCTTATGGCCTTCCGAAGATTCACATCGCGGAAAGGCAAACCGTCTATATTGTTGTCTGATCACGGGACAAACTTCAAAGGCGGAGAAAGAGAGCTGAGAGAGAGCTTCCAAGCTATGGGCCCAGAACTTAAGACCCACCTCGCTCCATCCCAGATTGACTTCCAGTTTAATCCCCCGAACGCACCTCACTTCGGTGGAACTTGGGAACGAGAAGTACGTTCAATAAAGACAGCCCTGTACGCCGTGCTTGGGGCCCAGACCGTGGCGGAAGAAGTCCTAATGACGGTCCTCACGGAGATCGAGGGAGTATTGAACTCAAAGCCCCTCGGTTACGTCTCAAGTGATGTAGCAGATGTCGACCCAGTCACCCCCAACACACTCTTGATGGGGCGGCTGGACCCCGCGCTACCCCAGACAATGTACAGGCCTGAAGAAGCGAACGGCCGAAGAATGTGGAGGTACAGTCAAGTATTGGCTGACAAGTTTTGGAACAGCTTCCTACTCCACTACCTACCGTCTCTACAGACCCGCCAGAAATGGGTAAAAGAGAGAGACAATTTGACAGAAGGAACAGTCGTCATGATTATCGACCAGTCACTACCCCGAGCTATGTGGCCGGCTGGCCGCGTAAGCAAAGTGATCACCGGTGCCGACGGAAAGGTCCGAGCAGCTGAAGTGCTCGTCCAAGGGCGGACCTACACCCGACCCGTGGCGAGGCTAATAGAACTGCCAAGGCTCCCCGATACTATCGATGACGACCATGACCCCATGACTTTGTGAACTGACTGACCCTCACAGCAGACATTGGGTAGTGGACAGTGCGGTTAATCTGTCTCTGCTTAGCTAATTAGGTGGGACTAATTAGGGTGCGGCTGTTACGAAGGATCAGATTAAACCGAATATATATATTTATTTATTGATATATATTGAATAGTATTTGTATATCGTTTGATATCCCCTGTATATTCCTTGTACATATACACGGAATATCCCTTTTAGCCCAGACCATAATAGTTCATTCTCCTATTGGACAGCGGTCCACCGGCGCCAGGGACCGGCCCCCGAAGCCAAGTTCAAAGTCACCGACACGACATGTCTGTACTTGCCCGGCCCTGCCCAGGGATACGGCGACAGAAATGAGAGTGGCACTATTTGTGCACCGTGCGTATAAATACGGCGCAGGTGAATGTAGAAGACCCTTAGCCCCTTACCTCCGTACCCTTCGTCCTTTTAGCATGTTACCGATAAGTTGAAGCCTCACCCACGATACAACGTGCGGTGAAGTATGGCCTGTTTGGCCTCAGAGTAGAGCATCGAGACCGCGTGCGAATTAATAACTGAATTGTCAGAGTTTGGCACTATACCGTCGAGTGCGACATATTTCTATTGAGTCTTTAATAGTCTATTTGTGTATAGTGTATCGTGCGGTTAGAATTCTATAGTGACCAGCGTCTCCAACGCTTTCTCGTATTAGCTAGAGTTCTTATCCAGGCTGGGCCGACCGCATGGCGCCTTCACCCGAGGAGACCTAGGCGAGAACCGTATGGACATGTACACTGGATTAATCTACCCGACGACTACATAGCCTTTGCGGCTGGAATATATTTGCTTTGGTCCTATGATTTATGGAGCGGATAATCGCCGACGCCTGCACGTGTTGGATTTACCCCGAGAGGAGTCAAGTCGAGTCGGCGCTCAGAGAGCCTGAGGCCGCCTAGCTTTCTTCACTGTAGAGCTACAGTCTACAAGAGAACCAAGCTGTATTCGTCTGTGGATCAAGAGACTACTGCACCGGCTTCTGTACCTGAAGTCTCCCTAGTCATCGTTGACCAGACGTCCTACTACCGACAGATCTTCTACCCCCCTGCTGGCTTACAACCAGTGGGAACCCTTTCCAGTATCTCCCGCTATTACTAGTGTACCATAGATATAATTCCCTAAGATTCAGGTTGTATAATTACCTCCTGCGTAACCAGAGAATGGACATTCGTTATTGATTTGCCTACGCATACTCCTTTGCCTTACAAGTGCATTCAAAGAATAATGTAAAGTATCCTATGTACCTTTTGCTCCATTAAATACTTGATTAATACCTTTGACTGGAACCGATTTCATTGTGGGAAGTGTTCATCATATTCATATATCGTGTACTGTATGGCCAGTAATTAAAGTACATAAAGCGGTAGTGGTTTAATGATACCATACTTATCAATACAGTCAGGGAATTGTACCCCTCAGTTACACCCGGCCTAAGCTAAATGTTTCATCAAAATAAAAAAATTAAGTAATTTCCAATTTGACAAAGCCAATAAGGCCTTTGATCCTGTGAGATGGGTCTAGGAAGGTGGTAGGAGGCAGACCCAAGAGGCAACATTTTGGTCCAAAAATGAAAATGTATTTGCAAAAAGTGAATATCTTTACAGATGTGAAAAACTAAAACAAAAAAAAGAAAAGAACATTAATTCATTAATTTCAAATCAAAATAACAACATGCTATGGCAGCATGCCTGACCCTCTCTCCTCAACTGACAGAAACCAACTGGTTATATAGACCCATACATTCTAGCCCAATCATCTCTGTAGAGACCATTCTTTCTGCAGGGGTGTGCTTCATTGACACCTAAGTACAGGTAAGTATTTCACATTGGATTTCCTTCATACAGTCAACTTAAAGTAAACGTTTTATAATAATTTAATATAAGGTTCTCTTTAGCTTTCAAATACATAACACAGAAAACATCCACTTGGAATCAGAATCCACCCTCTACTTGGTATGACCCATGCCACTAATGACATCACCACACTCATAAGCTACACTGAACGTTAGGTTATGACTATAACCAAGTTCTGTTAGTATAGCGAAGCTCGGCATCGCTCTCTGCACTATCTCGCATATGTGCACGCGCACTGAATAAAGACCACAATGTACCTTTAATCCCAATATTCGTCTGACCACACCCCTATCAGCTTACCCATATAAGCAGGGGTGGGGTCACCCACTCGCCTCTTTCCCAAGCTTTCGCCACAAGGCGAGGTCAAAGGCTGCAGCGGCGTCGGATGCCGAGCTTCGCTATACTAACAGAACTTGGTTATAGTCATAACCTAACGTTCTGTATCGTATCGCTCTCGCTCGGCATCGCTCTCTGCACAAGGGAGGCCGAGCGAGAGCCAACGGCCGACAAATACACCCCGCTGACAGCCCCCCACAAACCATCAGAACAGGGAGGGCCGAGCCCCCCCGACCCACCCTAATGGAGGGTATCCCCCCTATTAGGGGCTTCACGGGAAGGCGACGGACCCGACCGTGCGAAGAGGCACTCAAGCAACTCAACGCACAGGGTGAGCAGACCGTGGCTTGACCCCACGACTACACACACGCACAACCCGCATGCCACCCGGGAACGAACGGAGGAACAACCTCGTTACTGCCCCCAGAATCACGGGGTCAAGGGCAAACCCAACCCCGTGGCAAGGCCGTAGCAGCGGAGCACGAAGGAAGACCCAGACCCACCAAAAGGACTGGACTCCCTGGAATGGGGGCCCGGAGAAGTCCACGATGCCAGCATCAAGACCCCACCAGGTGGGCACGTAGTGCCCCGCCCCCCACATCGCCAGCGTATTCGGACAAAGGCCCCTCAGTTACTGCACCTGGTATTCCCAGGCGGTATCCCAACCAAGTACTAACCAGGCCAGAACCTGCTTAGCTTCCGAGATCGGACGAAATCGGGCGTGTTCAGGTCGGTATGGCCGTAAGCCGAGCGGGCCCTGTCCCCCCAATAGTACACCGCCTGGCACACTGACCCTGCAGAACAGGCAGGCAGCATGGCCGTAAGCACACAAAAAAGGTTAACCAACGGAAGCAGGCAGCGCACCGGGGAAAAACCAGGCAACAGGCTGTTAACCCTAGCCTGGAGACTGCGGACGAGACAGGCGCCAGAGGGGACAGCTGAACACAGCCGCCCCGGCGGAAGGAGCGTAAGCTGGCGGTGTTGCATGACCAAGCCTCCATTTAAAAACCCCCACCCAGAGGGGTCGAGGCAGAGAAGGCTGACACGATTGGCAGACGTCATGAACGTGCAGGGGCACCCTCAACCGGTGAACCCGGGAGTTGACACTGCTCCAACACACCAGGGAATCAACCACCTCGGTGTTACCCAATGCGGTGGTTGTTCCTATAACCCCTCAAGAAAAAACTCCAAAACACACCTGCGGGCATACACCGGCTATACCGCAGTACAAGTGTTTCAGTTTTCAAAAAAGGGTTAACCCAGGCCTACGGGTCGCAAACATCACTTCGGACCGGGCCTGGCGGTACGGGAAGCACAGGGTCACCAGAAGAGGTCAAAAAACCACCCCCACAGGCCCCTCTTCGCCATGCGTGAGAGAGGAGCAAAAAATAATGGAGAACCAGCCCCTAAGCACACCGTACTTGGTATTCCCAGGCGGTCTCCCAACCAAGTACTAACCAGGACCAACCTGTGTAGCGGCCGAGATCCGACGAGATCGAGCGTGTACAGAATGGCATGGCTGTAAGCCATTACGACAGTGCTGAGTAAAAACGTACCCAACCAGGGTCTCCATAGCGCTTAACCCTGTGACACCCAGACCGACCTGGCATTTTTCCCCCTGAAAAAAGCCCAAGTCCCTCAGGGTACCAGAACAGCAGATCTGCATCCCCGGCGGACAACGGGTTCAACTGATCTGGACCAGCGTGACCAGAACCAGTCCCGTGCCCTAACCACGCCGACATGCCTACTCCAGGAGAAGGGCAGATATGCGTGTTGATCTTAACATGAAAAGAAGGCGCCACCCAGACGTTCGGGCGAACCGCGCCTGGTGGCCCACCCCAAGGGCGTGAGACCCCTCTACATATGTTCAGATCCATTCCGTCATCATCCCCCAGACATGAACGAGAATCCGTCGACAACCCACCCAGGTCATGGGATGTGGTCGTCGGAAGAGGAAAAAACCCCCATCTCAGTTGCTTTATAAAAACGCTGTTTCAACCACAAGCAACCAAGGCGTGCCAGTCAATCGCCTGTTTACAGCGAGCTAGCACTATACGTGCGTCGGGACACACCCCCATCAATGAACAGGCTATTTAGACCTGTCATTGAATCCCCAAGGCGCCCAGGGGAACGACAAGAGGGGTGTGACACTCCCTAACTCCAACACTTCTGGAATAGAAAGAAGGAAGCATCAACAGTATGTATCCCAGTCTACACAGCCGGGGTAAAAAAATTTCACATTTTTACATCCCACCACCCTCCCATAGGAAAGAGACAGGGATCCCCAGAGAGACTTCCCACGCGAGCTGTACAGATTGAAAAGAATATATTGCACCTTGAGCCATGTAAAAAACTGGTTTTAGGGCCTCCGGGGAAGAGGCACTGAACCCATACACACTCAATAAACGAATTGAATCGAATATACATACAATAGAAAAGGACCCTTCTAGAGGGTCCACTCACTTTGACAATCTGAGGAGGAAGGCTCTGTACTCTGATGGAGGCTTCCTCACATGGAAGAAGGAGTCCGAACTCACAGAAGGCCTGAATAGGCGCTTGGTGAGGAGGAGCCCTGACCACCCCCCCTGAAAACAGATCCATCACATGGACCTGAACAGCACACGGAAGTCCTACCAACAGAGACGCGCACGGTGACGTACTCTATGGCGGGGGAATTCCTGCGGTGCACACGCCCAATATACCAGGCCGTGGGACCAGGAACTCCCTCCCCCCCCCCCCCCCCCCCCCCGTAACGTGCCGAACCGCCACGTGACGGGAACCTTGAAGGACAGGGGGTGTACCCCTGACCGACAGAACAATGGGGAGAGGAAAGGTTACCAGTTCACCCCTTTACGACCCCACACCCATGATACGATGTAACGACAAAAAGAGAATATGACACAGTCATAGTCAGCTCTATGAAGCGTTTCACAGCTCCACACAGCGCATGAGCTAACCTGCTATCTGATTTTTACTAAGGAAAAACACAGAATAGAGAGGGCTCTAAGAACCCCGGTCCAACATACACATGTGCTTCTGTGGCCAGTACAACCCAGTTGTAGGTCACATGACACACACAACCCATCATCACCTACAAAAAATGGCAAAAACACTCAACAGAGGAACGCCGTTTTTTTCACAATGAGAGAATACATCATTCTTGATTAGTATCGACCACAGGCCTTGCTAAGCACACATGACAGCAACCAAACCAATTTCCCTTTAGGAAATAAGTTTCTCCAGCTGATTTAGCACAACCTCAGCAATCAAGCTAAGAGTTACATCGTATCCCTACCACACAAAAGACACAATTAATGCACAACATGTCTGATAGGAGGATGAAAAAGTCCCCAGGGAACCGGGGGGGAAACACAATCCTCCTATTTTACCCTCAATACGGCCAGTTAAAACAGGAAAACCTGTTAATGTGTGAACACACTGTTCATTGTCATTACAGTCTGAGAAAGAACATTCTTTTACTCACTTGTCACCAAGCATAGCTTCATAGGTTAGTTCCCGATTTGCACGGAGAAGCTAACTGCCAGTGACAAAAACAGCTCACACATAACCCGCAACGTATCCTAAATGCATTGTAGCAACACACGTTTTGGGAAAAACACCGTTATTCACAATACATTTAGCAAAGTAAAACCAGAAGACGTGTTATGAGGTCTGGTCAACCCCGTTCCTACCCGGAATGCAGATCAGCGAAGTGCAGTCACAGACACCGTAGGAACACAGCCGCTCCTGTGTTGTCCGAACTGGGCAGCGTCACCGCCCCAACCCGCACTACAGTCCCCTGTTGATGCAACCTTGCCGTCCTGGCTCAGGGCAGGGTCGACGAAACATCCCCTGTCAAGGATGACGTCGTGGTCAAGAGTGTAAAACATGTTAAAATCAAAGCACGTTCAACAGAATAGCATCAAGCTAACGGCCGCTCCAACCGTTCGGGTGCTACTGCTTCTGCTCGCGACACGCCGAGCTAACGACGCACGCGATCAGAAGCGAGCTTACGGCGGCGCGCGAGAAGCTAAGCTACCCCGCGCCAGCCACGGCCTATGGCAGCAAGCTAACGTTACCTAGCGACCACGACATGCTAGCCCCGCAGCTAACAGCTGACTGGCTAATAGTAGGCCCTAAGCAGGCCATGCAGCGATCCAGCAGGCTAACGCAGCAGTTAACAGCTGACTGGCTAACCGTAAGCTATGAACATGTAAACAATGACATAACACTCACCCAGACAGGCCGCCGTTCTGAACCTCTCCTCACTTTTTAAGAGAAAAGAGAAAACAAGATGTCAACACCGCTTCACAACGGTGATTTTACCAACACCCGACGGAATCAGCACAATACCAACTGGCCTGTGTAGCTGACTTTGAACATGAATCTGCCGCTATCGCACATTCATGCACATATCCCCTCGTGAAGGAATACTCTCATTTGGATATGAAAGATGGGGCCTTAACACGGTGACAGAGAGAATCCACTCGTCCAAAACACACAGGGATCACCAGTGTTGATGGTCGCGGCCCACTAGTTAAAACTATAATGGTCTTCAGACCAAGGCCTTCTGTCGCCTAGGTGGCTGAACAAAGGACCCTAGCCTGGGGCCGGTTTCCATAAACATTGTCAAGTAGCCCCCATAGCACTAACAGACAAGTGGAGCCTGCCAGCAAAACACTACTTACCCAACCTGGAACGCACCGCTTCTCACAACAGCGGCATGTCCGACAGTTCAGCTGTGGCCTGACAGGTTTCACCCCAACAAACACAGCAAGGAACTGCAGTTGAGAAGCATGCAGCGGCGTGCTCCCAATACGAAAACCGGTGGAGGATTTTTAGAATGATCAACATCTTCCAGACACTCCAGTACGAAGACAATATCGCCGTATTTTCTCGAAAATAGTGAGAGAGAAAATAAAGATATGATGTCAACGTATCCTTGTTTCCCAAAGCTGTTCCTAATCCAATTTCTTCCATCATGGTGTCAAGTGTGGGGATCTACCGAGGCACTTCTTCCTTGTGGTGAAAGCGAGAAGGAGGCGAGTGGGTGGCCCCACCCCTGCTTATATGGGTAAGCTGATAGGGGTGTGGTCAGACGAATATTGGGATTAAAGGTACATTGTGGTCTTTATTCAGTGCGCGTGCACATATGCGAGATAGTGCAGAGAGCGATGCCGAGCGAGAGCGATACGATACAGAACTGCCGGGGCAGCCCCCATGTTCCCACAGCTGGTGAGTTCAACTTTTCTACAGAACAAAGAAAACTTGAATACATTAACTTAATTAACACTGAAATGTGATGATGGTGATTGTGACAAAACAAAAGCGTGGTGTTGCAGTGTGGCGATGAATGAAACCGGTAACTTACTGAACAAACATGTTAAAGTATACCAGGTATTGTAAGACTAAGAGTGTTCCAATGACTCACCCACTTTGTCACAGATCCCTAAATGGTCAGAGATGGTACAGTCATCCCCCAAGTTCCTTGGTATTGTGGACCCTGTATCATCTCATACTATCCTTTTAACTTTGGTCAAATATACAAAAATATATATATTTTGAATGATAAAGGCGAGAGAATTATAAAAAAAATATACATTCAGCATGGTAGTGTTAAAGCAGGTATATGCAAGAGTGAGATGTTAAACCACCTAAAGTCCAAATATATACTCTCTCTATACTGCCTAGCATCACACGATTGACTAACTAAAGATTAGATTAGATTCAAATGTATTGCCATTATACAGCACAAGAACAGTACAACGAAAATAGGTTTGGCATCCAACCAGAGTGCAAATGTAACAGTAAAGTACAATAGCAATATACAATGTACAGGTGATTAAACTGTATATAAAACATATAAATGAGTACTATTGAGTAATAGTGCTTATCAGATGTATGTACAGTGATACAGGTACAATATAAAGACATTATGGTATTAAGTCATACTGGCCAGTGGTATAACTAGAGTAGGCAAGGGATATGTACAAATATAGTTATAGTATCTACAGATATGTAAAAGGTTTTTATGCAGGTATACAGAAAGATGTGCATACATATATACGGTAAAAGTATATATATATATATATATATATATATATATATATATATATATATATATATATATATATATACTTTTACCGTGTATATATATATGTGACAGGGTTCTTTCTAGACTCCTCAAAAAACTCCCACAAACAATGGCGTAGTCGGAAAAATGGTCTTGGTGTTGTTTTATTTCCCAACCTCCAAGGTGCAGAGGTGACATTTTATAACAAGTGACATAAACAAAATAAATAACTAAACTATACTACCTCTGCAGTCTATCAGCTGCGTTCCACAATAACGGCATCTGATAGACAAAACACTTACTGGGTGGTGCTTCCCTAGTTACCCATTTTGCAACCGTTATCTGGTGAAGCACCACCACGGAGACAAACAGACTAACAATACACATACAGCACTTCCCTCAGTCACCTACAGTGTAACTGGTGCAGGGCAAGAACCTAGAACCTTGGGCACGCAGCCCTCATGACACCTGCACTCCTCCCCCTCCACAGGTGCCACACATAATTAATTAACAAGACTAAACAGGTGCTACACATCAATTGAATTACCGTTTCCTATACACACATTATCTAAAAACAACCTCCAACACCAAATACCCTCACAACCCAATAAATAAATGCATATACACAACACAATAAATAAATATATGTATGAATGGATATATATGAATGTATGTATAAATGCATGTATGCTTAGATTAATGGATATGTATGCATGTTTGATTATGTATGAATGTATATGATGAGTGAATGTTGTGTGTATGTGTACGTGCTGCCCCGGCGTCAGTGACAGACCCACTCTGTCACAATATTATATATATATATATATATATATATATATATATATATATATATATATATATATATATATATATATATATATATATATATATATATATATATATATATATATATATATACAGCATTATTGTACATGCTATCATGCAGAGTTATACGGGATATATGCAGGTGGTATATAGAGAAAGGATTATATGCAGTAAATATGATTGATGATGAATATACTTTATTACTATATTCACACACATGAAACACACTAAGCAAATAAGACTTCTTTCTTTCACAACACTGAAAGCCACTGTCACTGAAACTGTGAAACTGACACATAGACTGAAACTGTCAAAGGCCACGACTCCACCTTCAGCAGGGCCCATTTGCTTACCTTCTCCAGTCAACTCCCCCCATATGTTGGGAGTCGACTACTATCTGTGGTTCCATCAAGTCAAGACTGATCTCCATGAACCTCTTTCACAACAGCCCCCCGTCTCCTGTCCTCCCGAGCTGCACAGGATGGAGCTTCTCACATGCCACGTTTATTTGCTCTGCTCACAAAAACCTTGCTTGCTCCCTGCTGGATAAATTGCTGTATCCAACACTTCACGGTCCACAACAAGAGCAATATGCATGTTTTGTGAACAGATGTTGGATTTTCACTCTGGCCACTTCTCTTACAGCCTCCAGCTGCATTGCCATGGAGACATGTCTAATGAGCTCAAGCCTGTTTGATGGTGGATTCGATGGCCGGCTCTTGCGCTTGTTCTCACGTATGCCCAAAATAACTGTACCTTTCATGATGGGAGTAAAAAATAAATATATATATTGTGGCAGATCTCACCCCCCTCTCATGGATATGTGAAGGATGGGAGATACTTTTGCCACGGAAGGAGTAGAGTCAATTAGGTAGCTGATTAGTACTGATAGAACACACCTGCGCATCATTAGTCCACCCACATCTCACGTGCACACGCCCAGACCCACACACTACAAAGCCACTAGGTTAGTTAGGAGTAAGTTGAGCAGAGGTGAGGTTGGAGATGTTGTTTATAGTGACAGAGAGAGATTGTATTATTCGGAGTTGTGAAAGTGAGAGGTAGTGAGAGGAGAGGTGAAGACGAGTAGGTGTTCTTTGTGTACTGGACCCTGGACTGGCTGAGAACCCCCCTTGTGTACTGACCCTAGACCGGACGACTACCCTAAATAGTGAACAATCCCTTTTTCGGCGAGCCTGTTTTGTGTTTTTGACCCTCGGACTGAATCACGACCATTCTTTTGCTTTTTCCCACTGGATTCTGCCCTGAATTCTATAAATACTTGTATTGATTGATATTGCTCTTGTGTGGACATTCAAATTTGTTTGTATTTGAACCGTGGCGAGTCTGAAACCCACCAGGCTCGTCACAATATATAACCCTAACTAACCTTACTGTCATGCACTTTAACATACACTGTAGCACTCAAGACTTTGATGAACATTGTTACTGAGCTGATAGAATTGTGCCCTTCCTGATGACTTGTCATACAGAACTTGTAAGTCGCTTTGGATAAAAGCGTCAGCTAAATGACTAAATGTAAATGAGTAAACTCTATTTATGTGAAGGAGGAGGAGGGTCAGTTTAATACCAGCGGCTGCCACCACTGCACTTTTCATAAAATACTGCACATTTGGTATGTTTGACTTCTGACCCTGACCAAAGTAAAAAGAAAAAGAATAATCAATCTGCATCAGCCATGACCTTGACAACACACTCCTCTCCAGGGCCCTCATTCATCAACGTGTGCGTAGAATATGTTCTATTTCCACACGTAAGCACAGAATGTAGAATCAGTGTACGCACAGGAAAATCGGGATTCATCAACCGTGCATACACAGGTCCTATGCTCCTCCGTGTTGATGAATACCACTTTGTTCTACCGTCAATGCTCGTGCATGATTATCCATATATGGTCATGAAAGTGAGGAAACACCCCCCATGGGATGTGAAATAATGGACTGACCCGAGCGGAACTCTGAGAAACTTCACGGAGATTGTTCAATGTTCACTGCTGTCGAACCAAGAAGACACTATCGCGTATTATGGGATAAATAAAAGGCGGACTTGTAAACGGTGATGTCAGATATCAACGGCTCCCTAAGACCATTGCTGCAATTCTGCCTGGACAGCTCAAAATACTAATAAAGACCGTTCGTTGACCACTGTTTGGCGTTGGTTGTGTGTCATTATAACCGTGCTGTAATATGAATGCCTTTATTAGTTGTGTTCGATTGGCTATATGATTTTTAGAGGCATCTATTTTGTTGTCGGTATTACCGACAACAAAATAGATGCCTCTAAAAATCATATACTATTAGGTAGCCTATATGGATTACATATAATAGCAGCCATAGCCTACATTATGCAACAGTAACTTGCGCATACCAGTGTATGCGACGGACCAGTGTATACCTTATATCATATCATATTCATATAATAGTTTACTCTATCAGCATACCAGCATGTAATATGTTCTTTGTTAGAACTCAACTCGTTAGACAGGCTGACAGACGTGTACACTTACGGTGATGTCGGATATGATATCTATTAACCATTGCTGCCTGGGCAGCGCAAACACTAATAAAGCCCGCGCTGGAATATGACTGCCTTTTCCCGTGTTGTTTGATTAATACCCAGGGATTAAAGTTCTCCTCAATTTTATTCCAAATCGCGATGGATCTTCCGTAAATTTTCTACCTGCTGCATAATTATGATTTCTAGAGGCATACTATATTGTCAGGATCCTAGGCCCGGTCATGGTTGGACGGGTCAGGATGGTAACTTTGAGCAGTGCTCTCCACCTGACAGTGGGCAGTACCCTCCACCTAACTTTGGGCAATGCCCTACATCTGACATTGGCCCTCGGCCTGATATTGGCGCCCTACCACCCTCTAGTGGTCACAAACAATTGGTGCACGCTACAATGACAAATATCTTGACCACTGTATTAACAATAATTAATTGTGTAATCAATGTGGTGTCCTGGTGTGTGCTGTCATTGTCTTTCCCTTCCCTGGTGTGATGTCATGCACTGTGTTGGGTTGTTAGGAGTTGCCTTTGTGTTTAGTTGTGTTTATTTGTTCTTTGCTTATTGTCTAGGGGTTGTTTGTGATTCTGTGTTGGCCAGGTGTTCTTAATTGTTAATTAGTTGGGGTATATAGGGTTCTGTCTGTCCTCCCTTCTGTGTGGCGACATTCCTCCAGTTACCCCCTGTTCCTCCACGTCGTGTCGCATCGTTCTCCCTCTAGTAAGTCTTAGTGTTTGTTGTTTTGTATTGTGAAGTTTGTTATTTAGTTTCTGTATTTTCCCTGTATTGCACTGGATTCTACAGTAAACACCCTTCTCCAAGCTTCACTCCTCGCCTCTGCCTCCTCCATTCTTTCCCTTTCTGTATTATTGCATTCTACCTAACCCCATCGTGACACTATATCTATTTTGATGTCAGTATTGGGTAGCCTATATAAACAATAATACGAGAGCATATACAAGAACAATGAATCTCACTGCATGTACAGTATGATGTAGCCTGCCTTTCAATACATGAACTTGAATTCCATCATGTTTGTGTGCGGGACTCACAAGGCTGTTGTCACAATGGGTGGTACCGGTAGAGTAATAATAACAGTCCACACAATATCACGATGGACCATGCCATAGCCTATGTTCTATTAGGACATGATCTGTGACGACAAATGTTCTAGAATGTTTGATTAAGATATCATACTCTGACAGCATGCCTATGATCAACAAAAACGCGAACTTGAATCCCATCATATACATAGTCTGTCCACTATCTGGTGTCATTGCAATGCGTTTTCTATTCTTTCTTATGCAGTAAAAAGGGGGAAGAACACTATATCGTGGGTGTTCATATGACTCTGCTTACAGCTTCGAAACTCCACTTGTTTCGTTTAACGTAAAGCCTTTTAAATATAATCAAAACGTTCCCGTGTTTCTGCGGTCTGTGCGCAAAATAATAACGAGTTGAGCTTTATGATTTATGATGAATTGAAAATGGGGGACCCTGATGTAAACAAGATGAAAGTCTTTCTCTGGTCTGCATCCCCTTAACAATTGTATGTACTGAGCTGTACTGTACTGTACCCATTCTGCAATCTGTTAATAAACGTTTCAATCAATCAATCAATCAAGCTACGCGGAGCGCAGTCAGTCAGTAGCCTACACCCCGTATATTCCGATAACGCTAAATAAACCATGCTGCATTCATTCTGAGAGAAAGATCTATTATTCCAAATGCTATTTATAGGGTTTTGACCATAATTACACTACTGTTGCTATTTTACAATGAACTATAATGAACTACGGTTCATACAGAACATGCCAGTGTTATTATGCACAGAAGCTCATTTCCTTGTTGTAATAATATATTCTACCACTGGGCGTCAGCTAAGTGTGGTCCGAGCTGTGCGTACACATAAGCACAAAGTCAAGTTCAAGTTGAAATTGATGAATCCCACTATTTGCTTAGAAATGATCGTACGCACAGGGTAAGCACAAATCTGTGCGTAAGACACGTTGATGAATGAGGGCCTAGATGAGGCATGTCAACACCCCTGGACAGTTGTTTGGAGATTTAACTTGTGACGGGGCACAATGACAAAGCCATTTCAACCTCTGATTAATGGCTCGAACGTGGGGTGTGTCTCTACTAATTATGTGCAGGTGTACTATATCATCCCTAATCAGCTAGTGTGTGTGTGTGTGTGAGGTACTTACTTACTTACTTATCCTCTTCGTCCCGGTTGGGGCATAAGGCCGTAATCATACACTGCCACTGAATCCTGTCTCGTGCTTTGGCCTGTGCTTCGTCCCAGGAAAGACCCATCTCCTTCAGCTCCATCATCACTGTCCTTCGCCAGGTGTTCTTTGGTCTACCCCTCTTTCTCTTCCCAACTGGGGTCCATCTCAAGGCAACTTTGGGTAACCCTTCATTGGGCATCCTCAATACATGACCGAGCCATCTTAACCTCTGTCTCCTTATCTCAAGGGACATATGCAAGCTGCCTGTCTTCTTATAAAGTTCCTCATTCGAGATTCTATTTGGCCAAAAGATGTTGCAGATCCTACGTAAGCAGCTATTGTGGAAGACGTCAACCTTTCTCATATCCTATTTTGTTACTCTCCAGCACTCAGAGCCATATAGCAGGACAGACTTAACATTGCTGTTGTAGAGCCTGAGTTTGGTTTTAAGGCTATATTGTTTAGACTTCCAGATGTTGCAATGTTGGCTGAAAGCACCTCTTGCTTTGTTGAGACACGTCTTGATGTCTTTTTGCGTTCCACTTTCACTGCTTATGAGGCTTCCGAGGTATGTAAAGTCTTCTACACATTCCAACGCCTCTCCATCGATGGTAATTGGAGGTGCTGTTGGGGCATTGATGCACATCACCTGGGTCTTTTTCTGGTTGATATAGAGACCAGTTTGCTTTGCATAATTGCTTAGCCGGTCAGACTTCTCCTGGAGGTGGCTATGAGTGGATGACATGACTGCCAGATCGTCTGCAAAGTCAAGGTCTTCCACAAAGGAGAACAGGGTCCATTGGATTCCACTGGGACGGTCTGATGTAGTTTGACGCATAACCCAGTCGATGGTAATCAGGAACAGAATAGGGGAGAGGAGTTATCAAGGATGACACTGCATTCAAAGTGTTCATATAATTTCCCAATGATGTTGACCATTTTGGAAGGTATTAGGATCTTCCATAGGCTCTCGCGATGAATACTGTCAAACTTTGCTCCATTTCCTTGGTATGGCATTGTGCTCCCATATCTTGGCGAAGAGGTCGGTCAGCACCCTGGAGGCTGTGGTGATATCTGCCATCAACATTTCTGCATGTAGCATGTCGATTCCAGGGGCTTTTCCCCGCTTCATATCCTTGATTGCCGTTTGTACTTCAGCTTGGGAAGGAGGATCGGAGGATCGGTGTTAATAGCAATGTCATCCAAAGGTTCTGGATCTGCAGGCGCTTCAGGTTCGTGTGAGGTGGATGTGCCTAAATTCTGTGCAGGTGTGCTACATCAGTCCTAATCATCTACCTAAGTGACAGATATCTCCCTTCCTTCACGTAGCCCAAGGAGGGGGGAGGAGAGCTGTCACAGTATATAAACCTCCAGTCAATGGTCTACAAACCCTCAAGACCCCTACGCTCTGCAACTCCTGGCCGCCTCAGAACCACTCCTATCCAAGCTCCGGGGGGTCATCAAAGAAAAGCAGGCTATTCTCAGAACTTCCCACCACAGTCGGGACAGCTGAAAATGTTCTGCCACCGACTTAAAGGGGAACTATTTTACTATTTCTTTCACTATTTGGGCACTTTTACACAATTCCTGTGAGTTTATGGAACACCGCTGTAATTATAATTTTTTTTAATTCATTGTTTTGTATTTCTAATCAAGTCCTCATAAAACAGCATTTTTCTACCTCAAGATCTCGAGCCGTTTTGAGGCTGGGCTCCTAAACCACCGTGTGGCCTGGTGGCATCTGCCACATTATCATGCAGCTGAGTCTATCTGACATCACAAATCAGCACATTTTCAGATGACTCAGTTCAGTGAGGGTGAATATTGTGAGGGGAGAATTGGAAGAATGCGCCAATATGAGAATTAGAGACATAGAGCATATTAATATAAGTCCACATAGCTAGGAAACAATGCTAAACACTGAAAAAGGCCATTTATAAGATAGTTCCCCTTTAAAACACACCTCTTCAATGCAATAACTGTTATGGTTTGTAACCGACCCCAATCGCACAACACAAGACAGGCATGAGAGCAAGCCAAGACAGGGCATTTATTGAATACAAACAAAAAAGCGGCACTGTCCCTTTAAGGGAGAACACAAAAATACTGGAACAAGGAAAAAGGGCAATGTGCCTTTAAGAGGCGAGCAGGCTAAGGGGAAGGCTAAGGGAGAACACAAAATACTGGAAACAAGAATTAGGGAAAATTGGCACTGTGCCTTTAAGAGGCGAACAGGCTAAGGGGAAGGCTAAGTGTTGTGAAGGATCAGATTAAACCGAATATATATATTTATTTATGGATATATATTTAATAGTATTTGTATATCGTTTGATATCCCTTGTATATTCTTTGTACATATACACTGAATATCCCTTTAGTCTACTACAGCCCATAATAGTTCATTCTCTCATTGGACAAGAACCTGGCGCCAGCAGACAAGCCCCTTGAGTCAAGTTCAATAGTGCCGACGAACATGTCCCAACTAGCCCCGGTTCCGCGTAGGAATACGGCTACCAAAATACGAATGGTACTATTTGTTCACCGTGCATATAAATATGGCGCAAGTAAAGTAGAACTTTCTTTTAGTCCATTAGTCCTTTACCCTCCAACCTAGGAACAGACGTGAAGCCTCACCCACGACCCACGTGTGGTGCAGTATGGCCTATTTGGCCCCAGAATAGGCATTGAGACCTCGTGTAAATTCATAGCTGAATTGTCATAGTTTGGCACTGTACCGTCGAGTGGGACGTATTTCTATTAAGTTAATAATAGTCTATTATGTATGGTGCATCGTTCGGTTAGAGTTCTAAAGTGAGCAGCACCCCCATCGTTTCCTCACGTTATCTAGAGTCTTAACCAGGCTGGGCAGACCACGCGTGGTGCTTTCATCCGAGGAGTTCTGGGCGAGGACGAGTGGACCTGCACATTGGATTACCTACCCGGACGACTGCTGAGCCTATACGGCATGGAATATCTATTTGCTTTGGGTGCTTTGATTTGTGGAGCGGATAACAGCCAACGCCGGTGAGTGTTGGAATTACCCCCGAGAGGAGCCCAGGTGAGACGGCGCTCAACCCAGACCGAGGCCGCCTCGCTTCTCCTTCGTTGTGGACCTACAGCCTACAGCTACCGTCTACAAGAGGGCCCAAGTGTATTCATCTGTGGATCAAGATCCTGCGGGCACTGTGTTCTGTACCTGAATTCTCCCCAGGAATCGTTGGCCAGATGGGATGCAGCTGACGGCTCTCCAAACCCCCCCCCCCCTACTGACTTACAACCAGCAGGACCCCTTTAGTATCCCGCTATAATCCTTAAGTACCATCGCTATAGTTCCCTAAAGAACCAGGTTGTATACTTGCTTCCTGCGTAACCAGAGATTGGACATTCAGTGTTGATTTGCCTACGAATACTCATTTGCCTTACAAGTGCATTCAAATCATAAATGTAATTAAGTGAATGTTGTATATACCTTTTGCTATATTAAACCTTCGACTGTTATATTTGTGTGGACCTGATTTCATATATGGGAAAGTGTTCATCATACTTAGATATCGTGTACTGTATGGCCAGAAGTTAAAGTACATCAAGCGGTAGTGGTTTAATGATACCATACATACATCAATACAGTCAGGGAATTGTACCCCTCAGTTACAATTGGTCCTTCGAGCCGGAGGGTAACTAGTGTAATATTAATATAGTGTTATTAATATTGAAATGGCCTATGATGAACACTCCACGAAACGGTCCTCCTAACGTAGAACGCCCGCGGCGCAGACGACAGACACCTCAGTACTTAGAGGATTACGCTGTCAGTCAACTACCTAGCCTTCTACAGACGGTAAACGCGGTAAAAGTAGAAAGTAAAATTATGTCTGACCTTAACGACCAGGTTACCCCGACCACAGAGGCCCTAGTGGGTTCTAATGTAACTGACCAAGCGCCGTGATCAGCGTCCTGGTCCTCGCCGGGGTCCTCGCCGGGGTCTTCGCCGTGGTCTTCGCCGTGGTCTGCGTGGGATCCTGCTCCAGGGGTCGTCGCCGCCGCACCTCCGGTCCGGCTCTCCTGAACCGGCCCCGAGTCCGGCGGCTGGAGGGTCTCTCGCCCGGGATCCTGCTCCAGGGTCCAGCTCCCCTTCCCGGGCTTCTACACCTGTACCCACCCCCCCTCGTCGGGCCTTGGTGCCCGTCCCCACTCCCCCTCGCCGGGCCTCGGTTCTCAGGTTCTGCCCCCCTCCCCGGGTCTCGGTGCCCATCCCCACCCCCCCTCGTCGGACCTCTGTTCCCAGGTCCTGTCCTCCTCCCCGGGCCTCTGTTCCCGTCCCCACCCCCCCTCTCCGGGCATCTGCGCCCGTTTTCTACCCCCCTGGCTGCTATGCCCCTCCTGGGGTTTTCGCTCGGCCTCCCGGCCCCTGGTCTTCGGGTCTCCTCCCTGGATCCTCTCCGGGGTTCCAGCTTCCTCCCTCGCCTGGCTATGGACGTTGTCTTCGGTGGTCTGGAAGCCCCCCGTTGAGGGGGAGGTACTGTCAGGATCCTAGGCCCGGTCATGGTTGGACGGGTCAGGATGGTAACTTTGAGCAGTGCTCTCCACCTGACAGTGGGCAGTACCCTCCACCTAACTTTGGGCAATGCCCTACATCTGACATTGGCCCTCGGCCTGATATTGGCGCCCTACCACCCTCTAGTGGTCACAAACAATTGGTGCACGCTACAATGACAAATATCTTGACCACTGTATTAACAATAATTAATTGTGTAATCAATGTGGTGTCCTGGTGTGTGCTGTCATTGTCTTTCCCTTCCCTGGTGTGATGTCATGCACTGTGTTGGGTTGTTAGGAGTTGCCTTTGTGTTTAGTTGTGTTTATTTGTTCTTTGCTTATTGTCTAGGGGTTGTTTGTGATTCTGTGTTGGCCAGGTGTTCTTAATTGTTAATTAGTTGGGGTATATAGGGTTCTGTCTGTCCTCCCTTCTGTGTGGCGACATTCCTCCAGTTACCCCCTGTTCCTCCACGTCGTGTCGCATCGTTCTCCCTCTAGTAAGTCTTAGTGTTTGTTGTTTTGTATTGTGAAGTTTGTTATTTAGTTTCTGTATTTTCCCTGTATTGCACTGGATTCTACAGTAAACACCCTTCTCCAAGCTTCACTCCTCGCCTCTGCCTCCTCCATTCTTTCCCTTTCTGTATTATTGCATTCTACCTAACCCCATCGTGACACTATATCTATTTTGATGTCAGTATTGGGTAGCCTATATAAACAATAATACGAGAGCATATACAAGAACAATGAATCTCACTGCATGTACAGTATGATGTAGCCTGCCTTTCAATACATGAACTTGAATTCCATCATGTTTGTGTGCGGGACTCACAAGGCTGTTGTCACAATGGGTGGTACCGGTAGAGTAATAATAACAGTCCACACAATATCACGATGGACCATGCCATAGCCTATGTTCTATTAGGACATGATCTGTGACGACAAATGTTCTAGAATGTTTGATTAAGATATCATACTCTGACAGCATGCCTATGATCAACAAAAACGCGAACTTGAATCCCATCATATACATAGTCTGTCCACTATCTGGTGTCATTGCAATGCGTTTTCTATTCTTTCTTATGCAGTAAAAAGGGGGAAGAACACTATATCGTGGGTGTTCATATGACTCTGCTTACAGCTTCGAAACTCCACTTGTTTCGTTTAACGTAAAGCCTTTTAAATATAATCAAAACGTTCCCGTGTTTCTGCGGTCTGTGCGCAAAATAATAACGAGTTGAGCTTTATGATTTATGATGAATTGAAAATGGGGGACCCTGATGTAAACAAGATGAAAGTCTTTCTCTGGTCTGCATCCCCTTAACAATTGTATGTACTGAGCTGTACTGTACTGTACCCATTCTGCAATCTGTTAATAAACGTTTCAATCAATCAATCAATCAAGCTACGCGGAGCGCAGTCAGTCAGTAGCCTACACCCCGTATATTCCGATAACGCTAAATAAACCATGCTGCATTCATTCTGAGAGAAAGATCTATTATTCCAAATGCTATTTATAGGGTTTTGACCATAATTACACTACTGTTGCTATTTTACAATGAACTATAATGAACTACGGTTCATACAGAACATGCCAGTGTTATTATGCACAGAAGCTCATTTCCTTGTTGTAATAATATATTCTACCACTGGGCGTCAGCTAAGTGTGGTCCGAGCTGTGCGTACACATAAGCACAAAGTCAAGTTCAAGTTGAAATTGATGAATCCCACTATTTGCTTAGAAATGATCGTACGCACAGGGTAAGCACAAATCTGTGCGTAAGACACGTTGATGAATGAGGGCCTAGATGAGGCATGTCAACACCCCTGGACAGTTGTTTGGAGATTTAACTTGTGACGGGGCACAATGACAAAGCCATTTCAACCTCTGATTAATGGCTCGAACGTGGGGTGTGTCTCTACTAATTATGTGCAGGTGTACTATATCATCCCTAATCAGCTAGTGTGTGTGTGTGTGTGAGGTACTTACTTACTTACTTATCCTCTTCGTCCCGGTTGGGGCATAAGGCCGTAATCATACACTGCCACTGAATCCTGTCTCGTGCTTTGGCCTGTGCTTCGTCCCAGGAAAGACCCATCTCCTTCAGCTCCATCATCACTGTCCTTCGCCAGGTGTTCTTTGGTCTACCCCTCTTTCTCTTCCCAACTGGGGTCCATCTCAAGGCAACTTTGGGTAACCCTTCATTGGGCATCCTCAATACATGACCGAGCCATCTTAACCTCTGTCTCCTTATCTCAAGGGACATATGCAAGCTGCCTGTCTTCTTATAAAGTTCCTCATTCGAGATTCTATTTGGCCAAAAGATGTTGCAGATCCTACGTAAGCAGCTATTGTGGAAGACGTCAACCTTTCTCATATCCTATTTTGTTACTCTCCAGCACTCAGAGCCATATAGCAGGACAGACTTAACATTGCTGTTGTAGAGCCTGAGTTTGGTTTTAAGGCTATATTGTTTAGACTTCCAGATGTTGCAATGTTGGCTGAAAGCACCTCTTGCTTTGTTGAGACACGTCTTGATGTCTTTTTGCGTTCCACTTTCACTGCTTATGAGGCTTCCGAGGTATGTAAAGTCTTCTACACATTCCAACGCCTCTCCATCGATGGTAATTGGAGGTGCTGTTGGGGCATTGATGCACATCACCTGGGTCTTTTTCTGGTTGATATAGAGACCAGTTTGCTTTGCATAATTGCTTAGCCGGTCAGACTTCTCCTGGAGGTGGCTATGAGTGGATGACATGACTGCCAGATCGTCTGCAAAGTCAAGGTCTTCCACAAAGGAGAACAGGGTCCATTGGATTCCACTGGGACGGTCTGATGTAGTTTGACGCATAACCCAGTCGATGGTAATCAGGAACAGAATAGGGGAGAGGAGTTATCAAGGATGACACTGCATTCAAAGTGTTCATATAATTTCCCAATGATGTTGACCATTTTGGAAGGTATTAGGATCTTCCATAGGCTCTCGCGATGAATACTGTCAAACTTTGCTCCATTTCCTTGGTATGGCATTGTGCTCCCATATCTTGGCGAAGAGGTCGGTCAGCACCCTGGAGGCTGTGGTGATATCTGCCATCAACATTTCTGCATGTAGCATGTCGATTCCAGGGGCTTTTCCCCGCTTCATATCCTTGATTGCCGTTTGTACTTCAGCTTGGGAAGGAGGATCGGAGGATCGGTGTTAATAGCAATGTCATCCAAAGGTTCTGGATCTGCAGGCGCTTCAGGTTCGTGTGAGGTGGATGTGCCTAAATTCTGTGCAGGTGTGCTACATCAGTCCTAATCATCTACCTAAGTGACAGATATCTCCCTTCCTTCACGTAGCCCAAGGAGGGGGGAGGAGAGCTGTCACAGTATATAAACCTCCAGTCAATGGTCTACAAACCCTCAAGACCCCTACGCTCTGCAACTCCTGGCCGCCTCAGAACCACTCCTATCCAAGCTCCGGGGGGTCATCAAAGAAAAGCAGGCTATTCTCAGAACTTCCCACCACAGTCGGGACAGCTGAAACCTGTCAAATGTTCTGCCACCGACTTAAAGGGGAACTATTTTACTATTTCTTTCACTATTTGGGCACTTTTACACAATTCCTGTGAGTTTATGGAACACCGCTGTAATTATAATTTTTTTTAATTCATTGTTTTGTATTTCTAATCAAGTCCTCATAAAACAGCATTTTTCTACCTCAAGATCTCGAGCCGTTTTGAGGCTGGGCTCCTAAACCACCGTGTGGCCTGGTGGCATCTGCCACATTATCATGCAGCTGAGTCTCTCTGACATCACAAATCAGCACATTTTCAGATGACTCAGTTCAGTGAGGGTGAATATTGTGAGGGGAGAATTGGAAGAATGCGCCAATATGAGAATTAGAGACATAGAGCATATTAATATAAGTCCACATAGCTAGGAAACAATGCTAAACACTGAAAAAGGCCATTTATAAGATAGTTCCCCTTTAAAACACACCTCTTCAATGCAATAACTGTTATGGTTTGTAACCGACCCCAAACGCACAACACAAGACAGGCATGAGAGCAAGCCAAGACAGGGCATTTATTGAATACAAACAAAAAAGCGGCACTGTCCCTTTAAGGGAGAACACAAAAATACTGGAACAAGGAAAAAGGGCAATGTGCCTTTAAGAGGCGAGCAGGCTAAGGGGAAGGCTAAGGGAGAACACAAAATACTGGAAACAAGAATTAGGGAAAATTGGCACTGTGCCTTTAAGAGGCGAACAGGCTAAGGGGAAGGCTAAGTGTTGTGAAGGATCAGATTAAACCGAATATATATATTTATTTATGGATATATATTTAATAGTATTTGTATATCGTTTGATATCCCTTGTATATTCTTTGTACATATACACTGAATATCCCTTTAGTCTACTACAGCCCATAATAGTTCATTCTCTCATTGGACAAGAACCTGGCGCCAGCAGACAAGCCCCTTGAGTCAAGTTCAATAGTGCCGACGAACATGTCCCAACTAGCCCCGGTTCCGCGTAGGAATACGGCTACCGAAATACGAATGGTACTATTTGTTCACCGTGCATATAAATATGGCGCAAGTAAAGTAGAACTTTCTTTTAGTCCATTAGTCCTTTACCCTCCAACCTAGGAACAGACGTGAAGCCTCACCCACGACCCACGTGTGGTGCAGTATGGCCTATTTGGCCCCAGAATAGGCATTGAGACCTCGTGTAAATTCATAGCTGAATTGTCATAGTTTGGCACTGTACCGTCGAGTGGGACGTATTTCTATTAAGTTAATAATAGTCTATTATGTATGGTGCATCGTTCGGTTAGAGTTCTAAAGTGAGCAGCACCCCCATCGTTTCCTCACGTTATCTAGAGTCTTAACCAGGCTGGGCAGACCACGCGTGGTGCTTTCATCCGAGGAGTTCTGGGCGAGGACGAGTGGACCTGCACATTGGATTACCTACCCGGACGACTGCTGAGCCTATACGGCATGGAATATCTATTTGCTTTGGGTGCTTTGATTTGTGGAGCGGATAACAGCCAACGCCGGTGAGTGTTGGAATTACCCCCGAGAGGAGCCCAGGTGAGACGGCGCTCAACCCAGACCGAGGCCGCCTCGCTTCTCCTTCGTTGTGGACCTACAGCCTACAGCTACCGTCTACAAGAGGGCCCAAGTGTATTCATCTGTGGATCAAGATCCTGCGGGCACTGTGTTCTGTACCTGAATTCTCCCCAGGAATCGTTGGCCAGATGGGATGCAGCTGACGGCTCTCCAAACCCCCCCCCCCCTACTGACTTACAACCAGCAGGACCCCTTTAGTATCCCGCTATAATCCTTAAGTACCATCGCTATAGTTCCCTAAAGAACCAGGTTGTATACTTGCTTCCTGCGTAACCAGAGATTGGACATTCAGTGTTGATTTGCCTACGAATACTCATTTGCCTTACAAGTGCATTCAAATCATAAATGTAATTAAGTGAATGTTGTATATACCTTTTGCTATATTAAACCTTCGACTGTTATATTTGTGTGGACCTGATTTCATATATGGGAAAGTGTTCATCATACTTAGATATCGTGTACTGTATGGCCAGAAGTTAAAGTACATCAAGCGGTAGTGGTTTAATGATACCATACATACATCAATACAGTCAGGGAATTGTACCCCTCAGTTACAATTGGTCCTTCGAGCCGGAGGGTAACTAGTGTAATATTAATATAGTGTTATTAATATTGAAATGGCCTATGATGAACACTCCACGAAACGGTCCTCCTAACGTAGAACGCCCGCGGCGCAGACGACAGACACCTCAGTACTTAGAGGATTACGCTGTCAGTCAACTACCTAGCCTTCTACAGACGGTAAACGCGGTAAAAGTAGAAAGTAAAATTATGTCTGACCTTAACGACCAGGTTACCCCGACCACAGAGGCCCTAGTGGGTTCTAATGTAACTGACCAAGCGCCGTGATCAGCGTCCTGGTCCTCGCCGGGGTCCTCGCCGGGGTCTTCGCCGTGGTCTTCGCCGTGGTCTGCGTGGGATCCTGCTCCAGGGGTCGTCGCCGCCGCACCTCCGGTCCGGCTCTCCTGAACCGGCCCCGAGTCCGGCGGCTGGAGGGTCTCTCGCCCGGGATCCTGCTCCAGGGTCCAGCTCCCCTTCCCGGGCTTCTACACCTGTACCCACCCCCCCTCGTCGGGCCTTGGTGCCCGTCCCCACTCCCCCTCGCCGGGCCTCGGTTCTCAGGTTCTGCCCCCCTCCCCGGGTCTCGGTGCCCATCCCCACCCCCCCTCGTCGGACCTCTGTTCCCAGGTCCTGTCCTCCTCCCCGGGCCTCTGTTCCCGTCCCCACCCCCCCTCTCCGGGCATCTGCGCCCGTTTTCTACCCCCCTGGCTGCTATGCCCCTCCTGGGGTTTTCGCTCGGCCTCCCGGCCCCTGGTCTTCGGGTCTCCTCCCTGGATCCTCTCCGGGGTTCCAGCTTCCTCCCTCGCCTGGCTATGGACGTTGTCTTCGGTGGTCTGGAAGCCCCCCGTTGAGGGGGAGGTACTGTCAGGATCCTAGGCCCGGTCATGGTTGGACGGGTCAGGATGGTAACTTTGAGCAGTGCTCTCCACCTGACAGTGGGCAGTACCCTCCACCTAACTTTGGGCAATGCCCTACATCTGACATTGGCCCTCGGCCTGATATTGGCGCCCTACCACCCTCTAGTGGTCACAAACAATTGGTGCACGCTACAATGACAAATATCTTGACCACTGTATTAACAATAATTAATTGTGTAATCAATGTGGTGTCCTGGTGTGTGCTGTCATTGTCTTTCCCTTCCCTGGTGTGATGTCATGCACTGTGTTGGGTTGTTAGGAGTTGCCTTTGTGTTTAGTTGTGTTTATTTGTTCTTTGCTTATTGTCTAGGGGTTGTTTGTGATTCTGTGTTGGCCAGGTGTTCTTAATTGTTAATTAGTTGGGGTATATAGGGTTCTGTCTGTCCTCCCTTCTGTGTGGCGACATTCCTCCAGTTACCCCCTGTTCCTCCACGTCGTGTCGCATCGTTCTCCCTCTAGTAAGTCTTAGTGTTTGTTGTTTTGTATTGTGAAGTTTGTTATTTAGTTTCTGTATTTTCCCTGTATTGCACTGGATTCTACAGTAAACACCCTTCTCCAAGCTTCACTCCTCGCCTCTGCCTCCTCCATTCTTTCCCTTTCTGTATTATTGCATTCTACCTAACCCCATCGTGACACTATATCTATTTTGATGTCAGTATTGGGTAGCCTATATAAACAATAATACGAGAGCATATACAAGAACAATGAATCTCACTGCATGTACAGTATGATGTAGCCTGCCTTTCAATACATGAACTTGAATTCCATCATGTTTGTGTGCGGGACTCACAAGGCTGTTGTCACAATGGGTGGTACCGGTAGAGTAATAATAACAGTCCACACAATATCACGATGGACCATGCCATAGCCTATGTTCTATTAGGACATGATCTGTGACGACAAATGTTCTAGAATGTTTGATTAAGATATCATACTCTGACAGCATGCCTATGATCAACAAAAACGCGAACTTGAATCCCATCATATACATAGTCTGTCCACTATCTGGTGTCATTGCAATGCGTTTTCTATTCTTTCTTATGCAGTAAAAAGGGGGAAGAACACTATATCGTGGGTGTTCATATGACTCTGCTTACAGCTTCGAAACTCCACTTGTTTCGTTTAACGTAAAGCCTTTTAAATATAATCAAAACGTTCCCGTGTTTCTGCGGTCTGTGCGCAAAATAATAACGAGTTGAGCTTTATGATTTATGATGAATTGAAAATGGGGGACCCTGATGTAAACAAGATGAAAGTCTTTCTCTGGTCTGCATCCCCTTAACAATTGTATGTACTGAGCTGTACTGTACTGTACCCATTCTGCAATCTGTTAATAAACGTTTCAATCAATCAATCAATCAAGCTACGCGGAGCGCAGTCAGTCAGTAGCCTACACCCCGTATATTCCGATAACGCTAAATAAACCATGCTGCATTCATTCTGAGAGAAAGATCTATTATTCCAAATGCTATTTATAGGGTTTTGACCATAATTACACTACTGTTGCTATTTTACAATGAACTATAATGAACTACGGTTCATACAGAACATGCCAGTGTTATTATGCACAGAAGCTCATTTCCTTGTTGTAATAATATATTCTACCACTGGGCGTCAGCTAAGTGTGGTCCGAGCTGTGCGTACACATAAGCACAAAGTCAAGTTCAAGTTGAAATTGATGAATCCCACTATTTGCTTAGAAATGATCGTACGCACAGGGTAAGCACAAATCTGTGCGTAAGACACGTTGATGAATGAGGGCCTAGATGAGGCATGTCAACACCCCTGGACAGTTGTTTGGAGATTTAACTTGTGACGGGGCACAATGACAAAGCCATTTCAACCTCTGATTAATGGCTCGAACGTGGGGTGTGTCTCTACTAATTATGTGCAGGTGTACTATATCATCCCTAATCAGCTAGTGTGTGTGTGTGTGTGAGGTACTTACTTACTTACTTATCCTCTTCGTCCCGGTTGGGGCATAAGGCCGTAATCATACACTGCCACTGAATCCTGTCTCGTGCTTTGGCCTGTGCTTCGTCCCAGGAAAGACCCATCTCCTTCAGCTCCATCATCACTGTCCTTCGCCAGGTGTTCTTTGGTCTACCCCTCTTTCTCTTCCCAACTGGGGTCCATCTCAAGGCAACTTTGGGTAACCCTTCATTGGGCATCCTCAATACATGACCGAGCCATCTTAACCTCTGTCTCCTTATCTCAAGGGACATATGCAAGCTGCCTGTCTTCTTATAAAGTTCCTCATTCGAGATTCTATTTGGCCAAAAGATGTTGCAGATCCTACGTAAGCAGCTATTGTGGAAGACGTCAACCTTTCTCATATCCTATTTTGTTACTCTCCAGCACTCAGAGCCATATAGCAGGACAGACTTAACATTGCTGTTGTAGAGCCTGAGTTTGGTTTTAAGGCTATATTGTTTAGACTTCCAGATGTTGCAATGTTGGCTGAAAGCACCTCTTGCTTTGTTGAGACACGTCTTGATGTCTTTTTGCGTTCCACTTTCACTGCTTATGAGGCTTCCGAGGTATGTAAAGTCTTCTACACATTCCAACGCCTCTCCATCGATGGTAATTGGAGGTGCTGTTGGGGCATTGATGCACATCACCTGGGTCTTTTTCTGGTTGATATAGAGACCAGTTTGCTTTGCATAATTGCTTAGCCGGTCAGACTTCTCCTGGAGGTGGCTATGAGTGGATGACATGACTGCCAGATCGTCTGCAAAGTCAAGGTCTTCCACAAAGGAGAACAGGGTCCATTGGATTCCACTGGGACGGTCTGATGTAGTTTGACGCATAACCCAGTCGATGGTAATCAGGAACAGAATAGGGGAGAGGAGTTATCAAGGATGACACTGCATTCAAAGTGTTCATATAATTTCCCAATGATGTTGACCATTTTGGAAGGTATTAGGATCTTCCATAGGCTCTCGCGATGAATACTGTCAAACTTTGCTCCATTTCCTTGGTATGGCATTGTGCTCCCATATCTTGGCGAAGAGGTCGGTCAGCACCCTGGAGGCTGTGGTGATATCTGCCATCAACATTTCTGCATGTAGCATGTCGATTCCAGGGGCTTTTCCCCGCTTCATATCCTTGATTGCCGTTTGTACTTCAGCTTGGGAAGGAGGATCGGAGGATCGGTGTTAATAGCAATGTCATCCAAAGGTTCTGGATCTGCAGGCGCTTCAGGTTCGTGTGAGGTGGATGTGCCTAAATTCTGTGCAGGTGTGCTACATCAGTCCTAATCATCTACCTAAGTGACAGATATCTCCCTTCCTTCACGTAGCCCAAGGAGGGGGGAGGAGAGCTGTCACAGTATATAAACCTCCAGTCAATGGTCTACAAACCCTCAAGACCCCTACGCTCTGCAACTCCTGGCCGCCTCAGAACCACTCCTATCCAAGCTCCGGGGGGTCATCAAAGAAAAGCAGGCTATTCTCAGAACTTCCCACCACAGTCGGGACAGCTGAAACCTGTCAAATGTTCTGCCACCGACTTAAAGGGGAACTATTTTACTATTTCTTTCACTATTTGGGCACTTTTACACAATTCCTGTGAGTTTATGGAACACCGCTGTAATTATAATTTTTTTTAATTCATTGTTTTGTATTTCTAATCAAGTCCTCATAAAACAGCATTTTTCTACCTCAAGATCTCGAGCCGTTTTGAGGCTGGGCTCCTAAACCACCGTGTGGCCTGGTGGCATCTGCCACATTATCATGCAGCTGAGTCTCTCTGACATCACAAATCAGCACATTTTCAGATGACTCAGTTCAGTGAGGGTGAATATTGTGAGGGGAGAATTGGAAGAATGCGCCAATATGAGAATTAGAGACATAGAGCATATTAATATAAGTCCACATAGCTAGGAAACAATGCTAAACACTGAAAAAGGCCATTTATAAGATAGTTCCCCTTTAAAACACACCTCTTCAATGCAATAACTGTTATGGTTTGTAACCGACCCCAAACGCACAACACAAGACAGGCATGAGAGCAAGCCAAGACAGGGCATTTATTGAATACAAACAAAAAAGCGGCACTGTCCCTTTAAGGGAGAACACAAAAATACTGGAACAAGGAAAAAGGGCAATGTGCCTTTAAGAGGCGAGCAGGCTAAGGGGAAGGCTAAGGGAGAACACAAAATACTGGAAACAAGAATTAGGGAAAATTGGCACTGTGCCTTTAAGAGGCGAACAGGCTAAGGGGAAGGCTAAGTGTTGTGAAGGATCAGATTAAACCGAATATATATATTTATTTATGGATATATATTTAATAGTATTTGTATATCGTTTGATATCCCTTGTATATTCTTTGTACATATACACTGAATATCCCTTTAGTCTACTACAGCCCATAATAGTTCATTCTCTCATTGGACAAGAACCTGGCGCCAGCAGACAAGCCCCTTGAGTCAAGTTCAATAGTGCCGACGAACATGTCCCAACTAGCCCCGGTTCCGCGTAGGAATACGGCTACCGAAATACGAATGGTACTATTTGTTCACCGTGCATATAAATATGGCGCAAGTAAAGTAGAACTTTCTTTTAGTCCATTAGTCCTTTACCCTCCAACCTAGGAACAGACGTGAAGCCTCACCCACGACCCACGTGTGGTGCAGTATGGCCTATTTGGCCCCAGAATAGGCATTGAGACCTCGTGTAAATTCATAGCTGAATTGTCATAGTTTGGCACTGTACCGTCGAGTGGGACGTATTTCTATTAAGTTAATAATAGTCTATTATGTATGGTGCATCGTTCGGTTAGAGTTCTAAAGTGAGCAGCACCCCCATCGTTTCCTCACGTTATCTAGAGTCTTAACCAGGCTGGGCAGACCACGCGTGGTGCTTTCATCCGAGGAGTTCTGGGCGAGGACGAGTGGACCTGCACATTGGATTACCTACCCGGACGACTGCTGAGCCTATACGGCATGGAATATCTATTTGCTTTGGGTGCTTTGATTTGTGGAGCGGATAACAGCCAACGCCGGTGAGTGTTGGAATTACCCCCGAGAGGAGCCCAGGTGAGACGGCGCTCAACCCAGACCGAGGCCGCCTCGCTTCTCCTTCGTTGTGGACCTACAGCCTACAGCTACCGTCTACAAGAGGGCCCAAGTGTATTCATCTGTGGATCAAGATCCTGCGGGCACTGTGTTCTGTACCTGAATTCTCCCCAGGAATCGTTGGCCAGATGGGATGCAGCTGACGGCTCTCCAAACCCCCCCCCCCCTACTGACTTACAACCAGCAGGACCCCTTTAGTATCCCGCTATAATCCTTAAGTACCATCGCTATAGTTCCCTAAAGAACCAGGTTGTATACTTGCTTCCTGCGTAACCAGAGATTGGACATTCAGTGTTGATTTGCCTACGAATACTCATTTGCCTTACAAGTGCATTCAAATCATAAATGTAATTAAGTGAATGTTGTATATACCTTTTGCTATATTAAACCTTCGACTGTTATATTTGTGTGGACCTGATTTCATATATGGGAAAGTGTTCATCATACTTAGATATCGTGTACTGTATGGCCAGAAGTTAAAGTACATCAAGCGGTAGTGGTTTAATGATACCATACATACATCAATACAGTCAGGGAATTGTACCCCTCAGTTACAATTGGTCCTTCGAGCCGGAGGGTAACTAGTGTAATATTAATATAGTGTTATTAATATTGAAATGGCCTATGATGAACACTCCACGAAACGGTCCTCCTAACGTAGAACGCCCGCGGCGCAGACGACAGACACCTCAGTACTTAGAGGATTACGCTGTCAGTCAACTACCTAGCCTTCTACAGACGGTAAACGCGGTAAAAGTAGAAAGTAAAATTATGTCTGACCTTAACGACCAGGTTACCCCGACCACAGAGGCCCTAGTGGGTTCTAATGTAACTGACCAAGCGCCGTGATCAGCGTCCTGGTCCTCGCCGGGGTCCTCGCCGGGGTCTTCGCCGTGGTCTTCGCCGTGGTCTGCGTGGGATCCTGCTCCAGGGGTCGTCGCCGCCGCACCTCCGGTCCGGCTCTCCTGAACCGGCCCCGAGTCCGGCGGCTGGAGGGTCTCTCGCCCGGGATCCTGCTCCAGGGTCCAGCTCCCCTTCCCGGGCTTCTACACCTGTACCCACCCCCCCTCGTCGGGCCTTGGTGCCCGTCCCCACTCCCCCTCGCCGGGCCTCGGTTCTCAGGTTCTGCCCCCCTCCCCGGGTCTCGGTGCCCATCCCCACCCCCCCTCGTCGGACCTCTGTTCCCAGGTCCTGTCCTCCTCCCCGGGCCTCTGTTCCCGTCCCCACCCCCCCTCTCCGGGCATCTGCGCCCGTTTTCTACCCCCCTGGCTGCTATGCCCCTCCTGGGGTTTTCGCTCGGCCTCCCGGCCCCTGGTCTTCGGGTCTCCTCCCTGGATCCTCTCCGGGGTTCCAGCTTCCTCCCTCGCCTGGCTATGGACGTTGTCTTCGGTGGTCTGGAAGCCCCCCGTTGAGGGGGAGGTACTGTCAGGATCCTAGGCCCGGTCATGGTTGGACGGGTCAGGATGGTAACTTTGAGCAGTGCTCTCCACCTGACAGTGGGCAGTACCCTCCACCTAACTTTGGGCAATGCCCTACATCTGACATTGGCCCTCGGCCTGATATTGGCGCCCTACCACCCTCTAGTGGTCACAAACAATTGGTGCACGCTACAATGACAAATATCTTGACCACTGTATTAACAATAATTAATTGTGTAATCAATGTGGTGTCCTGGTGTGTGCTGTCATTGTCTTTCCCTTCCCTGGTGTGATGTCATGCACTGTGTTGGGTTGTTAGGAGTTGCCTTTGTGTTTAGTTGTGTTTATTTGTTCTTTGCTTATTGTCTAGGGGTTGTTTGTGATTCTGTGTTGGCCAGGTGTTCGTAATTGTTAATTAGTTGGGGTATATAGGGTTCTGTCTGTCCTCCCTTCTGTGTGGCGACATTCCTCCAGTTACCCCCTGTTCCTCCACGTCGTGTCGCATCGTTCTCCCTCTAGTAAGTCTTAGTGTTTGTTGTTTTGTATTGTGAAGTTTGTTATTTAGTTTCTGTATTTTCCCTGTATTGCACTGGATTCTACAGTAAACACCCTTCTCCAAGCTTCACTCCTCGCCTCTGCCTCCTCCATTCTTTCCCTTTCTGTATTATTGCATTCTACCTAACCCCATCGTGACACTATATCTATTTTGATGTCAGTATTGGGTAGCCTATATAAACAATAATACGAGAGCATATACAAGAACAATGAATCTCACTGCATGTACAGTATGATGTAGCCTGCCTTTCAATACATGAACTTGAATTCCATCATGTTTGTGTGCGGGACTCACAAGGCTGTTGTCACAATGGGTGGTACCGGTAGAGTAATAATAACAGTCCACACAATATCACGATGGACCATGCCATAGCCTATGTTCTATTAGGACATGATCTGTGACGACAAATGTTCTAGAATGTTTGATTAAGATATCATACTCTGACAGCATGCCTATGATCAACAAAAACGCGAACTTGAATCCCATCATATACATAGTCTGTCCACTATCTGGTGTCATTGCAATGCGTTTTCTATTCTTTCTTATGCAGTAAAAAGGGGGAAGAACACTATATCGTGGGTGTTCATATGACTCTGCTTACAGCTTCGAAACTCCACTTGTTTCGTTTAACGTAAAGCCTTTTAAATATAATCAAAACGTTCCCGTGTTTCTGCGGTCTGTGCGCAAAATAATAACGAGTTGAGCTTTATGATTTATGATGAATTGAAAATGGGGGACCCTGATGTAAACAAGATGAAAGTCTTTCTCTGGTCTGCATCCCCTTAACAATTGTATGTACTGAGCTGTACTGTACTGTACCCATTCTGCAATCTGTTAATAAACGTTTCAATCAATCAATCAATCAAGCTACGCGGAGCGCAGTCAGTCAGTAGCCTACACCCCGTATATTCCGATAACGCTAAATAAACCATGCTGCATTCATTCTGAGAGAAAGATCTATTATTCCAAATGCTATTTATAGGGTTTTGACCATAATTACACTACTGTTGCTATTTTACAATGAACTATAATGAACTACGGTTCATACAGAACATGCCAGTGTTATTATGCACAGAAGCTCATTTCCTTGTTGTAATAATATATTCTACCACTGGGCGTCAGCTAAGTGTGGTCCGAGCTGTGCGTACACATAAGCACAAAGTCAAGTTCAAGTTGAAATTGATGAATCCCACTATTTGCTTAGAAATGATCGTACGCACAGGGTAAGCACAAATCTGTGCGTAAGACACGTTGATGAATGAGGGCCTAGATGAGGCATGTCAACACCCCTGGACAGTTGTTTGGAGATTTAACTTGTGACGGGGCACAATGACAAAGCCATTTCAACCTCTGATTAATGGCTCGAACGTGGGGTGTGTCTCTACTAATTATGTGCAGGTGTACTATATCATCCCTAATCAGCTAGTGTGTGTGTGTGTGTGAGGTACTTACTTACTTACTTATCCTCTTCGTCCCGGTTGGGGCATAAGGCCGTAATCATACACTGCCACTGAATCCTGTCTCGTGCTTTGGCCTGTGCTTCGTCCCAGGAAAGACCCATCTCCTTCAGCTCCATCATCACTGTCCTTCGCCAGGTGTTCTTTGGTCTACCCCTCTTTCTCTTCCCAACTGGGGTCCATCTCAAGGCAACTTTGGGTAACCCTTCATTGGGCATCCTCAATACATGACCGAGCCATCTTAACCTCTGTCTCCTTATCTCAAGGGACATATGCAAGCTGCCTGTCTTCTTATAAAGTTCCTCATTCGAGATTCTATTTGGCCAAAAGATGTTGCAGATCCTACGTAAGCAGCTATTGTGGAAGACGTCAACCTTTCTCATATCCTATTTTGTTACTCTCCAGCACTCAGAGCCATATAGCAGGACAGACTTAACATTGCTGTTGTAGAGCCTGAGTTTGGTTTTAAGGCTATATTGTTTAGACTTCCAGATGTTGCAATGTTGGCTGAAAGCACCTCTTGCTTTGTTGAGACACGTCTTGATGTCTTTTTGCGTTCCACTTTCACTGCTTATGAGGCTTCCGAGGTATGTAAAGTCTTCTACACATTCCAACGCCTCTCCATCGATGGTAATTGGAGGTGCTGTTGGGGCATTGATGCACATCACCTGGGTCTTTTTCTGGTTGATATAGAGACCAGTTTGCTTTGCATAATTGCTTAGCCGGTCAGACTTCTCCTGGAGGTGGCTATGAGTGGATGACATGACTGCCAGATCGTCTGCAAAGTCAAGGTCTTCCACAAAGGAGAACAGGGTCCATTGGATTCCACTGGGACGGTCTGATGTAGTTTGACGCATAACCCAGTCGATGGTAATCAGGAACAGAATAGGGGAGAGGAGTTATCAAGGATGACACTGCATTCAAAGTGTTCATATAATTTCCCAATGATGTTGACCATTTTGGAAGGTATTAGGATCTTCCATAGGCTCTCGCGATGAATACTGTCAAACTTTGCTCCATTTCCTTGGTATGGCATTGTGCTCCCATATCTTGGCGAAGAGGTCGGTCAGCACCCTGGAGGCTGTGGTGATATCTGCCATCAACATTTCTGCATGTAGCATGTCGATTCCAGGGGCTTTTCCCCGCTTCATATCCTTGATTGCCGTTTGTACTTCAGCTTGGGAAGGAGGATCGGAGGATCGGTGTTAATAGCAATGTCATCCAAAGGTTCTGGATCTGCAGGCGCTTCAGGTTCGTGTGAGGTGGATGTGCCTAAATTCTGTGCAGGTGTGCTACATCAGTCCTAATCATCTACCTAAGTGACAGATATCTCCCTTCCTTCACGTAGCCCAAGGAGGGGGGAGGAGAGCTGTCACAGTATATAAACCTCCAGTCAATGGTCTACAAACCCTCAAGACCCCTACGCTCTGCAACTCCTGGCCGCCTCAGAACCACTCCTATCCAAGCTCCGGGGGGTCATCAAAGAAAAGCAGGCTATTCTCAGAACTTCCCACCACAGTCGGGACAGCTGAAAATGTTCTGCCACCGACTTAAAGGGGAACTATTTTACTATTTCTTTCACTATTTGGGCACTTTTACACAATTCCTGTGAGTTTATGGAACACCGCTGTAATTATAATTTTTTTTAATTCATTGTTTTGTATTTCTAATCAAGTCCTCATAAAACAGCATTTTTCTACCTCAAGATCTCGAGCCGTTTTGAGGCTGGGCTCCTAAACCACCGTGTGGCCTGGTGGCATCTGCCACATTATCATGCAGCTGAGTCTATCTGACATCACAAATCAGCACATTTTCAGATGACTCAGTTCAGTGAGGGTGAATATTGTGAGGGGAGAATTGGAAGAATGCGCCAATATGAGAATTAGAGACATAGAGCATATTAATATAAGTCCACATAGCTAGGAAACAATGCTAAACACTGAAAAAGGCCATTTATAAGATAGTTCCCCTTTAAAACACACCTCTTCAATGCAATAACTGTTATGGTTTGTAACCGACCCCAATCGCACAACACAAGACAGGCATGAGAGCAAGCCAAGACAGGGCATTTATTGAATACAAACAAAAAAGCGGCACTGTCCCTTTAAGGGAGAACACAAAAATACTGGAACAAGGAAAAAGGGCAATGTGCCTTTAAGAGGCGAGCAGGCTAAGGGGAAGGCTAAGGGAGAACACAAAATACTGGAAACAAGAATTAGGGAAAATTGGCACTGTGCCTTTAAGAGGCGAACAGGCTAAGGGGAAGGCTAAGTGTTGTGAAGGATCAGATTAAACCGAATATATATATTTATTTATGGATATATATTTAATAGTATTTGTATATCGTTTGATATCCCTTGTATATTCTTTGTACATATACACTGAATATCCCTTTAGTCTACTACAGCCCATAATAGTTCATTCTCTCATTGGACAAGAACCTGGCGCCAGCAGACAAGCCCCTTGAGTCAAGTTCAATAGTGCCGACGAACATGTCCCAACTAGCCCCGGTTCCGCGTAGGAATACGGCTACCAAAATACGAATGGTACTATTTGTTCACCGTGCATATAAATATGGCGCAAGTAAAGTAGAACTTTCTTTTAGTCCATTAGTCCTTTACCCTCCAACCTAGGAACAGACGTGAAGCCTCACCCACGACCCACGTGTGGTGCAGTATGGCCTATTTGGCCCCAGAATAGGCATTGAGACCTCGTGTAAATTCATAGCTGAATTGTCATAGTTTGGCACTGTACCGTCGAGTGGGACGTATTTCTATTAAGTTAATAATAGTCTATTATGTATGGTGCATCGTTCGGTTAGAGTTCTAAAGTGAGCAGCACCCCCATCGTTTCCTCACGTTATCTAGAGTCTTAACCAGGCTGGGCAGACCACGCGTGGTGCTTTCATCCGAGGAGTTCTGGGCGAGGACGAGTGGACCTGCACATTGGATTACCTACCCGGACGACTGCTGAGCCTATACGGCATGGAATATCTATTTGCTTTGGGTGCTTTGATTTGTGGAGCGGATAACAGCCAACGCCGGTGAGTGTTGGAATTACCCCCGAGAGGAGCCCAGGTGAGACGGCGCTCAACCCAGACCGAGGCCGCCTCGCTTCTCCTTCGTTGTGGACCTACAGCCTACAGCTACCGTCTACAAGAGGGCCCAAGTGTATTCATCTGTGGATCAAGATCCTGCGGGCACTGTGTTCTGTACCTGAATTCTCCCCAGGAATCGTTGGCCAGATGGGATGCAGCTGACGGCTCTCCAAACCCCCCCCCCCCTACTGACTTACAACCAGCAGGACCCCTTTAGTATCCCGCTATAATCCTTAAGTACCATCGCTATAGTTCCCTAAAGAACCAGGTTGTATACTTGCTTCCTGCGTAACCAGAGATTGGACATTCAGTGTTGATTTGCCTACGAATACTCATTTGCCTTACAAGTGCATTCAAATCATAAATGTAATTAAGTGAATGTTGTATATACCTTTTGCTATATTAAACCTTCGACTGTTATATTTGTGTGGACCTGATTTCATATATGGGAAAGTGTTCATCATACTTAGATATCGTGTACTGTATGGCCAGAAGTTAAAGTACATCAAGCGGTAGTGGTTTAATGATACCATACATACATCAATACAGTCAGGGAATTGTACCCCTCAGTTACAATTGGTCCTTCGAGCCGGAGGGTAACTAGTGTAATATTAATATAGTGTTATTAATATTGAAATGGCCTATGATGAACACTCCACGAAACGGTCCTCCTAACGTAGAACGCCCGCGGCGCAGACGACAGACACCTCAGTACTTAGAGGATTACGCTGTCAGTCAACTACCTAGCCTTCTACAGACGGTAAACGCGGTAAAAGTAGAAAGTAAAATTATGTCTGACCTTAACGACCAGGTTACCCCGACCACAGAGGCCCTAGTGGGTTCTAATGTAACTGACCAAGCTCACGGTGGGGACCAGGAGGGAACAGACATGCCTTTACCCCCCGCCAATACCGAAGAAGTAGTCCCCGACCAGCTCCGGGAGGAAGACAACCCTCCAGAGGTGGAACCCTGCACGGAACAAGATGAGGAGAGCGCCGAGGAGATAGAGCTCCAGGACTCCCCAACGAGTACAGCCAGGAGCGGCTCACCTCTACAAGCGTCTTCCCCCAGCGAGGCAGAGAGGATGCTGTCACAGGCGTTCCTCGTCAGCCTGACAGCCTCTACCGAACGCGATCGACTCCAGGGTGAACGCGATCGACTTCAGGGTGAACGCAATCGACTCCAAACACAGCAACGGAGCGAAGAAGAGCACATACGCCTGGAGATGAGACGCCTTCAGACGGAAGAGAATATGGCAAGAGACCGGTCCGACACCCAGCGCGCCGCTGACGGTGCCCAAAGAGAAGCAGAGCGCGACATCGCTCTCATCCAGCGCGAAGCCGAGCGCGACAGACTACAGGGCGAGCGCGACAGACTACAAGCGCAGCTAATGGAGCAGCTGATCACCAAGGCAACACCCTCTCCCTCCGCCAGGGGTTCAAGGGCCTCGTTGAGACAACAGTCAAGGGCAGCATCCCCTAACCGACCAAGCGACCCTGAACTTGACCACCAGAGAGAGCCTATACCCCCCGCAGACCCCCTTCCCCGACCGGTCCAAGCGAGACCCAGCTACAAGGAAGGAGCAGCATACACTGCGGAGAGGCTAAATAAACGACTACAGGATCTAGAGGACCTGACAGAAGAAGAAGAGGGAGAGGAGGAGAACCAAGCCCGACGACAGCACAGTACTCCACCGGACCAGGAGGTCCAGTACAGCCCAGGCTATACCCCCGCGGCGCTGCGCTACAGACCCCCGACTCTATTCACGGGTGAGCATGACGCACGACCAGCCCCGAGGAACAGCACCTGGACCAGCGGGCCATGGTACCTTGCCGGTACCAGCCCACAGAGAGGCGCAAGAGGAGACTCGCCTAGGAGGCCTCTCTCCCAACGCTCACCGATGTGCCAGCCATCCACGGCGTCATACATTGGCACACCGACGTTTCCAGACTTCACCCATGAGAATCGAGCACAGTACACGGAGCTCCGGATGTGCTTAGAGACAATGATGGTGGATGTCGTTGACGAACGCCACAAGTATGCAATATTACTGAAGCACCTGAAAGTACCCCGAGCGCACAATATAGCGCTAGCCTATGCCACCTCTACGACCCCATACACCGCGGCTCTAGCAGCGCTGGACCAGAGATATGGACGTATATGGGATTACGTAATCCAAGAGATAAGGCATATTGACCGCCTACCCCCAGCAACAGACAATCGCTCACTAGACGACCTGTCTATAAAAGTGCAGTCCCTGGTAGGGATGCTGGGAGCGCAACGAGAAAAGGGTATGCACGAGCTATACGCCAACTCTAACGTCGAGAGGATTTTAGAGAAGCTGCCGCCCGCCAGACAAGAGCGCTTTAGGCGGCAAAGAGACCACCGTGATCCTAACGGTCCCGGACCATCCCTCCTCGATTTAGCCGACTTCCTGACGAGAGAAGTCAGCAGCCTACGCTTGGATACATTCGTGCGGAGCACACCAAGCTCCAGAGAGGGACCTAGGAGAGTAAACGATGGAAGAAGATCAGTGACTGTCATGCACCAATCAGAATCAGTACCGAGCAGTAAGAACCACAGTACCCCCTCGAGAAAAGAGAAGTGGAAGATGGTGTGCCCGTACTGCGAGAAGGAACACTGGCTGTCACAATGTGACCTGTTCAAGAAGATGAATGCAGAAGAAGTGAGTCAATGGATAAAGTCCAACAGGCGCTGTTACCGATGTGCGCGCAGTCACATGGCAGCCGAGTGCCGCCTAAAGAAGAGGTGCAGTCGGTGTGACGGAGCCCACCTAGATGTCCTACACGACAGTAACAGAAGAAAGCCTGCACCTGCACCATCGAGCAGCACAAAGGCAAGTGTCATGTACATTGACCCCGCCAGCAGCAGCGGCGCCCAGGTGCTCTTAAAGGTAGTCCATGTAACATTGAGCCACCAAGATAAAGTCATGGACACTTACGCCGTCCTTGATGACGGGTCAGAGAAGACCCTTCTCCTCGCATCCGCTGCGGCCCAGCTGGGACTGCGGGGGAGCGAGAACCAGATGACGATTCGGACAATAAGAAGAGATTTAAAGACGATAAAAGGCGAGAATGTCTCCTTCACTATCGCAGCAAGCGGGCAGCCAGAGAGACGGTATAGGATTACAAATGCTTTCACCAGCCAAGAAATAGGACTATCACAGTACACCTACCCCATCGCCAAACTGATGGATAAATATGTGCACCTGCGTCAACTACCTATCCCGCTCATAGACGGCGCCACCCCGACCCTGCTGATAGGCTCCGACCATGCAGACCTCATAGTCCCGATAGACCGGGTCCATACAGGACCCAGAGGCTGTCCTGCAGCAGTCGAGACCCGCCTAGGATGGACACACAAGGCCCCCTCGCTAAATCTCTCAACCGAACAGCAGCCACTAGCTCCCTCCACTCAAGAGTGACAGAAGAAGACACCACTCTCCTGCAGCATGTCGAGAGGCTATGGACACTAGAGACAATGCCCTTTAAGAACGAAAATAAAGACATTCGTTCTAAAGAAGACATTTACGCCATAAACCTCCTCGAGCAAGGGACAAAGAGAGTCACAGTCGGCGGAGTGATGAGATACGCAACTCCACTCCTGAGGCGAGAGGGAATGCCCACCTTTCACGCCACGAAAGAAGCTACGGAGCGGTATCTATTGAACACAGAGCGGCGCCTAGCCAAAGACCCCGCTCAAGAGAGTGTGTACCGCGCTGAGATTGAGAAGCTAATCACAGCGAGACACGTAATGAAGATTGACATTAAAGAGGCCGATCAGACGACCAAATCATGGTACGTGCCGCACCACAAGGTCCACCACAACGGCAAGGATCGCATTGTGTTTAACTGCAGCTACCAGATCGGATCCCAGAATCTGAATAAAGAGCTCTTGCCCGGCCCCACACTCGGCCCCTCTCTACTAGGCGTGCTACTACGCTTCCGCCAGGACAAGGTGGCTATCAGCGGGGATATCAAAGGGATGTTCCTGCAGGTGAGACTAGTGGAGGAGGATAAGCCCCTACTGCGGTTCCTATGGAGAGAGAGGATCGGAGATGAGCACCCAGCCATCTACCAATGGGAAGTCCTCCCCTTCGGAACCACATGCAGCCCGTGCTGTGCTACATTTGCACTGCAGAAACACGTCGCAGAGGACCCAGCAGCAGATGAAGAGGTCCGACACAGTGTGAAGAACAGTTTCTACGTAGACAACTGTTTACAAAGCGTTTCGACCCAAGAAGAAGCCGAGGCTCTCCTACTCAAGCTACGCGCCTCCCTGATCAAAGGCGGCTTTGATCTCAGGCAGTGGGCCAGCAGCGACCCGCAAGTATTGCGCAGCCTCTCCCCCGCGGACAAGGCAGCCAGTAGCGAGACCTGGATGGCGACCATCCCAGGAGAAGCCCAAGAAATGACACTAGGACTAGTCTGGCGCTTCAAAACAGACTCGCTCCACTATAGACACAAACCCCTGACCACGGAGCAGGGAAGGTCGACGGCGATACCGACCACCAGACGGAGTGTGTACAGAACACTCGCCAGACAATATGACCCGTTGGGATGTATTCTACCTTACACCACCAGGGCAAAGATGATTGTACGAGCACTATGGGACAAGGACCAGGGCTGGGACGACCCAATACCCGCACACCTTGCCTCCACATGGAGAGAGTGGGAGATGGAACTCCGCTCACTCCCAGGCGTCAACATACGCCGCAGCTACTTCCCACCCACAGTGAGGCCAGAGACATGCAAGATGGATCTACACGTCTTCAGCGACGCCTCCGAAGTAGCCTATGGATCTGTGGCCTACTTGCGTGCCCAAGAGAAGGGAGGAGAGATACACACCGCTTTCATCCTGGCTCGCTCAAGGATAGCCCCACGAAAGCAACAATCTATCCCGCGTCTAGAGCTCTGCGCAGCCCTAGCAGGAGCGCATCTAGCCACGTTAATCCAACGTGAACTCACCATCCCGGTGCAAAGAACAATCTTGTCAAGACTCTACGACAGTACTCACATGGATCAAGTCTGATTCATGCAGATACAAGGTCTTCGTGGGAGTCAGAGTCACAGAGATTCAAGAGTTAACAGAAGCAGCAAGCTGGCGGTATGTGGACACCAAACACAACCCAGCTGACGTCATCACCCGGGGAATGTCCCTAGATGACCTCACCCGTCACAACATCTATAGTGACGGACCAGAGTTCCTCAAGCTCCCGGAAGAAGAGTGGCCTACGCCCACCCCACGGGAGGCGAGTAAAGAGGAGGCTGAAAACAAGAAACCTATGTTCTGTGGATTGAGCACAGTTGCCTCCACAGACCCCAACATAGATGATTGCCTCACCCTACAGAGTGCACAGCTAAAGACATTCCTGTGGCACCACCCAGAGATTCAGCCCACCACTGACATTTCAGCAGCTGACTACGAAGAAGCAGAACTTCTTCTACTACAACGAGCCCAGAGAGACTCGTTCCCCGATGAGCTAGACTGTCTACAGGGAGGAAAGCCCGTCCCATCAGACAGCAGACTGCTCCACCTGGCACCCGAGAGTGACGCCCATAATCTCATCAGAGTGGGTGGTCGTCTGCGGAGAGCCCCCGACCTACCGGATGACGTTAAGTACCCGATAGTCTTGAACAGCCGACACAAGGTCACAGAGCTGATCATAAAGAAATACGACGAGGATGTGCACCACGCAGGGGCAGAGAGAGTCTTCGCGGAGATCAGACGTCGCTATTGGATACTTCAAGGGAGAGAAGCAGTGCGACGCTTCCAGCGAACCTGTCTAGACTGCCGAAAGTGGCGCGCGCAGCCCAGCATACCCCGGATGGCTGACCTACCTCCCTGTCGCCTCCGACTCGGCGACAAGCCCTTTCACTCCACAGGCATGGACTGTTTTGGCCCGTTGTATATAAAGAAAGGAAGAGGAACCGAGAAGCGGTGGGGTATTGTATTCAAATGCATGACCACCAGAGCGATACATATCGAACTCCTTCCAACCATGAGCACAGACTCATTCCTTATGGCCTTCCAAAGATTCACATCGCGGAAAGGAAAACCGTCTACATTGTTGTCTGATCACGGGACAAACTTCAAAGGCGGAGAAAGAGAGCTGAGAGAGAGCTTCCAAGCTATGGGCCCAGAACTTAAGACCCACCTCGCTCCATCCCAGATTGACTTCCAGTTTAATCCCCCGAACGCACCCCACTTCGGTGGAACCTGGGAACGAGAAGTACGTTCTATGAAGACAGCCCTGTACGCCGTGCTTGGGGCCCAGACTGTGGCGGAAGAAGTCCTAATGACAGTCCTCACGGAGATCGAGGGAGTATTGAACTCCAAGCCCCTCGGTTACGTCTCAAGTGATGCAGCAGATGTCGACCCAGTCACCCCCAACACACTCTTGATGGCGCGGCTGGACCCCGCGCTACCCCAGACAATGTACAGGCCTGAAGAAGCGAACGGCCGAAGAATGTGGAGGTACAGTCAAGTACTGGCTGACAAGTTTTGGAATAGCTTCCTACTCCACTATCTACCGTCTCTACAGACCCGCCAGAAGTGGGTAAAAGAGAGAGACAATTTGACAGAAGGAACAGTCGTCATGATTATCGACCAGTCACTACCCAGAGCTATGTGGCCGGCTGGCCGCGTAAGCAAAGTGATCACCGGTGCCGATGGCAAGGTCCGAGCAGCTGAAGTGCTCGTCCAAGGGCGGACTTACACACGACCCGTGGCGAGGCTAATAGAACTGCCAAGACTCCCAGACACTATCGATGACGACCATGACCCCACGACTTTGTGAGTTGACTGACCCTTACAGCGGACCTTGAGTGGTAGACAGTGCGGTTAATCTGTCTCTGCTTAGCTAATTAGGTGGGACTAATTAGGGGGCGGCTGTTGTGAAGGATCAGATTAAACCGAATATATATATTTATTTATGGATATATATTTAATAGTATTTGTATATCGTTTGATATCCCTTGTATATTCTTTGTACATATACACTGAATATCCCTTTAGTCTACTACAGCCCATAATAGTTCATTCTCTCATTGGACAAGAACCTGGCGCCAGCAGACAAGCCCCTTGAGTCAAGTTCAATAGTGCCGACGAACATGTCCCAACTAGCCCCGGTTCCGCGTAGGAATACGGCTACCGAAATACGAATGGTACTATTTGTTCACCGTGCATATAAATATGGCGCAAGTAAAGCAGAACTTTCTTTTAGTCCATTAGTCCTTTACCCTCCAACCTAGGAACAGACGTGAAGCCTCACCCACGACCCACGTGTGGTGCAGTATGGCCTATTTGGCCCCAGAATAGGCATTGAGACCTCGTGTAAATTCATAGCTGAATTGTCATAGTTTGGCACTGTACCGTCGAGTGGGACGTATTTCTATTAAGTTAATAATAGTCTATTATGTATGGTGCATCGTTCGGTTAGAGTTCTAAAGTGAGCAGCACCCCCATCGTTTCCTCACGTTATCTAGAGTCTTAACCAGGCTGGGCAGACCACGCGTGGTGCTTTCATTCGAGGAGTTCTGGGCGAGGACGAGTGGACCTGCACATTGGATTACCTACCCGGACGACTGCTGAGCCTATACGGCATGGAATATCTATTTGCTTTGGGTGCTTTGATTTGTGGAGCGGATAACAGCCAACGCCGGTGAGTGTTGGAATTACCCCCGAGAGGAGCCCAGGTGAGACGGCGCTCAACCCAGACCGAGGCCGCCTCGCTTCTCCTTCGTTGTGGACCTACAGCCTACAGCTACCGTCTACAAGAGGGCCCAAGTGTATTCATCTGTGGATCAAGATCCTGCGGGCACTGTGTTCTGTACCTGAATTCTCCCCAGGAATCGTTGGCCAGATGGGATGCAGCCGACGGCTCTCCAAACCCCCCCCCCCCCCTACTGACTTACAACCAGCAGGACCCCTTTAGTATCCCGCTATAATCCTTAAGTACCATCGCTATAGTTCCCTAAAGAACCAGGTTGTATACTTGCTTCCTGCGTAACCAGAGATTGGACATTCAGTGTTGATTTGCCTACGAATACTCATTTGCCTTACAAGTGCATTCAAATCATAAATGTAATTAAGTGAATGTTGTATATACCTTTTGCTATATTAAACCTTCGACTGTTATATTTGTGTGGACCTGATTTCATATATGGGAAAGTGTTCATCATACTTAGATATCGTGTACTGTATGGCCAGAAGTTAAAGTACATCAAGCGGTAGTGGTTTAATGATACCATACTTATCAATACAGTCAGGGAATTGTACCCCTCAGTTACACTAAGGGAGAACACAAAATACTGGAAACAAGAATTAGGGAAAATTGGCACTGTGCCTTTAAGAGGCGAGCAGGCTAAGGGGCTAAGGCTAAAGGACAGGGCCAGGGCAAAGGACAGGGCAGGAACAGGGGCACAGGAGAGGGGAACAGGGACAGAGGCCCGGGGAGGCGGGCTGGAGACAGGGACAGAGAAAACAGGGTTAAGGCCTTGGACAGGGCGAGGGCCAGAGCTGCTTACAGGGATGGAGCAGGAGCGCACAGGCTAGACGTCTGGAGTGGTGCGCGCCGGCTCGGAGAGACGCATCCTCCCGTAGAGAATTAGAGAGCGATGCGCGTCTGGAGTAGTAACGCGCCGGCTAGAAGTCTGGAGTGGTGCGCATCGGCTTGAAGAGCGCGCCGGCTCGGAGAGCGCGCCGGCTCGGAGAGACGCATCCTCCCGTAGAGAATTAGAGAGCGATGCGCGTCTGGAGTAGTAGCGCGCCGGCTGGAAGTCTGGAGTGGTGCGCGTCGGCTTGAAGAGCGCGCCGGCTCGGAGAGCGCGCCGGCTCGGAGAGCGCGCCGGCTCGGAGAGACGCATCCTCCCGTAGAGAATTAGAGAGCGATGCGCGTCTGGAGTAGTAGCGCGCCGGCTGGAAGTCTGGAGTGGTGCGCGTCGGCTTGAAGAGCGCGCCGGCTGGAGAGCGCGGCTGCGCAGGGTCTGGAGTGGAGCGCGTCTGCTGTAGGAGCGCGTCTGCTGTAGGAGCGCGTCTGCGCGGGGTCTGGAGTGGAGTGCGTCTGCTGTAGGAGCGCGTCTGCTGTAGGAGCGCGTCTGCGCGGGGTCTGGAGTGGAGCGCGTCTGCTGTAGGAGCGCGTCTGCTGTAGGAGCGCGTCTGCGCGGGGTCTGGAGTGGAGCGCGTCTGCTGTAGGAGCGTGTTCGCTGTAGGAGCCGCGTCTGCTGTAGGAGCGCGTCTGCGCGGGGTCTGGAGTGGAGCGCGTCTGCTGTAGGAGCGCGTCTGCTGTAGGAGCGCGTCTGCTGTAGGAGCGCGTCTGCTGTAGGAGCGCGTCTGCGCGGGGTCTGGAATGGAACACTGGAATACCTCCCGTAGAGAATTAGAGAGCGCAGGCTGTGTCCCACTCCAGGCAAACGGCGATAGGTGGCGAAGGCTGGCACCTCGTCTCACGCCGGAGATGAACCAGCATTCAGATAAGATAAGATACTGTTATAGAGAATCTCCCGTAGGAGCCTACAGATAGAGAACGACCCGACAAGGACTGGGGGGGAGATCGAGGTATTTAAAGCCCACTGGGGCGCTAATTAGAACACACAACAGGTGCGTGATGGTAATTGATACTTGACTTAGAAGTGTGTGTTCGGCAAGGACCAATCAAACACATAATCCTCACAGTACCTTAAAGGAACGGAGCGAGGCAGGGAATGCAATAAATAAACAATGACAACGCGAGGGTGGGGGCTGGTGAGGTGAGGAGAAAGGGAATTAAAGGTCCAGGGAACAGGAATTAAAGGTCCAGGGAAGAGGAGAACCTCACAGTACCCCCCCCTCCACGGGAGCCACCGGGCGACCCAAAAATACAGACAGAGGGGCAGGGGACATAAACAAGGCAACAAACAAAAAATTGGGCCATGCTAGCGGGGAAGCTACACCAAAAGTGGGGCCAGCAGAGGGACACTGCTAGCTACAGGGCCTATGCTAGCTGTACTGCTACATTAACATAGAGGCTACGCTAGCTGCCGGAGCTAGGCTAGCAGACAGGGCTGGACCAGCATGAGAGAACAAGCTAGCTGGAAGGACAGTCCTAGCTGTGGGGAAAACTGACCTTGATAGCTGAAGGGGCAGTCCTAGCAGTGGGGAAACTGACCTTGCTAGCTGAAGAGGCAGTCCTAGCAGTGGGGAAAACTGACCTTGCTAGCTGAAAGGGCAGTCCTAGCAGTGGGGAAACTGACCATGCTAGCTGAAGGGGCAGTCCTAGCAGTGGAGAAACTGACCTTGCTAGCTGAAGGGGCAGTCCTAGCAGCGGGGAGACTGACCTTGCTAGCTGAAGGGGCAGTCCTAGCAGTGGGGAAACTGACCTTGCTAGCTGAAGGGGCATTCCTAGCAGTGGGAGAAACTGACCTTGCTAGCTGAAGGGGCAGTCCTAGCAGTGGGGAAAAACTGACCTTGCTAGCTGAAGGGGCAGTCCTAGCAGTGGAGAAAACTGACCTTGCTAGCTGAAGGGGCAGTCCTAGCAGTGGGGAAAACTGACCTTGCTAGCTGAAGGGGCAGTCCTAGCAGTGGGAGAAAACTGACCTTGCTAGCTGAAGGGGCAGTCCTAGCAGTGGGGAAAACTGACCTTGCTAGCTGAAGGGGCTGTCCTAGCAGTGGGAGAAAACTGACCTTGCTAGCTGAAGGGGCAGTCCTAGCAGTGGGAGAAAACTGACCTTGCTAGCTGAAGGGGCAGTCCTACAGCAGACGCGCTCCTACAGCAGACGCGCTCCACTCCAGACCCCGTGCAGACGCGCTCCACTCCAGACCCCGCGCAGACGCGCTCCTACAGCAGACGTGCTACCACTCCAGACGCGCATCGCTTCCTAATACTCTACGGGAGGATGCGTCTCTCCGAGCCGGCGCGCTCTTCTAGCCGACGCGCTACTACTCCAGATGCACTACTACTCCAGACGCGCTCCACTCCAGACCCCCGAGCCGACGCGCACCACTCCAGACTTCTAGCCGGCGCGCTACTACTCCAGACGCGCATCGCTCTCTAATTCTCTACGGGAGGATGCGTCTCTCCGAGCCGGCGCGCTCTCCGAGCCGGCGCGCTCTCCGAGCCGGCGCGCTCTTCAAGCCGACGCGCACCACTCCAGACTTCTAGCCGGCGCGCTACTACTCCAGACGCGCATCGCTCTCTAATTCTCTACGGGAGGATGCGTCTCTCCGAGCCGGCGCGCTCTCCGAGCCGGCGCGCTCTTCAAGCCGACGCGCACCACTCCAGACTTCTAGCCGGCGCGCTACTACTCCAGACGCGCATCGCTCTCTAATTCTCTACGGGAGGATGCGTCTCTCCGAGCCGGCGCGCTCTCCGAGCCGGCGCGCTCTTCAAGCCGACGCGCACCACTCCAGACTTCTAGCCGGCGCGCTACTACTCCAGACGCGCATCGCTCTCTAATTCTCTACGGGAGGATGCGTCTCTCCGAGCCGGCGCGCTCTCCGAGCCGGCGCGCTCTTCAAGCCGACGCGCTCCACTCCAGACATCTAGCCTTCGCGCTCCTACTCCATCCCTGTAAGCAGCTCTGGCCCTCGCCCTGTCCAAGGCCTTAACCCTGTTTTCTCTGTCCCTGTCTCCAGCCCGCCTCCCCGGGCCTCTGTCCCTGTTCCCCACTCCTGTGCCCCTGTTCCTGCCCTGTCCTTGCCCTGGCCCTGTCCTTTAGCCTTAGCCCCTTGTCCTGCTCGCCTCTTAAAGGCACAGTGCCAATTTTCCCTAATTCTTGTTTCCAGTATTTTGTGTTCTCCCTTAGCCTTCCCCTTAGCCTGCTCGCCTCTTAAAGGCACATTGCCCTTTTTCCTTGTTCCAGTATTTTGTGTTCTCCCTTAGCCTTCCCCTTAGCCTGCTCGCCTCTTAAAGGCACAGTGCCAATTTTCCCTAATTCTTGTTTCCAGTATTTTGTGTTCTCCCTTAGCCTTCCCCTTAGCCTGCTCGCCTCTTAAAGGCACATTGCCCTTTTTCCTTGTTCCAGTATTTTTGTGGTCTCCCTTAAAGGGACAGTGCCGCTTTTTTGTTTGTATTCAATAAATGCCCTGTCTTGGCTTGCTCTCATGCCTGTCTTGTGTTGTGCGATTGGGGTCGGTTACAAACCATAACAGTACGACCCGACCAGGACTGGGGGGGAGATCGAGGTATTTAAAGCCCACTGGGGCGCTAATTAGAACACACAACAGGTGCGTGATGTTAATTGATACTTGACTTAGAAGTGTGTGTTCGGCAAGGACCAATCAAACACATAATCCTCACAGTACCTTAAAGGAACGGAGCGAGGCAGGGAATGCAATAAATAAACAACGACAACGCGAGGGTGGGGGCTGGTGAGGTGAGGAGAAAGGGAATTAAAGGTCCAGGGAACAGGAATTAAAGGTCCAGGGAAGAGGAGAACCTCACAATAACAATCTGGGGGGGGGGGGATATATACCTTACTACTATGCTACTATCCTCATACTACTACCTATCATGCTAATGTTTCTTTAATACTATGCACTCCGAGTGTAGCACTCAAATTTGACACTAGTTGACGAACAATGCTGCCTACCCTTAGCTGCCAGATATGTACCCCTCCTGCTGACTTGTCGCTTTACTGAATGTAAATAATGTAAATAGATATGCTTTTTGTTTAGTGGAGAAGATGCCTGTGTCTAAGCCATGGTAGTATGTGAGTATGCAGGCATTTCATAAAAAATATAGTAAACAGAGGGGAGGAGGGAAATGTTGTGGTAGTCTATAGAAAGATTACCTTTCCAAGAGGCTTGTAGCTTCCTGACAGTGGAACAGGAGGTAGAGTGGTCGCCTGAAGCGGTAATCTGAAGGCTTCCAGTTCAATTCTGGCTCCTCCCGGCAGCATGTCAAAGTGTCCTTGAGCAAGACACTTACAGTCAGTGGCGGCCGGTACATTCTTCTCCATAGGGGGCGCTATACCAAACATTTTGCAAACATGTACCACGCATTGGCATGTCACTGGCAGCGGACAGCTGACCAAGCGAACACTGACTCCCCACAACACTACCAAACCACCAACAACACAGAACCAGTCAAATAAAGTACAGTCTAATTCACAACTTGAAACACAATATATAAATAGAAAAGTTAGAAACAAACTCGCTCCGTCTCCAAACACACGCAGAGAGAGAGAGAGAGAGAGAGAGAGAGAGAGAGAGAGAGAATCACGTTGGTTAGTGAGAGAGAGAGAGAGAGAGAGAGAGAATCACGTTGGTTAGTGAGAGAGAGAGAATCACGTTGGTTAGAGAGAGAGAGAGAGAGAGAGAGAGAGAGAGAGAGAATCACGTTGGTTAGTGAGAGAGAGAGAGAGAGAGAGAGAGAGAGAGAGAGAGAGAATCACGTTGGTTAGAGAGAGAGAGAGAGAGAGAGAGAGAGAGAGAGAGAGAGAGAGAGAGAGAGAGAGAGAGAGAGAGAGAGAGAGAGAGAGAGAGAGAGAGAGAGAGAGAGAGAGAGAGAGAGAGAAGGTTTTATGTACTGTAGAGCAATACATTCTGTACCGATCACAATACCACCAACCTGGTTGTGTGGCAATAAAGGAATCTTGAATCTTGGCAATGGTAATCATACAGTACATGTCAACAGTAAAGAACCTGAGGGCAGAGTGATAGACTTCAGTCTAGTGGCTGAGAGAGAGAGAGAGAGAGAGAGAGAGAGAGAGAGAGAGAGAGAGAGAGAGAGAGAGAGAGAGAGAGAGAGAGAGAGATAGAGAGAGAAGCGTTAGCTGAGTGGCTAACAGCGGCTAGCGTTAGCTGAGTGGCTAAGAGAGAGAGAGAGAGAGAAAGAGAATTAACTCACTTTGTTTAATTGAAACGTGGTCCAGCCGGAAGGCTTAATAAAGTGTATGTCCACTGACTGTCCCCCAGACTGTTTTCGATGTATATTCCACTGCCCACTGTCCAGACTCGAGACTGCATCACAACACACAGCATCGAACATCCGGCAAACTACCTGGCGATCTACCATCCACTTCTGCAAAATGTGGCTACGGAAAAGTACTGTTGTCGCCGCGTCGGCCAATCAGAGAGCGTCTCCGCGAAATGCGGCTACGGAAATAAAAAAAAACTGCTAAGGCTGCTTGCCTAGACCGCTTCAAATCGCGCCCGGCTTCCAACATAATACATCATATTTCAACGCACAGCGCGTTACGCACTGATTGGCTACGACGGATACAGCGATGATGCACTCAGAGCGCTATTGCGTCTAGCCCGCCTGTAGCTGTTCCGCAACCGTTCCTATCCGGGGTAGGCCTGATTGGCCGCGACGGCCGCGTGACCAGGCGCGGCCACGCCCCGCGGCAGAGGCCGCTGTGTTGACGCTAGGCTGCTGTGTTTCCTGGTTGTCGGCTTGTCGCGCCGCGGTAGTCAGTTAGTTCTGTGTTCCGTGTTGCAATAAACGTTCAACGATGTCAACAAAACGGTATCTTATTACGGCTTTCCTCCCGACGACAAAGAGAAGAGAAGGTGGCTGAAGCCTGAAGTTGATACAGTAAGTTTGATCGCGGTCTCGTACAAAACATTACCTGTTGTTATTGTTAAGTCGCTATCTTGTGATAGTAACATGGTCGTTCTTAATGTAGCCTACTGTATATATCCACATGTGTTTGTACATATAACTGCATATAATCCTTTTACATATCTGTAGATACTACGCTATCTATATCTGTACATATCCCTTACCTACTCTTTCTAGTTACGCTGCTGGCCAGTATGACTACCATAGTGTCTTTATACCTGCTGCATCAATGTACATAATAATACTACAACTCTGTACATACATATGATATGATTAACATTATTACTCAGTAGTACTGATTTATATATGTTAAACAATATAATGAATTAAGGTTTTGTTTTATTTGTCACATAAGGTACGCGTACATTACAGTGAAACACTTGGTTCTGTATGAGCCTCCTGAGATTGTGCTTTCTAGAAGTTAGACATCTCTTTGATCCAATGACCTGAGTCAGGTCTCTGAATCTCCTTCCATTTTAAAGCAATCACATGTTTAGCTTGTAGTAGACAGAAATCTATTTGTTTGTTTCTTCATATCACAGTTTACAATTTATTTTCTTTTTGCAGGCATGCACCCCAAACTGTAACTCACAGGTCTGTGGGTGGCATTTTTGTTTAAAATATATAAATCAGTACTACTGAGTAATAATGCTAATCAGATGATATGTATGTACAGAGTTGTAGTATTATTATTGTTGTGAAGGGCCAGATTAAACCGAATATATATATTTATTTATATATATATATTTAATTGTATTTGTATATTCTCTAATATTCCCTGATATCCCTTGTATATTCCTTGTACAATATGCATTGAATATCCATTCTAGCCTACTGAGCATCCCATAATAGTCTCCATTCTACTATTGGTCGAGACCTTGGTGCCAGGCTGCCATACCCCTCAGACCCAGTTCAAACGTACCGCTCCACATGTACGAACAAGTCCTAGTTCCGCGTAGGAATCTGACTACCGCACCACTAATGGGACTATTTGTTCATAGTGCGTATATATACTGCGCTACTAAAGTAGGACTTTCCTTTTCAGTCCAGTTTCTTACCCTCCAATAGAGTCACAGACGTAAAGCCTCCCCGCGACGCCACGTGTGGGAGTAAGGCCAAGTTCGCCTACCATCGGTATTGAGACATCGTGTATATTAATATTTGAATAGTCATATTTGGCACTATATCGTCGAGTTGGACGTAGTCTATTAAGCTAATAATAGTCTGTTAATATATAGTGCTTCGTGCGGTGAGAATACTACCGTAGTCAGTACCCCATCGTTTCGGGCAGAGAACTGGCTGCTTACCCAGGGTGGTTGACCCCACGTGAAGCTGCACCCGAGGAGCCCCAGAGCCGACGAGCGAGTGGACCTGTATACCGGATTATTCTACCGACGACAGCCCGCCTTCCCAGGCACGGATTATGCTTTGTATACTTTGATTATTCCATGGATAAAGACCCCCGACACTGCCGTGTGTTAGGAGACGCTCTGCAAGACGAGGTCGCTTCACGTCTCTCCCCCGTGGACCGGAGAGAGCCGGCCCACAAAGAGTCCACCTGCTTTCATCTGTGGTCCAAGGATCGCCGGCGCATTGAACGGCACTACAGTGGGTTCACCTGGGATACCCTTGGCCGGATGAGGCAGCCGGATTCTACCCCCCCCCCCCCCCTCCTACTCCTGTCGGCTTACAAGCGACCGGATTAACCCCCCCTAGTGTGTCCAGTATATAATCATTAAAGTATCATTGCTGTTATTCCTTAAACTATTCCAGGTCGTATATGTACCACCTGCGCCTTCAGAGATTGGACATTCTCTATTGATATACCGACGAATACTGTTGCCATAAAAGTGCATACTAATTCCATTCATAAATGTGATTGATTTGATTAAGTGCTTGCTCTACACACCATCGCTGTGTAGAAATAAAGACCTATTTCTAATTCGTACATTTGTGTTGGATCCGTTTCATCTACGTGACAGTGTTCATCATAATATATTTATGCCGTGTACTGGGTGGCCGAATATTAAGTACAAAGGTAGTGGTAGTAAGTATCATATCTAGTAATACAGTCAGGGAATTGTACCCCTCAGTTACAATTGGTCCTTCGAGCCGGATGGTAATTAGTGTAATATTAATATAGTGTTATTAATATTGAAATGGCCTATGATGAACACTCCATGAAACGATCCTCCTAACCAACGCCCGCAGCGCGAACGACGGCTCCCTCAGTACTTAGAGGCCTACGCTGTCAGTCAACAACCTAGTCTTCTACTAACAGTAAACGCGGTAAAACTAGAAAGTAAAAGTATGTCTAACCCCAACGCCCAGACTACCCCGACCATAGAGGCCCCTACGGGCTCTAATGTAACTGACCAAGTTCACGGTGGGGACCAGTGGGAACCAGACATGACTTCACACCCCGCCAGTACTGAAGAAGTAGTCCCCGATGAGTCCCGGGAGGAATACAACGCTACCGAGAGAGAACTCGGCACGGAAGAAGACGGGGAGAGCACCGTGGAGATAGAGCTCCAAGGCTCCGCAAGGAGTACCCCGAGGGAAGGCTCCCCTATACAACCGCCTTCTCCCAGCGAGGCAGAGAGGACCCTACAGCAGGCCTTCCTCATCAGCCTGAACGCCGCTGCTGAACGCGACCGACTGCAGATCCAGCAGCGAAGCGAACACGAGCAGATACGTCTAGAAATAAGACGCATTCAGATGGAAGAGAATGTGGCCCGAGAACGAGCCGGTGCTCAACGGGACGCAGCGCGCGACAGACAGCAGTCGCAACTAATAGAACAGCTGATCAGACGGACAACACCCTCTCCCTCCGCCAGAGGCTCCAGGAACTCGTCTAGACACACCTCCAGGGCGGCATCCCCTAGCCGAGTAAACAACCCTGAACTTGACCAACAGACGAGGTCTATACCCCCCACAGACCACCTCCCCCCACCGGTCCAAGCGAGACCTAGCAACCGGGAAGGAGCAGCATATCCTGTGGAGAGGCTAAACCAGAGACTACAAGCACTGGATGACCTAACTGAAGACGAAGAGGAAGAGGAGGAGAACCACGCCCGAAGACAGCACAGTACTCTACCGGACCAGGAGGTCCGGTACAGCCCAGGCTATACTCCCGCGGAGCTGCGCTACAGACCCCCGACTCTATACACGGGTGAGCACGACGCACGACCCGCACCGAGGAACAGCACCTGGACAAGCGGGCCATGGTACACTGCCGGTACCAGCCCATACTAAGGAGCGGGAGGAGACTCGCCTAGGAGGCCTCTCCCCCAACGCTCGCCGATGTATCCACAGTCAGCGTCATACATTGGCACGCCTATGGTACCCGACTTCACCCAAGAGAACCGGGCCCAGTATACAGAACTCTGCATGTGTCTGGAGACCATGTTGGTGGATGTATTGGATGAACGCCACAAATACGCCATCCTACTGAAGCACTTAAAGGTGCCCCGCGCACATAATATAGCGCTCGCCTACGCGACTTCCACCACCCCATACACAGCAGCGCTGGTAGCATTGGACCAGAGGTATGGGCGCATATGGGATTACGTGATCCAGGAGATCCGACACATCGATCGCTTACCCCCAGCAATAGACAATCGAGCACTGGACGACCTGTCCATCAGAGTGCAGTCCCTGGTAGGGATGTTGGGAGCGCAAAGAGAGAAGGGGAGGCATGAACTTTACGCCAACTCAAATGTGGAAAGGATTCTGGAGAAGCTGCCGCCCGCTCGTCAGGAGCGCTTTAGGCGGCAGAGGGACCACAGAGACCCGAATGGCCCCGAACCGAACCTCCTCGATCTAGCAGACTTCCTGGCGAGAGAAGTCAGCAGCCTACGGCTAGATACATTCGGACGGAGCACCCCTGGCTCCAGAGAAGGAACCAGACGACTAAATGATGGAAGAAGATCGGTGACCGTGATGCACCAATCGGAGTCAGTACCGAGCAGCAGGAGCCACAGTACCCCCTCCAGAACGGAGAAGTGGAAGATAGTGTGCCCCTACTGTGAGAAAGAACACTGGCTAGCGCAATGTGACTCCTTCCCCAAGCTGAACGCGGAGGAAGCAAGTCAATGGATAAAGTCCAACAAGCGCTGTTTTCGCTGTGCGCGCTCACACATGGCAGCCGAATGCCGCTTAAAGAAAAGGTGCACCAAGTGCGATGGAGCCCATCTGGACATACTTCACGACAGTAACAGACGGCGCCCTTCACCCGCACCATCCAGCCGCAAAGCGAGCGTCATGTACATCGATCCCGCCAGCAGCAGTGGAGCCCGAGTACTCCTAAAAGTAGTGCGTCTGACACTAAGCTACCAGAATAAAGTCCTGGACACGTACGCCGTCCTCGATGACGGGTCAGAGAAGACCCTGCTGCTCGCCTCCGCTGCGGCCCAGCTAGGGCTGCGGGGAAGCGAAACCCAAATGACAATTCGGACAATAAGACGAGATTTGAAGACGATAAAGGGAGAGAATGTCTCATTCTCTATCGCAGCAAGCGGCCAGCCTGAGCGACGGTACCAGATTGCAGACGCTTTCACCAGCCAAGAAATAGGACTGTCGCGGTACACATACCCCGTCGCCAAGCTGATGGAGAAATATGTACATCTGCGCAAGTTACCGATCCCGCTCATAGACAATGCTATGCCGACCCTGTTGATAGGCTCCGACCATGCAGACCTCATTGTCCCGATAGACCGGGTTCATACCGGACCCCAAGGCTGTCCTGCAGCAGTCGAGACCCGTTTGGGATGGACTCTCCAAGGCCCGCTCGCCAAATCTCTCAACCGAAGTACAGCCACTAGATGTCTCCACTCCCGAGTCACAGAGGGAGAAACCGCACTCCTGCAACACGTAGATCGGTTATGGACCTTGGAACAAATGCCCTTTAAGAACGGAAAGAAAGACATTCGCTCTAAAGATGACATTTACGCCATTCACCTCCTCGAGACAGGGACCAAGAGAGTCCCGGTCAACGGTGTGTTGAGATACGCCACGCCACTCCTGCGGCGAGAAGGAATGCCTACTTTCCACGCCAAGACAGACGCCACAGAACGGTACCTGCTGAACACAGAGCGGCGCTTAGCCAAGAACCCCGCCCAAGAGAGTGTATACCGCGCTGAGATTGAGAAGCTCATCACAGCGGGACACGTCACAAAGATGGACATTAAAGAGGCTGACCAGACCACTGAATCGTGGTACGTGCCTCACCACAAGGTCCATCACAACGGTAAAGACCGCATAGTATTTAACTGCAGCTACCAGATCGGATCCCAAAATCTGAATAAAGAGTTACTGCCCGGTCCCACACTCGGCCCCTCCCTACTCGGCGTTCTACTCCGCTTCCGCCAGGAAAAGGTGGCCATCAGCGGGGACATTAAAGGAATGTTCCTGCAGGTGAGATTAGTAGAGGCGGACAAGCCCCTGTTACGGTTCCTATGGAGAGAGAAGCCAGGAGATGAGCACCCAGCCATCTACCAATGGGAAGTCCTCCCCTTCGGAACGACGTGCAGCCCCTGCTGTGCTACATTTGCACTACAGAAACATGTAGCAGAGGACGAAGAGGTCCGACACAGCGTAAAGAACAGCTTCTACGTAGACAACTGTCTACAAAGCCTTTCAACCCAAGAAGAAGCCGAGGCTCTCCTGATTAAACTCCGCGCCTCATTGATCAAAGGCGGCTTTGATCTCAGGCAGTGGGCCAGCAGCGATCCGCAAGTACTGCGCAGCCTCTCCTCCGAGGACAAGGCAGCCAGCAGCGAGACCTGGATGGCTACAATCCCGGGAGAAGCCCAGGAGATGACCCTGGGATTGGTGTGGCGATTCAAAACAGATTCGCTTCACTACAGACACAAGCCCCTGACTACGGAGCAGGGAAGGCCGGCGGCGGCGCCGACCACCAGACGGAGTGTGTACACAACACTCGCCCGACAATATGACCCGCTAGGATGTATTCTACCGTACACCACCAGGGCAAAAATGATTGTACGAGCATTGTGGGACAAGGACCAGGGCTGGGACAACCCCATTCCCGCACACCTTGCATCCACCTGGAGAGAGTGGGAGATGGAGCTCCACTCACTCCCAGGCGTTAATATGCGCCGAAGCTACTTCCCACCCACGGTGAGGCCAGAGACATGTAAAATGGACTTACACGTCTTCAGTGACGCCTCAGAGGTCGCATACGGATCAGTAGCCTACTTGCGGGCCCAAGACCAGGGGGGAGAGATCTACACAGCATTTGTCCTCGCCCGCTCGAGAATAGCCCCACGCAAGCAACAATCTATCCCACGTCTAGAGCTCTGCGCAGCCCTAGCCGGAGCGCACCTAGCCACGCTCATCCAACGTGAGCTCACCATACCGGTGTCTAGAACAATCCTGTGGTCAGATTCCACGACGGTACTCGCCTGGATCAAATCGGACTCATGCAAGTACAAAGTCTTCGTGGGAGTCAGAGTCACAGAGATTCAAGACTTAACCGAAGAGTTAACCGGAGAAACAGAGTGGCGCTACGTTGATACAAAACAGAACCCAGCTGACGTCATCACCCGGGGGATGCCCCTGGATGACCTCACCCGTCGCAATGTCTACAGTGACGGCCCCGCATTCCTAAGACTCCCGGAAGGACAGTGGCCCATGCCTATCCCGAGGGAAGCAAGTCCAGAGGAGGTGGAAAATAAGAAGTCTGTGTTCTGTGGATTGAGCACCGTAGCCGCCACCGACCCTAACATAGACGATTGCACGTCCATAGAGAGTGCACAACAAAGAACATTCCTGCGGTACCACCCGGAGTGCAAGTCCCCCGCTGATATGTCAGCAGCTAACTACGAGGAAGCAGAATTGCTTCTACTGCAGCGAGCCCAGAGAGACTCGTTCCCCGATGAATTGGCCTGTCTACAGGGAGGAAAGCCCGTCCCATCCGACAGCAGATTAATTCATCTGGCCCCCGAGAGCGACGCTCATACCCTCATCAGAGTGGGTGGTCGCCTACGCAGAGCCCCCAATCTACCGGATGACATTAAATACCCGATCGTATTGAACAGCCGACACAAGGTCACAGAGCTGATTATAAAGAAATACGATGAGGATGTACATCACGCAGGAGCAGAAAGAGTCTTCGCGGAAATCAGACGTCGTTACTGGATCCTACAAGGAAGAGAGGCGGTACGACGCTTCCAGCGAACATGTCTAGACTGCCGCAAGTGGTGCGCGCAGCCCAGCATACCAAGGATGGCTGACCTTCCTCCATGTCGCCTCCGAATCGGTGACAAGCCATTCCACTCAACGGGTATGGACTGCTTTGGCCTGCTGCACATAAAGAAAGGAAGAGGAACCGAGAAGCGGTGGGGTATTGTATTCAAATGCATGACCACCAGAGCGATACACATCGAGCTTCTCCCGACCATGAGCACAGACTCATTCCTTATGGCCTTCCGTAGATTCACATCACGGAAAGGAAGACCGTCTACCCTATTGTCCGATCATGGGACAAACTTCAAAGGCGGCGAAAGAGAGCTGAGAGAGAGCTTCCAAGCTATGGGCCCAGAACTTAAGACCCACCTCGCTCCAGCACAGGTTGATTTCCAATTCAACCCCCCAAACGCACCCCACTTCGGTGGCACTTGGGAACGAGAAGTGCGCTCCATAAAGACAGCCCTGTACGCAGTACTTGGGGCCCAGACTGTGGCGGAAGAAGTCCTAATGACAGTCCTCACGGAGATTGAGGGAGTACTTAACTCGAAGCCCCTCGGATATGTCTCCAGTGATGTGGCGGATATCGACCCAGTTACCCCCAACACACTCCTGATGGGGCGGCTAGATCCTGCATTACCCCAGACAATGTACCGGCCTGAAGAAGCGAACGGCCGACGAATGTGGAGGTACAGCCAAGTATTAGCCGACAAGTTTTGGAACAGTTTCCTACTGCACTACCTACCGTCTCTACAGACCCGCCAGAAGTGGGTAAAGGAGAGAGACAATTTGACGGAAGGAACAGTCGTCATGATTATTGATCAATCACTGCCCAGAGCTATGTGGCCGGCCGGCCGCGTAAGCAAAGTGATCACCGGTGCCGACGGCAAGGTCCGAGCAGCTGAAGTGCTCATCCAGGGTCGCACTTACACCCGTCCCGTGGCGAGGCTCATAGAACTGCCTCGACTCCCAGACACAATCGATGATGACCATGACCCTACAACCATATGACTTTGTGAAGTTGACTGACCCCTACAGCAAACCCTTATGTGTAAATAGACAACGCGATTAATCTGTCTCTGTTTAACTGATTAGGTCTGGGACCAATCAGGGGGTGGCTGTTGTGAAGGGCCAGATTAAACCGAATATATATATTTATTTATATATATATATTTAATTGTATTTGTATATTCTCTAATATTCCCTGATATCCCTTGTATATTCCTTGTACAATATGCATTGAATATCCATTCTAGCCTACTGAGCATCCCATAATAGTCTCCATTCTACTATTGGTCGAGACCTTGGTGCCAGGCTGCCATACCCCTCAGACCCAGTTCAAACGTACCGCTCCACATGTACGAACAAGTCCTAGTTCCGCGTAGGAATCTGACTACCGCACCACTAATGGGACTATTTGTTCATAGTGCGTATATATACTGCGCTACTAAAGTAGGACTTTCCTTTTCAGTCCAGTTTCTTACCCTCCAATAGAGTCACAGACGTAAAGCCTCCCCGCGACGCCACGTGTGGGAGTAAGGCCAAGTTCGCCTACCATCGGTATTGAGACATCGTGTATATTAATATTTGAATAGTCATATTTGGCACTATATCGTCGAGTTGGACGTAGTCTATTAAGCTAATAATAGTCTGTTAATATATAGTGCTTCGTGCGGTGAGAATACTACCGTAGTCAGTACCCCATCGTTTCGGGCAGAGAACTGGCTGCTTACCCAGGGTGGTTGACCCCACGTGAAGCTGCACCCGAGGAGCCCCAGAGCCGACGAGCGAGTGGACCTGTATACCGGATTATTCTACCGACGACAGCCCGCCTTCCCAGGCACGGATTATGCTTTGTATACTTTGATTATTCCATGGATAAAGACCCCCGACACTGCCGTGTGTTGGAACCCCCCCCCCTGGAGAGGACGCAAGGTGAGGAGACGCTCTGCAAGACGAGGTCGCTTCACGTCTCTCCCCCGTGGACCGGAGAGAGCCGGCCCACAAAGAGTCCACCTGCTTTCATCTGTGGTCCAAGGATCGCCGGCGCATTGAACGGCACTACAGTGGGTTCACCTGGGATACCCTTGGCCGGATGAGGCAGCCGGATTCTACCCCCCCCCCCCCCCTCCTACTCCTGTCGGCTTACAAGCGACCGGATTAACCCCCCCTAGTGTGTCCAGTATATAATCATTAAAGTATCATTGCTGTTATTCCTTAAACTATTCCAGGTCGTATATGTACCACCTGCGCCTTCAGAGATTGGACATTCTCTATTGATATACCGACGAATACTCTTGCCATAAAAGTGCATACTAATTCCATTCATAAATGTGATTGATTTGATTAAGTGCTTGCTCTACACACCATCGCTGTGTAGAAATAAAGACCTATTTCTAATTCGTACATTTGTGTTGGATCCGTTTCATCTACGTGACAGTGTTCATCATAATATATTTATGCCGTGTACTGGGTGGCCGAATATTAAGTACAAAGGTAGTGGTAGTAAGTATCATATCTAGTAATACAGTCAGGGAATTGTACCCCTCAGTTACAATTATGTACATTGATGCAGCAGGTATAAAGACACTATGGTAGTCATACTGGCCAGCAGCGTAACTAGTAAGAGTAGGTAAGGGATATGTACAGATATAGATAGCGTAGTATCTACAGATATGTAAAAGGATTATATGCAGTTATATGTACAAACACATGTGGATATATACAGTAGGCTACATTAAGAACGACCATGTTACTATCACAAGATAGCGACTTAACAATAACAACAGGTAATGTTTTGTACGAGACCGCGATCAAACTTACTGTATCAACTTCAGGCTTCAGCCATCTTCTCTTCTCTTTGTCGTCGGGAGGAAAGCCGTAATAAGATACCGTTTTGTTGACATCGTTGAACGTTTATTGCAACACGGAACACAGAACTAACTGACTACCGCGGCACGACAACCAGGAAACACAGCAGCCTAGCGTCAACACAGCGGCCTCTGCCGCGGGGCGTGGCCGCGCCTGGTCACGTGGCCGTCGCGGCCAATCAGGCCTACCCCGGAAGTAGGAACGGTTGCGGAACAGCTACAGGCGTCTAGCCCGGGCGAGAAATACGGCTAGGGAGAAATGCGGCAATGCGGCTATGCGCAGTACATGAACACACATGGATCTTGTTGTTATGAATCTAAATACCGTGTGCACAGCAACTTTATTTACATAACACATTTAATACAGAGAGTGGAATTCTAAAAACTGCAACATTGTATCATTCACTTCACTCGCTCTCTCAATTCAAGTGCAAAATACAGAGTTTATTTTAATTGCAACAAGCATGATTCATTTTGTTATGAAAATGTGCTTATGAATACACTCCGTGTGATGTCAATCTGTTGAAATAAAGATTGTCTGAAAGAACAAAGACTTTTGGTAAGTCTCAGCTTCAAAACAGAGTACAGAGCATCTGATGAAGTGAGCCATGAATACAGGCTGTGCAACGCCTATACACCATGTGACAAGCAAGCCTCGCATGATTGGGAGGGCTGTTGCTAAACAGGGTAGGGATGATGATTCACAGGACCTCACTGAGCTGTTTGACAGGAAATGGCAGTGCTGCAGTTGGGGAGCGTCTGCAATGTCACTTTCTGGGCCTCCCTTGTCATGTGATGCTTGAGTCAACGGCATTAGCTAAAGGTGTAAAGATGTTTTCAAGCACTTTAAAGGGTATAATGCTTGTTGATTTAAGCAATATAAGGTTGATATAAAATGTACCTTCACAATTTGAAATCTCATTTCCCCTTCTGCCTTCTATAACACAATACGGATATACGCTTTTTTTTTTTTTTTACTGTAAGAACGAATCAGGGATGTTTTTGGGGACAAGATATTGTCAAGCACTTAATTTAGGGATTGTAAATGGTAAATGGCTGCTTTTTTATATATCGCTTTTATCCAAAGCGCTTTACAATTTGTTACTCACATTTTACCCATTCGCTCACACATTCACACGCCAACGGCAGAGGCAACCATGCAAGGTGCCAACCTGCTCATCGGGAGCAATTAGGGGTTAAGTATCTTGCTCAAGGACACATCGTCACGCTGCCCGGGAGGAGCGGGAATCGAACCGGGAACCTCCGGATTGCCAGACGACTGCTCTACCTCCCGAGCCACTGTCTCAGGGGCATCTGGTCACCTTAATATAGGCCTATATTTGTTCATTCAAACTTTGGTGGATGCTTAATATCACACTCATATTGGATATCATAGATACATTTTAACGATTTGAGGCTTTGCTTCCAGGGGCTTAAGTTTGAATCTGATCCAAATCGTATCCTTGATTATTCTGTGGATAAACCAAAGATTTTGATTTAAGACTGATAAACCAAGTAACCACCGTCCCTATCATCCTCTTAAAACCTGATGCATTGTTGTAAACAAACTCCTAAAACAGAGTATTTCCTGAAAAAACTTGACAGAATTGTCGACGTTCACAAAAATAAAAGTATGGGTAGTTTATTTTTTAGACAGTGCCCTGGGAGAATTTAGTGGAGGAGGCTCTTGAAAGGAAAGCAGCAGAAACCTCTTCAATGCCTCTTCATGCTTGTTGTGTTGACACATTTGACCATATTAACAAAGACTAAAACTAAAGTAAAATCAAACATAATATTGCCTACACCATTGTGCATTAAGAGCAACACAATGATTTAACTCCAACTAAAGGTTGATCATTGTTGGAAACAACCTTCTAGATCCTGGATCATTGTTGGAAACAACCTCCTAGAACCTGGATCATTGTTGGAAACAATCTCCTGAAATCTGAGGGTTAAAAAAAAAAAGTTCTCAGCCTCTGTAGCAGATAGAAACACGATAATAATAAAAACATTTGAGAGCTTAAACCTTTTGCTTATATTGAAAATAACTTGCCTTTGCCCTAATGTATATTAAAATGTTCTTTAGATCAATACAAATAAATACATTTATACACATTTTACAGTGATTTGTTTAAGTGGCTGTGTACTTACTGTGTACTTACTGGTTATATATATATATATATATATATATATATATATATATATATATATATATATATATATATATATATATATATATATATATATATATATATATATATATATATATATATATATATATATATATGTTGTGGTCTGCAAGTAAGGCAGCCCGACCGAGATGTCCACCCACTCTCAACAAACTATCCCTTAACACAGGATCCAATTGGTAGATATTACTGGTTTTCCTTATGCCAGATGCTCTGCTCTCCAACAGAGAGATTTCTTCCTTGAATGTTGCCTGCTGATTGAAACGAACGATTGCAAGTTCTGCTCTGAAGAGGTCACTTACAGATAGCGATTGATTTCCCACTGCATCTCTGGCCCTTTTCATTTATTTTTCTACCTTTTCTGGTTGTGTGGGTGGGCCAGCAGTGGTTAAAGAAGCAACAATGTCCTTCCTCTGTCTCCTCAACTCTAGAAGAATAGTCTTGAGCCTAAGGAACCAGGCGACCAAGGTCTTGAGTTTAGTCCACTCAGAAAAGTAGTGCATGAGTGTAGTAGTTGCATCTTTGGAATGTACAACAAGGTTCACCATTAAGTCTCTTTTGACCGCTGGATCTTCTGAGGAAATGGGCTTCGAATCAAAGGGTCTTGGCCAATCCACCTCTGGCATTCGAAGAAGGTCTGTGCCCTCAATCCATCTCCTACATGCCAGGAAGTTGTCTGCAGTCAGACCTCTGGAGGCTTCATCAGCAGGATTGTTCTTCGAGCTGATGTACCTCCACTGAACAACATTTGTTGCTTCCCTTATAGAAGCCACTCTATTTGCCACAAAGGTGTGAAATCGTTTGATTTCGTTGTTGATATACTTCAAGACGGTCTGACTCTCAGTCCAGAAGCACGACTCCTCCAACTGAAGTGGTAGTTCCTTCCTCAGCAGTTTATCGACTTTGACTGTGAGCACAGCAGCGGTAAGTTTGAGGCGAGGAATTGTTGTTTGTTTTAACGGTGCGACTCTGGCTTTACCCAGCATGAATGCAAGGGGCACCTTCTTATCCTGGTTCTCCAGCCTCAGGTAGGACACTGTGCCATAACCATGGTTGCTGGCGTCTGCAAAATGATGCATCTGTGCATGTATGGGTCCTCTGAAGTCCTTTGGTTTGATGCAACGGTCCACCTTGAGTTCCGCCACCTTCTCCAGGTCCAGATGCCACCCTGCCCATTGTTGTGAGAATGTCTGGGGTATGGGATCATCCCAAGACATGTTCCTTCAACACATTTCTTGCAAAAACAGTTTTGGTGGCAAGGTGAATGGTGACAAGAACCCCAACGGGTCATAGATGGAACTGACGATTGAAAGAATTCCACATCTGGTGTGTGGTCGTTTTTCCACTGCAGGCTTGAATGTCACTTTCGGCACACTAATTCAGGCCAAGTGCCATATCCACAGGCAGGTTATCTTGCTCCAAGTTCAGCTGCCTGGTTGTTTTGGACCGCTTTACCTCGGGAATAGATGACGGTACAGTCCGACTGTTGCTTGTCCACTTCAACAACTGAAATCCTCCCTTTGAGCATATGTCGGCAAGGTCTACCGCCAACTGCATTGCTTCTTCCTCTGTGGGCAAATATTTCAGACAGTCATCAACTTAAAAGTTGTTGCAGGTGGTGTCAGTCACTTCCACTTTGAAGTCATCCTTATTGTCAACCGCAGTCCTTCTCAAAGCGTAGTTGGCACAGCTCTGTGATGAAACTGCTCCAAAGATGTGCACCCGCATTCTGTGTTCCACTGGCCTTTGTGATGTGTCTCCCATGGGCCACCACAGAAAGCGAAGAAAATCCACATGCTTTTCAGTCCATCACCTTGGCTGTTTATAATTTCCCAGGGTTCCATGAGTTGTGGTGCATTAGTTCCAATCAAAAGTTCATCATCAACGTCCAATTCTGGGATCCTGATACCCTTCAGATATTCCCATCTTTCAACATCTCGCTGAGTAGGGATGTTACTCCTTGAAACAGGGATTGTTTCCTGTGTGAATGTTTCTGGGAGCTCCATAAAGTGGTTACTATCCAACTTGGACACCTCCAGACCTGTAAGGATTTGGCTTTCGACTACCTTTTCTTGACCCATAGTGCGCATCAGAATGTTGGTCTTTGTACCCTGTAGATTGAGCTTCTTCATAAAATAGTTAACTTGGTACAGAAGGTTGCTGTACTTCCCGGATGTAAGAAGGCGTAGGTCCGCAGCACTCCATTTCCTTTCTTAGATCTTAACTGTACTGGAACAATGGAAAGGGTACAGTCGTGGTCTCCGGCCCCAGTACAATCACATGCCTGAAGAGACACAAGTGCATTACTGACTGGTGTTTCCTGTGACTTGGTCAATTTGTTGTGGATATGCAGAATAGTCTGGTGTTTAAGATTGCATGCATCACAGGTCAGACGACTTCTGCATTATTTACTCATGTGGCCAGCCTTTAAGCATCCAAAACAAATTCATTTTCCTCTCAGAAAATAAATTGTCTCCCTCTGAGACATTTTATTCAGCTTAAAACACTTAAAAAGTGGATGTGACTCTTCACAATAAAGGTAGGCTTCTTTGGCATCATGTGCACTGTTGGTTTCAGCTTGGTTGGTTGCAATGGTTGTTACGAAACTGCTTCCTTTAATGCTGTTCCTGGGTAGCGGCGCGCTCTTATTTACAGGCTTTATTGTGATGCTTGGTCGTGCATCTGAAATGTCACCAAAAATGGGATGAGACAAGATTTTGACTTGTTTCTCTAAAAAGTTCACCATTTCTGGTGTAGCCTTGCCATTCTTTGCCATTGCCTTGCCATTCTTGTATCTCACAAGCTGTAGACCGCCATCTCTCCCGCAGCTTGTACGGCCATTTCATCACAACATTCCTCATGTTTGATGGAACGTTCATCTCCTCCATGTACTGTATCTCTGTTATAGCATTGCAGCACCCTCTTAGGAACAGCGTGAACTCCTGCAGCGCCTCTACATCCTCTGCTTTAACAACAGGCCAGCAAAAGACTTTTTCCATGTAGGCTGTTGTTATCCTGTGCTCATTACCAAAGTGTTCTTTCAAAAGACCTTTTTCTCTTTGATATCCTTGTTGTGGTGGCATGTGTAGGCAGCTTCGCACCAGCTCTCTGGGCTTCCCCCTGGTGTATTGCTCCAGATAATACAAACAGTCTTGATACTGCAGGTTACCTCTTCAACACAATGTTCAATGTCCTAACAAAGGAAATAAACTGCAATGGATCACCATCAAATATGGTTATATCTCTTTTTGGCAAAGTACATTAGCTGTTGAATGAGCAATGTGGTGTTAGGATAGGGGTTTGGTGGAGCCCAATTGCAGAACACAGGAGAGAATGGAGCGGTTTAGGTGGGTTTTAATTATGATTCCCCAAGCAGACAGTTTCACAAATAGGAAATGTGCGACAGGTACAAGAATGTTCACGGGATGAGGAATGGTGCATTCCATGTGCCGCACGGGGCCAGGTGAGCGGAGTACCGGGGCGGTGGTCCTGGGGCACAGAGAGAACAGGATTAGCGACAAGGCAATTCAACAAGGTTTGAGTAGCAAGGCTAGAGCTAGTCGTCGTACCTAGGAAGTAAGGTTAACACTCCGACGAGGGTAGAACAGGATCTGCGGGCTGAAGTATCCTCACGCTGATGAGGGAATCCGTCACAGCCGTGTTGATTGAGGTGCTGGCAGCGTGGGAAACCGGGGAACGGATGCTGCCCATATAAGGGTGTGAGAGGATAGGGGGTGAGGGAGGCTTCTGCCGTGATGGTGATGGTGAGGAAGGAGGAGGGGTGAGGAAGGCTCTCGCCGTGATTACAACAGGACCCCCCCCCTCTACGGGCGCCTCCTGGCAATTTCCTGATGGAAATCCCGGACGAGGGCAGGATCCAGAATCATCCGGCGGGAGACCCAGCTGCGCTCCTCCGGGCCGTAGCCCTCCCAGTCAACCAGGTATTGGAAGCCGTGGCGACGCACGTCCAGCAGCTGCCGGACGATGTAGGCCAGATGGTCGTCGATGACCAGCGGAGGGGGAGGCTCCGGAGCTGGGGGAGAAAGGGGACTGGAGACCACCGGCTTCAGCTGGGAAACATGAAATGAGGGGTGAATGCGCATGTTGGAGGGAAGCTGGAGTCTGACGACCGAGGGGTTAATGACGGACAGAATCTTATAGGGATCAACAAAACGGGGGGTGAGTTTTCGGGAAACTGACTTGAGTGGCAGGTCCCGAGATGAGAGCCAAACCATCTGACCTGGTTGATAGTCTGGGGCCGGGGTCCGGTGGCGGTCGGCAAAGCGCCGATTTTGGTCAGTGGAGCGGAGCAGCGTGGCCCTGGTGTCCTCCCATACTCTTCTGCAGCGGTGAAGGTGCTCCTGCACCGAGGGGACAGAGATCTCCTCCTCCTGTGCAGGGAACAGTGGGGGCTGGTAGCCCAGAGAGGATTCGAAGGGGGACTGACCTGTGGCAGCGGAGGACAAGGAGTTGTGGGCGTACTCGATCCACGGCAGGAAAGCGCTCCAGCCGGAGTGATCCCGGGTCGTCATGCAGCGGAGGGCGGACCCCAGGTCCTGGTTCGCCCGCTCCGACTGGCAGTTGGTCTGCGGGTGGTATCCGGAGGAGAGGCTGAGCGTGGCTCCCAGGGCCAGGCAGAAGGCCTTCCAGACTTGGGAGATGAATTGAGGGCCCCTGTCGGAGACGATGTCGACCGGGATCCCTTGGAGGCGGAAGACATGAAGCAGAGGGGAGTTTTGGGAGATCAACAAAGTGCACGGCCTTCGAAAATCGGTTAACAATGGTGAGAATGACTGTGTTACTGTGTGAGGGGGGCAGACCGGTGATGAAGTCCAGGGCGACGTGTGACCAGGGCCAGCCAGGAACAGGCAGCGGACGGAGCAGCCCGGCAGGTGGTCGGTGGGAAGCCTTCCCACGAGCACAGACGGTGCAGGCAAGGACGAAGGCGGGGGTGTCTTCCCTCATGGAGACCCACCAGAAGTGCCACTTCAGCAGGGACAGGGTACGGTCGATCCCAGGATGACAGGCGAACTGGGAGGCGTGGATCCACTGGAGCACCTGGGAGCGGACACGGTCAGGGACAAAAAGTCGGTTAGGTGGGCCATTACCTGGATCAGGCTGGACGCGCTGAGCTTCCCGGACGACGGACTGGATCTCTCAGGTGGCGGAGACTACCAAGCAGGAGGAGGAGAGGATGGTGTCAGGGTGTGAGGGCCCCCCTTCGGGGACAAACTGCCGGGAGAGGGCGTCCAGCTTAATGTTCTTGGAGCCTGGCCTGTAGGTCACGGTGAAATTGAACCGGCCCAAGAACAGCGCCCAGCGGGCCTGGCGGGAGTTCAGGCGCTTGGCCGTCTGGACGTAGGCGAGGTTCTTATGGTCCGTCCAGACCAGGAAGGGGATCTCTGAGCCCTCCAGCCAGTGCCTCCATTCCTCCAGGGCCAGCTTGACTGCCAGGAGCTCCAGGTTTCCAATATCATAGTTGACCTCCGCCGGGGTCAGGCAGCGAGAGAAGAAGGCGCAGGGGTGTAGTCTCTGGTTGAGAGCGGAGCGTTGGGAGAGGACCGCCCCCACCCCGGTACTCAAGGCGTCCACCTCCACCACGAACTGGCGGAACGTGTCCGGCTGGACGAGGATGGGCACGGAGGTGAAGCGCCTATGCAGCTCGGAGAAGGCGTAGTCCACCTTATCGGACGAGACGAAGGGCACGGAGGGCAAAGTGAGTTGGGTAAGGGGCGCAGCGACCCGGCTGTAATCCCTGATGAAACGCTGATAGAAGTTAGCAAACCCCAGGAAGCGTTGGAGCTGCTTGACGTTGGTGGGCCGGGGCCAGTCTAACACTGCCTTGATCTTCTCGGGATCTGCCCAGATCCGGCCACCCTCTATTATGTAGTCGAGGAATCCGATGGAGGAGACGTGGAACTCACACTTCTCCACCTTGACGAACAACTTGTTCTCCAGCAGGCGTTGGAGGACCCGGCGGACATGCTGGACGTGCTCTTCCATAGAGCGGGACAAAATCAGAATGTCAAACAAAAACAGAGAAGTTAAGGACATCACGGAGAACGTCATTGACAAGGGCCTGGAAGACAGCAGGGGCGTTGGGCATTACCTTGTACTCGACGTGACCCAGCGGGGTCTTAAAGGCTGTCTTCCATTCGTCCCCCTCCCGGACGAGGTGATAGGCATTCCTGAGGTCCAGGTTCGTGAAAATGGTGGCACCCTGCAGGGGCTCAAAAGCAGAGTCAATTAATGGCAGGGGGTACTTGGTCTTGACTGCGATGTTGTTGAGACCCCGGTAGTCAATACAGGGGCGAAGGGAGCCATCTTTTTTGGAAACCAAAAAGAAACCTGCGCCGACAGGAGAGGAGGAGGGGGTAATAATGCCTGATGCCAGGGACTCGTGGATGTATTTCTCCATGGAATCCTCTCCGGGCGTGAGAGATTGAACAGGCGACTAGCGGGGCCCCCGTGAGCAGGTCAATAGCACAGTCGTACAGGCGATGGGGTGGCAAGGAGAGAGCATGCTGTTTACTAAAAACAGGCTCTAAATCATGATAAATTGGACGGATAGCAGAAAGGTCAATGGGTTCATTGGGAACGCGAGAACCAGCGGCCTCCAGTGGCGGCCGAGCTGACTGTAGACAAGAGGCGTGGCAGTGAGCGCTCCAGCTCGTGACCAAGCCTGTTGGCCAGTTTATCACAGGGTTGTGCAGCTTCAGCCAAGGCATGCCGAGAACAATGGAATTATGGGGGGAATCAGTGACATGGAAGCGGATAACCTCGCTATGATTCCCTGAGAGCAGGAGGCGGAGGGGTCTGGTGTGACGAGTTATTCGCGAGAGAAGCCTCCCGTTTAGGCCGTGAGCATCGCAGGGAATAGGCAAAATGTCAGTAGCAATACGGAAGTGAGACACTACCCCAGCGTCCACTCGGAACCTGCTGCTAGGATACAGAATTCAATTTTCATATTCGCTTACGCTGCGATTACCTTGGCGGATTGTGAACAAGCCGACAGTACTATCCGAGCCCCCAGGAGGATGGTCGAAGACTTTGCGCATGTCGCCGATATATGCGGGGTATGAATCGCAGAGGGGGGACCGACTGAAGTGGAGAGCGGTTGCCCATTCTAGAGCGGGACCCGTGAGCAGGCCCGACAGGTAAGAGATTCTAGACTTATCACTTTGGAATGTTTGTGGCTGTTGCCCGAATACTAATGAACATTGGAAAATAAAGGCACGACACTTAGAGACGTCTCCGTCATAACGTTCTGGTGCGGGACATGGGGCTCCTGTGCAGGGATACAACAGGTGGGGCATTAGCTGGGCAGTGACGTATGCATCAAAATGCTCACATTGTCCGTCTCGCTCCACGGAGCTGAGCGTGAGGGCGCTGAGTTGGGCAATGGTTTCGTCCAGTAACTGAGTGTTGGTTTACCAGAACGCCGTGTTTCTCCCTCTCTCCCCCCCCCCCCCCCCCCCCCCGCTCACTCTCTCTCTCTCTCTTTCTATCCCGCTCTCTCCTTAAATGTAAATACAAATCTATTTCCTTGGGTTTCATCATGGTCACTGGTTAGCAACTCCTAGTAAGGCTGAGATCAGCCATATACATATATATAAATGCACTTTCGATGCACATTGATTAAAGGTTCAAACGAACATGAGTGACACAGAGGTGTTGAGGTATTTCTGTGCACTATAGAATAGTGGATATGATTGATGATGAACGGATGATGATAGAGGTTTAATAGCTATTGATGATATATGGAATAGTTTGACAGACAATCAGAAGGACAGTGTTTTATTTAAAGAAGACAGATAAGATGTTCTCTTCCAATATGCTTAGACTGAGAGTAATGGAGGAGAATGCTCCCTTTTCACATGTTTATATTTAAGGCACCAAATATGCATAAAGACATAATTAATTACAATGTACAGCATATAATGCTGGATAACTATATTTGAAAGGACAATGCTACTGAAGTGAACCTGAGTATCCTAAAAGGGTAGAATATGTACAGTAATGATATAAATATGCCTTTGAATTGATGACAAGAAAGATGAAATGTAATTGAATGTATTAGAATTAATGCAATGTAATTGAAATAATTGGTTGAATGTTGTTACAATGGTTGATGAAGGTGGTTACAATAAATCACAATCGAGAGGACTCAGAACAAGCAACATCATGTCCACGCCTCTTTTGTCCATTACTAAACTGCAACCTGTGTTTCAGGTAAACATATATCTGCTACCAGGTGCCATATTCTGGTACCTGTAATTATACTCTCTCTGTGTGAGTCTCCTGTTTTCCAGTCATCTTGGAATCCAGCAAATTCATAGAAATCATCCTATACCTCCTCTGTAAACATGTCTCTCATCCACTTGTCCCTGTCTAGCAGTGTTGGGCAGTAACGCATTACTGTAATTTTATTAAGTAATAGAGTAAAGTAAGGCTTTACAATTTCTAAAATAGTAATTATATTACAATTACTAATCCAAGTAACATTGCGCTACATCGTTGCCAGAATGCAATGTATTGTTTTTTTGTCCTCCTATAACCTTAGATTATGTTTGTTATATGCGGTCCTCTGTAGATGACGTGTGCGCATGGGCCGGCAGGTCAGAGCGAGGTCAGGTCGGCTACTAGCCAAAAAGCAGCATGGAGGGTGAGGAAGAAAGGTAACGCTACTCGTTCAATAGCTGTCCATTGTAATTATGTGGGGGCAGCAAAAGGTTTGCAACTGCGAAAAACTAATCTAATTTGATGAAGCATCTGACATGGCAGCACGACAATGTGAAACTTGGCGCATAAAAAACAGACATTGACAGGGAAGCCTCTACCAGTGCCAGTGATGGATGTACTCCGGCAACATAAACTGCATCTAAGATCAGGGCAAACACCACGCGTGAGTGAAGAAGGTATGAAGAAGCTCGGTGCTGGGTACATCGTTGAGGAGATGTTACCTATTTCCATGGTTGACTCGCCCTAATTTTGATGCATCATAGAGAAACTACCCACAAAGAACAATGTCAAGCTGCCAACAGAAAAATATGTTTGCTGGCTGAATATGCTGTGATGGAAGCTAATTTGAAGGCCAGAAAACAGAACAACCAATAGGGTTATCCAGAACTCCAAAACAGTCTATGATTACATTGGCAATCTGTAGCAGGCAGCACAAAACATTCCGAGATTGCAACACAGGACATTCTCATTCTCATTCCGATATGAAAGCCTGCTTACAAATCTAAGTGAAAAGATCACGTGTCACAGGTTTGTTTTGCGGTCTATGGCGTAGAAGGGAGACAAAAACTGTTCAAGGATGAAAAAGGTGTGTTCAACAATGGTTTATTTGTATCCATTAATCCCAGGCTGCATTTACAAGAGATGAACCGTTATAGTCCTCATTTCAGCATGCGACAGAGAAAGAGAGCCTTCCTGCACAGAGGGAAAGAGAGAGAGAGCTGTGGGCTACACAGGGCAGGCAAGATTCAAGAGTTTTATTCATCACATACATACCAGGGCATACAGTGAAATGTGGTTGGCCATGCCCGCTTCGATTGTGCAATAAAAACAATAGTAATAGTAATAATAATAATAAATGTGTTGTCATGTTTGTTTATATGTTTGTTTAAAAAATAATAAAAAAATAAAATACAATAATAAAAAAACATAACTAGAATAGACATGGTAAATAGACATGTTAATAAATCACTTAAAGGCACTGGATCCTATGTACATACAATGTGCATTTTTTCTTCTATGTCCCTATGCTATACTTGCTGTTATAACTATACTATACAATCACAGCAAGCTAGTGTCCTTTTCCTTCCTTTATATGTATATAGGACTTGAGATAGTTCAGACGCAAAACCTGTTTGAGGACTGGTGCTACTCAGATAAGGACCATATAATCATAAAAAAAGGAAGGTACACTTTTAGAAAAATATTTAATATTGTGCAAAAACATTTTTAAATATTACATATTTTTCTAAAGATGAAATGTGTGCTCCAGTATCTTCCTTTTTGATATATATTTTTTGTTTATAGTCTATTGTTTCTGTTGCAAGCATGCGTCAATGCTGACCATGTCAACCTCCAATTTGTGTGACTCGCTTGTTATTGAAAAAGCTCATGGAGGGAGCTGTACGATTGTATAACCCATGATCAATGCTGTGGCCAGAGAGTATTTTAACTCAATATAAAACAATAACTAAAGGCTTGTGTCTGGAGAGAATCTGATATTCGTCCATCTCCATCTGGGAAACATCTCCCTCCGTCCCACTCCTATAAAAGCACTGTGTTGTTGTCAAGGTGATTTCATTATTATGAGTCCACAGGATTTTCTCCCTGCCAGACCTTGGTAGGATAAGGACTTCAAAGGGTACATTTTTAGAGGGACAGATTGGTCTCAGGGGATAAATAAAGGATCGGGATAAATAAAGGATTTCTATTCTATTCTATTCTATTTCGTACAGATCCATTTATTTCAAACCATGCAACTTATACAATACAAGACAACCACAAAACAGTACAATAACCACCACAAAACGATACAATAGACAACAGTAACAACAGACACCACTTGAAAAGGGGGATGGAAGAAGCTAAGCTTATGACTTTCCATTCCCCACATACCTGACCATTAAGATTTTAGATATTTCCCTGAGAGTCCACATTACAGTTCTACTTTTGCTTTGATGTGAAAAGTGATGCTGCATAAGATGACTGCACTTAGCACTGACTGAGAAAGTACATATTACAGTTCTACTTTGACGTTTTAATGTTGGACCAAAGCATTGCATGTAATTAGAATACAGGCAAATAAAAGTAATTTAGTTTAAAGTACAATCTTGGCTTAAAAAGGTTGGTGACCACTGCCATACATCAACATGTAACATTGCTCTGCTTCCCACATTCCCCCGGCATCTCAACAAGACATACATGAGTCTGACTAGTTAATACATTATTTTATATAACATATTCCTTTTAATGCCAAACATCATGTTCACTCTCCTCCTTATACCTTTCCAATATTCCTTTTTTTACTTTCTTTTAAACTGGTTTATGTTTTACTCAGTTTAACCTCCTCGTCCAATCCATTCCATAATCTCACTCGACAAACAGATATGCACATAGATTTTAGAGTGGTTCTTGCACCCGGTTGCTGAAGTAAGTTTCTGTTTCCCTCTAAAATTATTATTCCCTACCCTCTCAGTAAACCAATATTGGATGGGGGTTGGAATAGAGTTGTGTGAAGCTTTGAACATGATTTTGGCAGTTCTAAGTATGATCAAGTCCCATCATTTCAAAGCTGATGCTTGTAAAAACAACGGGGTAGAGTGTCGGTTGTACTTGCATTGTACACAATCCTAATGGCCATTTTCAAATCCTTCATTTTATTTTTGATTTCATGGTGTTTTTCTTTTGTTCTTGATTTATTGTGATGTTTAATCTTGACTTGTATAAAGAAGACGTGTCCAGCCCATGGGGACATTCATGTGTGTCGGGCCTTACAAATAAATTTGATTTGATTTGATTTCTGCAGTATATAAAGAGGTGATATATTGGAACGGTAAGAATTACCCCAGACTTCCAGAAAATAGTTCAAATATGGGACCACAAGTGCGTGGTAGAGGATGAGAAGTGACTTTGGTTGACTAAATGCTTGGATCGATAAATGTTCTCTGCCAATTCAGGTCCAATTCATACAAAGAATTTATTAAAACCATCAACAGCACTGTGACAGCAAGATGGCGGCCGCTAGGCTCGCCCCGGTACAAGCTCTGTTTATGTCTCTGTCTCTCTTGTCTGTGCTATTTGTATGTAAAATATTGTGTTTGAACACATACACTCGGGGGGAACTACTTTCCATCCGAGAAGGATTATGTGGATCAGCAGATCCTCATCCCGATATCCCAGAGTTATTGTTGACTGCCTGGTCACCTGGGTATCCACGCAAACAGGTACCCTGAAACAGCGGCAGGTGAGCTGGGGTTTTCTCCGGATTCAGGAGACGGCCCTACCGGCCCCCATTACTGGCTATCCTCCTAGAAAATGTCCAATCCCATCCAAACAAAATGTAAGAACTTCTACTCCTGATCCAGATGAAGAAATACAGGGAATGCTCTGCCTTCGGTTTTACTGAAACCTGGCTCAACACCAAGGTTCCAGAGGCAGCTGCAACCCCACCTCGCTACTCGATCCACCGGTGTGACAGGTACGCTAACACGGGCAGCGGAGTATGCTTTATGATAAATCACTGATGGTGCACTAACTCCACTGTAATTCACCAATCATGTTGCCCTGATCTGGAATACCTCACTATATCCTGCAGACCATTCTATCTCCCAAGAGAATTTGCATTGATTGTGCTTACCGGTGTCTACATACAGCTGTGAGCTAACACTAGCAACGCCATCTGTGAGCTAGCTCGCCACATATCCACTACTGAAAGGCTACATCCCGACTCTCCAATAACCATCCTGGGTGACTTCAATCACACAAACCTCTCACACGAGCTTCCCAACTACAAGCAACAAGTAAAATGCCCCATTAGAAGAGCTACTGTAACACCCTGGACCATTGTTACAGCACAATTAAAACTGCTTACCGTGCATTCCCGAGAGCTCCGCTGGGAAAATCTCACCATGCCATACTGCTCCTCATCCCATCATACAGACAACAACTTAAAACGTAAGGTTATCCTATAACCCTAGTTATAAGAGTATAGCGAGCGCTCTGCTCTATTGGAACTATCCCTTCATCCACTCTAATAATGAATAACTTTCTCCACATGCACACACCTATTTACCTCCGCATGGCCACACCCACATCCGCTCCTATATAAGCAGGGTCGTGGCCACACAATCAGCTCCTTCCCAAGTCTTTCACCACCGAAGGCGAAGACCACGGGGTCCTCAGTGAGTCAGAGCAGAGCGCCCGCTATACTCATATAACTATGGTTATAGGATAACCTTACGTTATAGATCGTATAGCTTTACGCTCTGCTCTATTGGAACACAGGAGCTGAGGAGAGCGAAAAGCTCGACAGATGTACCCGCTGAGGCCCCCTACAACCATCAGAACCGGGGAGGACCCGAGCCCCCCGGTCCCCCCTAGTGGAGGACGGGAAGGAATCGGATCCGACTGTGCGAAGAGGGTTTAGCACCTCAAACGCACAGGGTGAGCCAACGGTGGGACTTACCTTCATTCAGAAGGACCCGCGGCCACTCAGGTGCGCATCCCACATGCCACCAGGGAACGGACGGGAAGCAAAACACCCCCGTCACAGCCCCCAACATCACAGGGTCGAAGGTCAAGAACCCAACCCCGTGGCAAGGCTGCAGCAGCGGAGCGCGGAGGAGGTCCCAGCCCTAGGACAAGCTGAGGGCTAGGACCACCTGAAAAAAGGGGCCTGGTGAGGCCAACGAGGTCGTAGCATCGGGACCCCACCAGACGGTCACTGGTGGTGACACATCGCCAGCGTATCGGACAGGGCCCAAATCAAGAGCAGGCCCTTCCCCCCTTGGCACACCGCTCTGAAGCACTCTACAAGAGGCTACCCCCGCACATCACTGCGGGGCCAGTCGGCGTGCCGGACAGACAACCCCCAAGGAGGTTGATCCCTCAATCCAGGCAACAGGCCCCAAGAGCAGAACTCGACCTGTGCCTGGAGCACTGCGGACCAGACAGGCGCCTAAAGGGTCTACTGTGAGAACAGTATCCCGGTGGAAGGGGTGTTCGGTATGCTGTGCACCATGTCATAACCTCCACAAACCCGACCACCCAATCCAGCGGGTCAAGGTTCAAAGAAGAGGCTGACACACAGCTTTGACCTAACACAACATATAACAAATGCAACTCACAGGCTTGGGAATACATTAGACTTAGTTATAACAACAACTGGGCTAAGCATAACAAATATCTCAATAACTGAATTACCTCTCTCCGACAATCACTGTATATTTTTGATACTCAAATAACCCTTACTAAAACAAAAAAATAAATTATAGTTCAAAAGAGACTCCTAAACGACAAGGCTGAATCAAAGTTCATTGATCTTATCAGACTATATGAACCACACAATCATGACAGCTCTCTAAATGAAATGGTAGAAAATCTCAATGATGCACTGTCATCTATATTAAATTCTGTCGCCCCACTAAAAACGAAAAAGAAGAAAACGAGAGCCTCGCCCTGGTTGAACTATAATACGGTCAACAAAGAAAAAAGGAAATGTCGTGCAACGGAGCGAAAATGGAGAAAAACAAAAACCACCATATGCTGTGATATATAAAGATGCTCTAACTGCTTATAATAAAACCATCCGCTTAGCAAGGAAAGACTACTTCTCTAAAATCATTACAGAAAATACTGTAAACTCCAGAATCCTTTTTTTCACTATTAATGTACTACTCAACACTGCCCCTACACCTCCTCAGTCATCAACGGTTAAGTGTGAAGAACTTGCACTATTCTTTAACAACAACAAAAACCTTGATCAGGGCCAGCATTACTCATGATGGAAATAGATGTACTCTGCAAAACTGTCTCAGAATGTAACTCCTCCACCTCAGACATTGACCCTATACCTACAGCTTTCTTCAAACGGGTGTTTAATAGTGTTTCAAGCCCTGTGCTAGATATCATAAACACTTCCCTTAGAACTGGTATTTTCCCAGATGCCTTTAAAACAGCAGTTGTAAAGCCATTACTAAAAAAAACCTAACTTGGATAGTAATGAAATGGCAAATTATCGTCCAATATCCAACCTACCATTCATTAGTAAAGTACCTGAAAAGATAGTTTCAGTTCAAATAAATTCCTTTCTTGATGAAAACAACATCTTAGAATAATTTCAGTCTGGATTCAGAAAATATCATAGCACTGAAACTGCCCTCACCAAAATAATCAGTGACCTCAGGCTAAACTCTGACGAGAATAAGATCTCCATCCTTATCCTGCTAGATCTCAGTGCAGCATTTGATACAATCGATCACGATATTCTAATCCAGGGGTCAGCAACCTTTTTGACATGGAGTGCCTGTTTGAAATATAGTTGTAACTAGTGTGCCTCAACAATATTCCATGCATCGTAAGAATTTTTTCTCATAATCAGGTATTTTTAATGATAATTTTTACATTATTACATCATTATTGTTATTGTTATTATTAACAATATTATTATGATGGTTGTATCAATCTGAGTTGGGGGGGGGGAATGCAATGCAGACAAACAGCTGCATACAGTGCGACCATTTCACTCACATTTGCCCATTCATTTTTGGACACATCACACACCATCGGTGTGTGTACTGTACGTGTGCTGTCATAGCTCCACCTACAGGCCTAATGGAGAACACCAGGAGAACACCAGGATGTGAATGGAGGGTGAATGTGAGGTATATCGTGTAAATAAGTTTTGATTGATCGCAAGACTACACTGTAAAAAAAAAAAAAAAGTTACCAGAACTTAAAAATATTGAGTTCAGTTACTGTGCATTAAGGTTTTCAGTTTTCAATCCATAATAAGTTAACAGAAAAATAAGTACACAACCACATTATTTCAACCTACTAAAACTACGTTTATTGTCATTGTTTTAAGAACACAAGTTGACTTGGTAATACTCACATTTTGAGTAAAAAAATGGCTTTTAACATGTGCAATGTTCAATGAAATAGTAATAATAATAATAAAATGTGTTGATTAATCCCACTGGTCACAATAGTGACCGTAATAATGTTTTTGTTATAAGGCTCTGCAAATGTTACTGAATGATGCAGCAAATAGCAATGTATTTCCAGCTAAATTGAAATAATAAACAAATAAAGGGTCTCAATTAAATATGTAGTAGTAAAAATTATCTGTGGGAGGATTTCAACAAGATAAATGTGACAACAGTGCAAAATATTTCACTATAATATTTCAAAGCAAAAAAAAAAAAGATTTATAATGATTTTTTTTTTAACGCTGCCCCCCGTGCCTATGAAAATGCCCCCGCGTGCCTATGCAGGCACGCGTGCCTAGGGTTGCCTACCCCTGTTCTAATCGATCGTCTTGAAAACCATGCCGGTTTCTCAGAACATGTGCTAGGCTGGTTTAAAACATACATCAGAGGGAGGAAATTCTATGTTAAACTAGGAGATCACATGTCTGATATATACGACAACAACTATGGAGTTGCACAAGGGAGTTGCTTAGGTCCTTTACTCTTCTCCCTTTACATGTTACCGCTGGGTGATATCATCAGAGAACATAATGTAGATTTCCATAGCTATGCGGATGATACGCAACTGTACATATCTGCTGAACCAAATGATACAGCGATTAGCTCCATTACAGACTGCTTACTGGCAATAAATAAATGGATGAGTAAGAACTTCCTGAAACTAAACGAGAACAAAACTGAAATTCTAATTATCGGCCCCAAAACTAAAAAATAAACATTAATAAAGAACCTGGGAGGACTAACCCTTTGGATCAAATCTGAGGTCACTAGTCTCGGGGTTATCATAGATTCAGAACTGAACTTCAATTCTCATATTAGCAAAGTGACGAAAACATCGTTCTTCCATCTCAGAAATATAGCAAAAGTACGACCATTTATTAATCAGAACGATGCTGAGAAGCTAATTCATGCATTCATATCTAGCCGGTTAGACTACTGTAATGCACTTTTCACAGGTCTCCCTAAGAAAACCACAGAGAGGCTTCAGCTAATCCAAAACTCTGCAGCCCGACTGCTAACTAGAACCAAAAGGAGAGAGCACATTAGTCCAGTCTTAGCTGCTTTACACTGGCTTCCTGTAACATTTAGAATTGACTTTAAGGTCCTTCTCCTTACATACAAAGCTCTAAATGGACAGGGACCTAGCTACATCGCCAACACTCTAATAAATTACACACCAGCAAGAACACTACGATCATCAGCTGCTGGACTACTAGAGGCTCCCAGAAACAGTCAAAAGAGGATCGGTAATGCAGCCTTTATCAACTATGCCCCAAAACTGTGGAACAAACTACCCCAAAACATCAGAGAAGCCAACTTGCTAGACATCTTTAAAAGACAGCTTAAAACCTATCTCTTTGCTCAGGCATTTCACTGTGGGGTAATGCAGGCAAATACTTGATGCTCTGTTGTGAGGAGAAGATGACTTTTGACCTAAATCTTTTCAAAGTTGTTTAACATTCCAGTTAGGTACATGGTGTTCACCGCCTAGCCAAGGTTGATTCTCCTAACTGGGCCATTTTCATCTGATTGAACAATCTTATCACACTTTTTACTGTAACCTTGCTATTTATGCTCGCTTATGCCTGTATTTTTTACTGTTGTTGTACGTCCGTTCTATTTTATAATTTTTAACTATTTTATTATTTGTATTACTGAATTAAACTGTAAACAGCCTATTGGGATGCTAGATCCTAATGTGAAATACTGTGATTTACCATACATTGCTATGCTCGCTCATGCCTGTATTTTTTTTACTGTTGTGAAGCACTTTGAACTGCAACCTCTGTATGAAAAGTGCTATACAAATAAAGTTATTATTATTATTATTATGTGCGAAACTTGCCACCCGCGTTTTTATACCAGTTTACCCTAAAGTAAAGCGCGGATGACAACCAATCATGCGGGACATGGTCTCAATATGCGTGACGCGTGAAAGGAAACAGGAATGCTGTACAATCACGCGCAATGCGTGATGTCTGGTCACCGTACCCTCACCAGGAGGGACCCTTTATTTAATAACAAACAGGGGGGGGGGGGCAAATAGGGGAGTCACTAGCGTCGCCAAACAGGGGAGTCACTAGCATCGGAGAGGGGGGCCGTGAGCAGTGGAATCCTCCTCTGGTCCGGCACCCGCGCCTGCTCCAGCCAAAGGTGGCGCTGGATGAGAGTGGCCAGGGCGTACTCCTTCCCGGCGGCTATCGCCTGCAGCTGGGTCAGATGCAGGATGACTCCAGCCGCCTGGGCGTGGAGGTACCGTTTGATGGTCATCTAGAACAAAATGGCTGCCTGAAATGGCCTTCATGTTTGAACTACATCGCCACCTATTGCTTTGGCATTTTACTACATGTATATTACATCAGTTTTACAGTTGCCGTGAGTAGTTTAAACACCCGTGTGTACAGATGGCCTTCATGTTTGAACTACATCGCCACCTATTGCTTTGGCATTGTACTACATGTATATTACATCAGTTTTACAGTTGCCGTGAGTAGTTTAAACCACCCGTGTGTACAGAGGTTTATTCTTTTGAAAACCTCGGTGTCAAAAATACCCGTGATCGTGTGGACTGGGCCTCAATCACTTCTATGCAAGTCTAGCAACCTGAAAATATGCCTATTATTCAGATGTGCTGACTTGCCTTTTATCTCCCCTTTGTGCACAAAGACATGTTGACTAGTTTCCATTGATATTCTCACGAACAATGATGCAAGCTTCTCTTTCTTCTATCGGCTGGAATATGGATTATACGCAGTTGACCATATTCATCATCCTTTTCCCTGTGTGACTAGTAGGCGGTACCAGCAGGGGGCGGTGGCAGGCAGAGAGTGTACGGAAGAGAGGCAGGCAACGAGGAGGGAAGAGTCACCTGGAGGAAGGAAGAACCGGCAGCTCTCTTCTGCTTGGGATGTTGCTGTGAACGGTCGCAGCTGCAACGGGAGGTGCTTTGGAATAGCCCCGTTAAAGAACCCCCAGAGAGCCCCGCCGGAGCGAGCGACGGGTTATCATAGGAGTATCCGTGATAGTGCGTGAGTAAGAGAGACTGAGCCACAGGACTGACGTCCATAGTTATCGGGTTACAGTAGCAGTGTGACGGTATAATTAGCATGCGGCTAACGGCTATATCGACTCCAGTGCAACCCTAGCGCGAGGCGCTGAAGACAACCGGTGGTATAGTCAACCACGTTGCGCCACAGTATAATCGTGTAGCAGGTGGGCTGTTTGGGACCCAGAGTGTAGCTTCAGTGTGAGTGAGGGCAAGCTTATGGATGCGCGCCGTCGAGTCTGCTCCGGCTGTCTACAACCGTTCTGCACCGGCTGACTTCAGGCCAACACGGGAGATCGTCTCGACCGGCAGAGGTTGCCAACACCCAACACCCAGCACACGCTCTCAGCTCACTACTGCCCCTGCTCCAGCCCCGCTTGCTAGCACCTGCAACGAGAGCGTTCGACGCCCTGGAAACATCTGGACGTCCTCCTGCAGCTGTTCTAGGACTAGGCGGCCCAGAAGACGCGGCAAGCGAGCTGGATCTGCGGTGAAGCGTCGGAGGTTAATCCAAGAGCGCACATCTCTGCCCAGTCGCTGTGCCTTTTCCACGACCTGGGACTCTGGCGTGGGTCTGTCCTGCCTCCGGGCCATCCTTCCTGCGTCCCCGTTGCAGCTATCGGCCCCCACTCATGTGATCCACCAGCGGCGGCTTACGAGTATGGCCCCGGTGTCTGTGTGTCGGCGTCCTGAAACCCGGCCCGGTTGCCTGCGGCCGCTACCCCGAGCCTCTACGTTCGGCAGAACTGGATCGGACTCCATCAACTTTGGATTAATAAACGCTAGATCCATAGCCAACAAATCGTTCTTTTTGAACGACCTCTTCATCTCAAAGGACTTGGACTACATGCTCATTTCTGAAACCTGGCAAAAAACAGATTATTTTGTCCACCTCAATGAACTGTGCCCACAGAACTGCGCTTATTCCTGCGCCCCGAGGTCCTCCGGCCGAGGGGGTGGACTGGCTGTTGTCCACCGGGACTGTTTCTCCTCACGGAGGGTGAGTTCTGGAACTTATTCATCATTCGAGGTACTTGTAAACAAAATTGGGCACACAAACCCCTTTCACTGTGTATTGATCTACCGACCCCCTGGGAAAAATAGCTCGTTCCTCGCTGATTTTGGTGACTTTCTAGCGTCCATTATTCGCTTGGACAGGGTCTTGCTGATTGGAGACTTTAATATCCATGTAAACAAGAGCTCTGATAACTTTGCCACTGACTTTTTAAATGTTACGGACTCGTTTCATTTCACCCAGCACATCTCCGGTCCGACGCATTGCAAAGGCAACACGTTAGACCTTGTGTTCACGATCGGGTTAAAAGTCAGCAATGTTAGCACAGAGGAGTTATTGGTGTCCGATCACAGCTGTATTTTGTTTAGCCTAGCGTTCGATAATGACTTTGTTCCATTGAAGTGTGTTAAAACCTCTCGTATTATTAATAGCACAGCTATAGATAGCTTCCTTGCTAGCTGTTACAAAGGATCAGATTAAACCGAATATATATATTTATTGATTGATATATATTGCATAGTATTTGTACAGTATATCGTTTGATATCCCTTGTATATTCCTTGTACATATACACAGAATATCCCTTTAGACCAGACCATAATATTTCATTCTCCTATTGGACAGCGGTCCACAGGCGCCAGAGCCGTGCCTCCGGAGTCAGGTTCAAAGTCACCGTCAAGACATGTCTGTACATGCCCGGCCTTGCCCAGGGATACGAGACAGAAATGAGGTTGGCACTAGATTGTTCGCCGTGCATATAAATATGGCGCAGGTGAATACAGAAGTAGAGTTACCCAATAAGTTGAAGCCTCACCCACGATACTCCGTGCGGTGAAGTATGGCCTGTTTGGCCCCAAATAGAGCATTGAGACCGCGTGCGAATTAATAACTGAATTGTCAGAGTTTGGCGCTATACCGTCGAGTGCGACATATTTCTATTAAGTCAGTAATAGTCTATTTGTGTATAGTGTATCGTGCGGCTAAAGTTCTACAGTGACCAGCATCACCAACGCTTCCTCGTACCAGCTAGAGTGCTTATCCAGGCTGGGCTGCTTTCATGGCGCTTTCACCCGAGGAGACCTAGACGAGAACCGTGTGGACATGTACACTGGATTAATCTACCCGACGACTGCATAGCCCTTTGCGGCTGGATTATATTTGTTTTGGTCCTGTGATTTATGGAGCGGAGAATCGCCGACGCCTACACGTGTGGGATTTACCCTGTGAGGAGCCAAGTCGAGTCTGCGCCTCAGAGAGCCTGAGGCCGGCTAGCTTTCTTCACTGTGGAGCTACAGTCTACGGAGAACAGCTGTATTCGTCTGTGGATCAAGAGACTATTGCACCGTCTCCTGTACTTGGAGTCTCCTTAGTCATCGTTGACCAGACTCTCTACTACCGACAGATCCTCTACCCCTGCTGGCTTACAACCGGGGGGACCCTTCCAGTATCTCCCGCTATATGTTACTAGTGTACCATAGATATAATTCCCTAAGATTCAGGTTGTATAATTACCTCCTGCGTAACCAGAGAATGGACATTCATTATTGATTTGCCTACGCACATTCCTTTGCCTTACAAGTGCATTCAAAGTATAATAGAGAAGTATATTATGTACCTTTCAATACAGTCAGGGAATTGTACCCCTCAGTTACAATTGGTCCTTCGAGCCGGAGGGTAACTAGTGTAATATTAATATAGTGGTATTAATATTGACATGGCCTATGATGAACACTCCACAAAACGGTTCTCCTAAAGTAGATTGCCCGCAGCGTAGACGGCAGACACCTCAGTACTTAGAGGATTACGTTGCCAATATACTACCTAGCTTTCTACAGACGGTAAACGCGGAAAAAGTAGATAGTAAAATTATGTCCGACCCTATCGACCAGGCTACCCCGCCAATAGAGGCCCTAGTGGGTTCTGACGTAACTGACCAAGCTCACGGTAGGGACCAGGAGGGACCCGACATGACTTTACCCCCCGCCAAGACCGGAGAGCTCCAGGATAAAGACAGCTCTCCAGGGATGGAACTCTACCCGCTACAAGAAGAGGAGAGCACCCCGGAGATGGATCTCCAGGACTCGCCACAGGAGAACAGATCTCCAACGAGTACTGCCAGGAGCGGATCACCTCAACCAGTGTCTTCCCCCAGCGAGGCGAACAAGATGCTGGCACAGGCATTCCTCGCCAGCCTAGCAGCCTCAACAGAGCGCGATCGACTCCAAGCACAGACGCTTAGTGAGCGCGAACATTCTTCCATGGAAAGAGAACGCCTTCAGGCGCAGCAACGGAGCGACGAAGATCGTATACGTCTAGAGATTAGACGCCTTCAGACGGAAGAGAATATGGTAAGGGACCGGGCCGAAGCCCAGCGCGCCGCCGCCGAAGCCCAGCGCGCCGCTGCCGGTGCCCAAAGAGAAGCAGAGCGCGACCTCGCTCTCACCAAGCGCGAAGCCGAGCGCGACCGATTACAAGCGCAGATAATGGAGCAGCTGATCACCAGGGCAACACCCCCTCCCTCCGCACGGGGTTCCAGGGCCTCGTCAAGACAGGGGTCAAGGGCACCCTCCCCTACCCGATCAAGCGACCCTGAGCCCGACCACCAGAAAGAGCCTATACCCCCCTCCGAACTCCTTCCCCGACCGGTCCAAGTGAGACCCAGCTACAAGGAAGAAACGGTCTACACCGCGGAGAGGCTAAATAGACAACTACAGGATCTAGAGGACCTGCCAGAGGAAGAAGAAGAGGGAGAGGAGGAGAGTCAAGCCCGACAGCAGCACAGTACTCCACAGGACCAGGAGGTCCAGTACAGCCCAGGCTCTACCCCTGCGGCTCTGCGCTACAGACCCCCGACTCAATTCACGGGTGAGCTTGACGCACGACCAGCCCCGAGGAACAGCACCTGGATACGCGGGCCATGGTACCCAGCAGGTACCAGCCCACCAAGAGGCGTAAGAAGAGACTCGCCTAGGAGGCCTCTCTTCCAACGCTCACCGATGTGCCAGCCATCCATGGCATCATACATTGGCACACCGACGTTTCCGGACTTCACCCACGAGAACAGAGCACAGTACACGGAGCTACGAATGTGCTTAGAGACAATGATGTCCGATGTAGCTGATGAACCGTACAAGTATGCTATCCTACTGAAGCACCTCAAGGTGCCCCGAGCGCACAATATAGCGCTGGCCTATGCCACCTCTACTACCCCATACACAGCGGCTCTAGCAGCACTCGACCAAAGATATGGACGCATATGGGACTACGTAATACAAGAGATAAGGCATATTGACCGCCTACCCCCAGCCACAGACAATCGTTCACTAGATGACCTGTCTATCAAGGTACAATCCCTGGTAGGGATGCTGGGGGCGCAAAGAGAAAAGGGTATGCACGAACTGTACGCAAACTCTAATGTCGAGAGGATTTTAGAGAAGCTTCCGCCCGCCCGACAAGAGCGCTTCAGGCGGCAAAGAGACCACCGTGATCCTAACGGTCCCGAGCCTTCCCTCCTAGACCTAGCCGACTTCCTGGCGAGAGAAGTCAACAGCCTACGGTTGGATACGTTCATGCGGAGCACACCAAGCTCCAGAGATGGACCTAGGAGAGCAAACGATGGCCGCAGATTGGTGACCGTCATGCACCAATCAGAATCAGTACCGAGCAGCAAGAACCACAGTACCCCCTCGATGAAAGAGAAGTGGAAGATGGTGTGCCCGTACTGCGAAAAGGAACACTGGTTGTCACAATGTGACACATTCAAGAAGATGACCGCCGACGAGGTGAGTCAATGGATAAAGTCCAACCGACGCTGTTACCGATGTGCGCGCAGTCACATGGCAGCCGATTGCCGCTTAAAGAAGAGGTGTAGTCGGTGTGACGGAGCCCACCTAGATGTCCTACACGACAGTAACAGAAGAAAGCCTGCACCCTCAAGCAGCACAAAGGCAAGTGTTATGTACATTGACCCCGCCAGCAGCGGGGGCGCCCGGGTGCTCTTAAAGGTGGTCCGCGTAACACTGAGTTACCAAGACAAGGTCATGGACACTTACGCCGTCCTTGACGACGGGTCAGAGAAGACCCTTCTCCTCGCGTCCGCTGCGGCCCAGCTGGGGCTGCGGGGGAGTGAAAACCAGATGACGATTCGGACAATAAGAAGAGATCTAAAGACGATAAAGGGCGAGAATGTCTCCTTCACTATCGCAGCAAGCGGGCAGCCAGAGAGACGGTGTAGGATTACTAATGCTTTCACCAGCCAAGAAATAGGCCTGTCGCAGTACACCTACCCCATCGCCAAGCTAATGGATAAATATGTGCACCTGCGTCAACTACCTATACCGCTCATAGACGGTGCCACCCCGACCCTGCTGATAGGCTCCGACCATGCAGACCTCATCGTCCCGATAGACCGGGTCCACACAGGGCCCAGAGGCTGTCCTGCAGCAGTCGAGACCCGCCTAGGATGGACATTACAAGGCCCCCTCGCTAAGTCTCTTAACCGAACAGCAGCCACTAACTGCCTCCACTCCAGAGTGACAGAAGAAGACACCACCCTCCTACAGCATGTCGAGAGGCTATGGACACTAGAGACAATGCCCTTTAAGAACGAAAAGAAAGACATTCGTTCCAAGGAAGACATTTACGCTATAGCCCTCCTCGAGAAGGGGACAAAGAGAGTCAAAGTCAACGGAGTGATGAGATACGCAACTCCACTCCTGAGGCGAGAGGGTATGCCTACCTTCCACGCCCCAAAATAAGCGACGGAGCGGTATCTATTGAACACAGAGCGGCGCCTAGCCAGAGACCCCGCTCAAGAGACGGTGTACCGCGCTGAGATTAACAAGCTAATCACAGCGGGACACATAAAGAAAATTGACATTAAAGAGGCCGATCAGACGACCGAATCATGGTACGTGCCGCACCACAAAGTCCACCACAACGGCAAGGATCGTATTGTGTTCAACTGCAGCTACCAGATCGGATCACAAAATCTGAATAAAGAGCTCTTGCCCGGCCCAACACTCGGCCCCTCTCTACTAGGCGTGTTACTACGTTTCCGCCAAGACAAGGTGGCCATCAGCGGCGACATCAAAGGGATGTTCCTGCAGGTGAGACTAGTGGAGGAGGACAAGCCCCTGCTGCGGTTCCTATGGAGAGAGAGGATCGGGGATGAGCAACCAGCCATCTATCAATGGGAAGTCCTCCCTTTCGGAACCACATGCAGCCCATGCTGTGCTACGTTTGCACTGCAAAAGCACGTCGCAGAGGACCCAGCAGCTGATGAAGAGGTCCGACAAAGTGTAGGAAATAGTTTCTACGTGGACAACTGTCTGCAAAGCGTCTCGACGCCAGAAGAAGCCGAGGCCCTTCTACTCAAGCTCCGCGCCTCCCTGATCAAAGGCGGCTTTGATCTCAGGCAGTGGGCCAGCAGCGACCCGCAAATATTGCGCAGCCTCTCCCCCGAGGACAAGGCAGCAAGCAGCGAGACCTGGATGGCGACCATCCCAGGAGAAGCCCAAGAAATGACATTAGGACTAGTCTGGCGCTTCAAAACAGACTCGCTCCATTATAAACACACACCCCTGACCAAGGAGCAGGGAAGGTCAACTGCACTACCGACCACCAGACGGAGTGTATACAGAACACTCGCCAGACAATATGACCCGTTGGGATGTATTCTACCTTACACCACCAGGGCAAAGATGATTGTAAGAGCGTTATGGGACAAGGACCAGGGCTTGGACGACCCCATACCCGAACACCTTGCATCCACATGGAGAGAGTGGGAGACGGAACTCAGCTCACTCCCAGGTGTCAACATACGCCGCAGCTACTTCCCACCCACAGTGAGGCCGGAGACGTGCCAGATGGACCTGCACGTCTTCAGCGACGCCTCCGAAGTAGCCTACGGTTCGGTGGCCTACTTGCGTGCCCGAGAGGAGGGAGGAGAAATACATACTGCTTTCATCCTGGCTCGCTCAAGAATAGCCCCACGAAAGCAACAATCTATCCCGCGTCTAGAGCTCTGCGCAGCCCTAGCAGGAGCGCAACTCGCCACGTTAATCCAACGTGAACTCACCATTCCGGTGCAAAGAACAATCTTGTGGTCAGACTCCACGACAGTACTCACATGGATCCGGTCTGATTCGTGCAGATACAAGGTCTTCGTGGGAGTCAAAGTCACAGAGATTCAAGATTTAACAGAAGTAGCAAGCTGGAGGTATGTGGACACAAAACACAACCCAGCTGACGTCATCACCCGGGGAATGTCCCTGGATGACCTCACCCGTCACAACCTATACAGTGACGGGCCAGAGTTCCTCAAGCTCCCGGAAGAAGAGTGGCTTACACCCACCCCACGGGAAGCGAGTAAAGAGGAGGCCGAAAACAAGAAATCTATGTTCTGTGGATTGAACACACTCGTCTCCACAGACCCCGACATAGACGATTGCCTCACCCTAGAGAGTGCGCAGCTAAAGACATTCCTGTGGCACCACCCAGAGGTTCAGCTCACTACTGACATTACAGCAGCTGACTACGAAGAAGCAGAACTTCTTCTACTACAACGAGCCCAGAGAGACTCGTTCCCCGATGAGCTAGACTGTCTACAGGGAGCAAAGTCCGTCCCATCAGACAGCAGACTGCTCCACCTAGCCCCCGAGAGCGACGCCCATGGTCTCATCAGAGTGGGTGGTCGTCTGCGTAGAGCTCCAGACTTACCGGATGACGTCAAGTACCCGATAGTCTTAAACAGCCGACACAAGGTCACAGAGCTGATCATAAAGAAATACGACGAGGATGTGCATCACGCCGGGGCAGAGAGAGTCTTCGCGGAGATCAGACGTCGTTATTGGATACTGCAAGGGAGAGAAGCAGTGCGGCGCTTCCAGCGAACCTGTCTAGACTGTCGTAAGTGGCGAGCGCAGCCCAGTATACCCCGGATGGCTGACCTACCTCCCTGTCGCCTCCGACTCGGCGACAAGCCTTTTCACTCCACCGGTATGGACTGTTTCGGCCCGCTGTATATAAAGAAAGGAAGAGGAACCGAGAAGCGGTGGGGTATTGTATTCAAATGCATGACCACCCGAGCGATGCATATAGAACTCCTTCCAACCATGAGCAGAGACTCATTCCTTATGGCCTTCCGAAGATTCACATCGCGGAAAGGCAAACCGTCTATATTATTGTCTGATCACGGGACAAACTTCAAAGGCGGAGAAAGAGAGCTGAGAGAGAGCTTCCAAGCTATGGGCCCAGAACTTAAGACCCACCTCGCTCCATCCCAGATTGACTTCCAGTTTAATCCCCCGAACGCACCTCACTTCGGTGGAACTTGGGAACGAGAAGTACGTTCAATAAAGACAGCCCTGTACGCCGTGCTTGGGGCCCAGACCGTGGCGGAAGAAGTCTTAATGACAGTCCTCACGGAGATCGAGGGAGTATTGAACTCAAAGCCCCTCAGTTACGTCTCAAGTGATGTAGCAGATGTCGACCCAGTCACCCCCAACACACTCTTGATGGTGCGGCTGGACCCCGCGCTACCACAGAGAATGTACAGGCCTGAAGAAGCGAACGGCCGAAGAATGTGGAGGTACAGTCAAGTATTGGCTGACAAGTTTTGGAACAGCTTCCTACTCCACTATCTACCGTCTCTACAGACCCGCCAGAAATGGGTGAAAGAGAGAGACAATTTGACAGAAGGAACAGTCGTCATGATTATCGACCAGTCACTACCCCGAGCTATGTGGCCGGCTGGCCGCGTAAGCAAAGTGATCACCGGTGCCGACGGAAAGGTCCGAGCAGCCGAACTGCTCGTCCAAGGACGGATCTACACCCGACCCGTGGCGAGGCTAATAGAACTGCCAAGGCTCCCCGATACTATCGATGACGACCATGACCCCATGACTTTGTGAACTGCCCGACCCCTCACAACAGACATTGAGTAGTGGACAGTGCGGTTAATCTGTCTCTGCTTAGCTAATTAGGTGGGACTAATTAGGAGGCGGCTGTTACAAAGGATCAGATTAAACCGAATATATATATTTATTGATTGATATATATTGCATAGTATTTGTATATCGTTTGATATCCCTTGTATATTCCTTGTACATATACACGGAATATCCCTTTAGACCAGACCATAATATTTCATTCTCCTATTGGACAGCGGTCCACAGGCGCCAGAGCCGTGCCTCCGGAGTCAGGTTCAAAGTCACCGTCAAGACATGTCTGTACATGCCCGGCCTTGCCCAGGGATACGAGACAGAAATGAGGTTAGCACTAGATTGTTCGCCGTGCATATAAATATGGCGCAGGTGAATACAGAAGTAGAGTTACCCAATAAGTTGAAGCCTCACCCACGATACTCCGTGCGGTGAAGTATCGCCTGTTTGGCCCCAAATAGAGCATTGAGACCGCGTGCGAATTAATAACTGAATTGTCAGAGTTTGGCGCTATACCGTCGAGTGCGACATATTTCTATTAAGTCAGTAATAGTCTATTTGTGTATAGTGTATCGTGCGGCTAAAGTTCTACAGTGACCAGCATCACCAACGCTTCCTCGTACCAGCTAGAGTGCTTATCCAGGCTGGGCTGCTTTCATGGCGCTTTCACCCGAGGAGACCTAGACGAGAACCGTGTGGACATGTACACTGGATTAATCTACCCGACGACTGCATAGCCCTTTGCGGCTGGATTATATTTGTTTTGGTCCTGTGATTTATGGAGCGGAGAATCGCCGACGCCTACACGTGTGGGATTTACCCTGTGAGGAGCCAAGTCGAGTCTGCGCCTCAGAGAGCCTGAGGCCGGCTAGCTTTCTTCACTGTGGAGCTACAGTCTACGGAGAACAGCTGTATTCGTCTGTGGATCAAGAGACTATTGCACCGTCTCCTGTACTTGGAGTCTCCTTAGTCATCGTTGACCAGACTCTCTACTACCGACAGATCCTCTACCCCTGCTGGCTTACAACCGGGGGGACCCTTCCAGTATCTCCCGCTATATGTTACTAGTGTACCATAGATATAATTCCCTAAGATTCAGGTTGTATAATTACCTCCTGCGTAACCAGAGAATGGACATTCATTATTGATTTGCCTACGCACATTCCTTTGCCTTACAAGTGCATTCAAAGTATAATAGAGAAGTATATTATGTACCTTTTGCTGCAATAAATACTTAATTACCATTTGTGTAGAACCGATTCATTGTGGGAAGTGTTCATCATATTTATATATCATGTACTGTATGGCCAGTAATTAAAGTACATAAAGCGGTAGTGGTTTAATGATACCATACTTATCAATACAGTCAGGGAATTGTACCCCTCAGTTACACTAGCTATGATACAAATGTTTTGGTGTCTTCTGTTGATGACGTTGACTGTCTGGTTAACAAATTCAACACACACTGCGCGGCCACTTTAGATGACGTAGCGCCCCTAGCAACACGCAGCGTTCGTCCTGCGAACCCCTCCCCCTGGCTTGACAACAACATCTGTGAGCTCAGGCGTAACTGCCGCAGAGCAGAGAGACGCTGGAATACCTCTCATTTAGAAGTTCATCGTTTATACCTCAAAGAGCTGAGGGCTGAGTTTAATAACTCAGTAAAGTCCGCCAGGGCTACCTATTTCAGTAATTTAATCTCATCCAACAAGCACAATCCCAGAGTATTATTTAAAACCATTAACACACTTGTCAGCCCCCCCCACCCCCTACACCAGTGCTGTCAAATGAGGACTGTAACCGCTTTCTTCAATTTTTTGTCACCAAGGTTGCAAACATAATGGCAAACATCACTCCTTCACTATCCCCCCTTCCCCTCCATCCCACCACTCAAGCATCCCTGAGCGATTTCTCACCTGTCTCTCTGGATGATCTCACCATCTTAGTCACCTCCATGAAGACCTCCTCAAGCCCCCTAGACATCCTTCCTACATCCATGTTTAAGGAAGTTTTCTGCTCTGTTGGCCCCAGTCTAGTCACTATCATAAACTCATCCCTAGCCTCTGGTTCTGTCCCAATCTATTTTAAGGAGGCAGTCGTACAGCCACTCCTTAAAAAGCCCAACCTAGACCCCACCATCCATAACAATTTCAGACCCATCTCCAAGCTGCCTTTTGCATCTAAGGTGTTAGAAAAGGTTGTAGCCAACCAGCTCACCACCCACATGTCGCAAAATGACATCTGTGACAAATTCCAATCTGGCTTCCGCAAACTCCACTCCACTAAATCTGCCCTTCTCAGAGTATCCAATGATCTCCTGATGTCTGCTGACTCTGGTGAATGCTCTGTTCTGGTCCTGTTGGACCTGAGCGCAGCGGTTGACACGGTCAACCACAACATCCTTTTGGACAGGCTCAGGGAGTGGGTGGGCATCTCTGGGAGCGCCCTAAACTGGTTTGCCTCTTATCTAAAGGAGAGAACGTTCTCGGTGGCTGTGGGTCCTTTTAAATCTGACCCCACCCACCTCTCATGTGGGGTACCACAGGGATCGGTGCTAGGACCACTCCTTTTTGCCATCTACATGCTTCCCCTAGGCCTCCTCATCAATAAATTCACCGGCATTAAATACCACTGCTACGCAGATGACATACAACTACTCTGCTCTTTTAAACCCGACAACTTGGAGAAACTCAGCCTTCTCCAGGAGTGCCTGCTCGGCATTGAGAGCTGGATGGGGAGTAACTTCCTCCAGTTAAACGCAAAAAAAACGGAGGTGCTGATCGTAGCAGCTGAAAAGAATGCAGCTAGAGTGGCCACTCACTTGGGGTCCCTTAAAGACAACATACATCCCCACCTGAGAAACCTGGGTGTTGTCTTCGACCAGGCCATGAACCTAGACAAACATGTCAAAACACTCACACGCACCTGCTTCTTTCACCTCAGAAACATTGCAAAACTACGCACCATCATATCTCACTCTGAACTAGAACTGTCTGTGCATGCTTTTATTTCCTCTAGGCTTGACTACTGCAACTCACTTTTCACCTGTCTCACCAAATCATCCACAGATAAATTACAAATGGTCCAAAATGCTGCAGCCAGGCTACTCACAAGGTAAAAAAAATCATGCCACATCACTCCCATTCTGGTATCCCTGCACTGGCTCCCGGTACACTATAGAATTCACTTCAAAGTCCTCACTTTCACTTTCAGAGCACTTCACGGTCAGGCCCCCATCTACATCACTGAACTCATCCATCCCTACACCAACACCCGCTCACTCAGATCTGCCGATCAGCACCTCCTGGTGGTCCCCAGGTCCAGGCTTAAAACAAGGGGTGATCGAGCCTTCCAGGTGACAGCACCTAGGCTCTGGAATGCTCTCCCCCTGGACCTGCGAATTGCCCCCTCTGAGAACTCTTTTAAAAAACAATTAAAAACGCATTTGTTCAGACAGGCTTTTGGTCATGCATAGGCACTTTTTTTCTTGTCCTCACTGTTTTATAGTTTTTGTTTTAATTAGTGACTCATGATTTTATCCAAATTATTTTATTCTACTTTTTCTATCTGGTTTCACTGTTTTTAACTGCTGTTTGTTGTTGTTGTCATTTATTTCTGATTTTGTTTTTATTGTGTTTTTATATTAAGCTGTAGTGTAAAGCACCCTGTGCATTCGTGCTGTGAAGGGTGCTATATAAATAAAGGTCATTCATTCATTAATTCATTCATCTTGCCACCCGGACGGTGGTGGTGCGACGCGGCCGCCATTTTGGGTTGAGTACAATTGAGCATCAATGCTCCGGAGCTATTACACAGTACACAGTGTGGTGCAGCCTGCGGGCGAAGCTAATGGTTGCTAACTACAGTTCATAGAGGGGTACCCCAAACATTACATGCCGGCATTAGCATAGGACTTTCGTTCTGGTACAGTGGGCCCACATTTTTGGTTTCCTTTTAAGTGTGATAACGTGTTTGTTCTTTAATAATATTTTCCCATCTAATTAACCCTTTCCCTGTGGGTAGGTTACAGACCTGGTGCATTATAAATAAAGCCTAGAGAGGTATTATTCTTGCCGTATAATTAAAGCCTGTCAGAGGTATTATACAGGGTGCTGACCCAGACGTGGGTGATGAGTCAAACACATTGAGGTATATTATCCCTGATACTAACCCAGAGGTGGGTGTATAATATACGTGTTTATGAGGTATTGAGTTACGAACGGAACTATAGTGGGACTTCAGTCCGTTTGATCACTCTCATTAAATCATTGTAATTAACCAGTACAATTAGCATTAAAAAATTAGATGGGAGTTCTGTGTGCGTGTCCATTCATGAGCCGTTTAACAACTCTTTTGGTGTGGGTAACGTTAATACAATTAACCCCTTCCTACCCAACTCTCCCCTTTTCATTGTAAGGTTTCTAGTGGTCATCAAGGGAGGGTACTGCTTGCGGGAGGGACGAATCTATTTAGGCATATCAGTCACTAGGTGTGGGAGGGCCCAAGGAGGTAATCAGGGAAGTGAGAGCGAGTTGGGGAGTACTGCTGACCGCCCCGGAGAGGCTAGGAGGACCAGAGTACCAAACCAGGTTGGTAAATCCCGGGCCCCATTCACTCCCACTACCGGGTCCCAGGTTGACGCTCCAGGCCCAAAGATGAGGGTGCAGTCAGATGGAGCTCTACTGTGTCCAGCTACCTTGTGACTGCCGGCAACCGTTCCCACGAAGCAGGGATAATCCACCCTGCTACACAAGGTTCGATTGCCCGTTAAACTGCGGGTGAAACCCAGATGACAGGCTGACGGAGGCGCCGAGGCTGGAAGCAAATGCCTTCCAGAACATGGAGGCGAACTGAGGACCCCGTCGGACACAATATCCACAGGAAGCCCGTGGACCCGAAAGACGTGCTGCAGCACCAGGTCAGCCGTCTCTCGAGCCGAGGGGAGCTTTGGAAGGGGAATGAAGTGGGCCGCCTTGGAAAAGCGATCCACTACCACCAGAATGGTAGTGAAGCCATCGGTCAAGGGAAGGCCAGAAATCAAATCCAGGGATGTGTGCGACCAGGGACGTTTGGAAATAGGAAGCGGGCGAAGGAGACTTATGCGCGGCGAGCGGTCTTATTACACGTGCACACCGGACAGGCTGCCACAAAGGAACGTGTATCCCCCTCCTCTGTAGGCCACCAGAACCTCCTACGGATAAACTCCAGGGTTCTGGCGGCCCCAGGGTGGTCGGTGAGGGAGGAGGCATGTGCCCATTGCAGCAGACGTGAGCGTGCAGCCTTGGGCACATACATCCGCCCCGGAGAACCCCCACCGGGATCGGGCCAGAGCCGATCTTACCACCCTGTCTATGCCCCATGACACGGGAGCCAGAATAAGGGCCTGTGGAATAATAGGATGGGGCTTCTCCTCCCGGTCCGGAGGGTCAAATTGGCGGGAAAGTGCGTCAGGCTTGATGTTTTTTGAACCGGGCCGAAAGGAGATGGAAAATCAAAAGGCATTTAGCCCCCTGGATGTAAGCCAGGTTCTTGTGATCGGTCCAAACAATGAAAGGGTGTGCCGCCCCCTCCAACCAATGTCTCCATTCCTCCAGTGCCAACTTGATTGCCAACAACTCCCGATTACCCACGTCGTAGTTGCGCTCGGCCGGGGACAGCCGGCACGAAAAGAAGGCGCAAGGATGAACCTTCCCGTCCTTTAAGCATCTCTGAGAGAGCACCCCCCCACCGCGATATCGGAGGCATCCACCTCCACTATAAATGGAGCCTCCGGACAGGGCCGCGGGAAGTTTGCGGGAAGTGGGGGTGCTGAGATATTGAGCGTTTTTGATTAAATTTTATTTTTATTTTATATCATTTTTTTTTTATAAAATATATATATTATATAATTATACTTGTAGTTGTATTGTCTGCGAGACATCGCCACCATGCAACAAGTCAAATTGCTCGCTATCTGCAAACAGCTCCACTGTCTGTGTGTATACTCTGCTTTGGTTAAATCACATTTAGCGTGGGGCCTGAGAGTGCTGAGGCTGACGTTCTGCAGATGGATACTATTGAGTCAGAGCGTTCAACAGGGTCTGAAACGTGTTATGAGGGGGTGCTGAGATAAGTTATATAATAATAACGTCATAGGTTTACCACTCTGGTAAACCAACACTCTCGTTCACTAGAGACCGCGCTCTCACGCTCAGCTCTGCGGAGCGTGCGAGACAAACATGTACATTTGCTGATGACACAGTAGTGGTGGGCCTGATCTCTGCCAACGACGAGAGGACCTACCTGAAAGAGGTAGAGAATCTGTCACAGTGGTGTCAGGAGAACTGCCTCTCCCTGAACGTCAGCAAAACAAAAGAGATGATTGTGGACTTCAGGAGGTCGGGGGTCAAGGACTACAGCCCCCTCAGCATCGACGGGGCACCGGTTGAGAGAGTGAACAGTTTCAAGTACCTCGGAGCCCACATATCCGAGGACTTGACATGAACCACACACATTGACAGTGTCGTGAAGAAGGCACGACAACGCATCTACTTCCTCAGGCGCCTAAGGAAGTTCCAAGTCAGTCAGAAGATCCTTAGGAACTTCTACTCATGTACAATAGAGAGCATCCTGACTGGCAACATCACCTCCTGGTTTGGGAATAGCACTGCACAAGACCGTAGCAGACTACAAAGAGTGACACGTTCAGCCGAACGCACAATTGGAGGGGGGCTTCCCACCCTCCAGAACATTTACAACAAGCGGTGCAGGGGGAAGGCTAAGAGAATCATCAAGGACTCCAGCCACCCGAACAACTGCCTCTTTGAACTGCTGCGGTCAGGCAAGCGATACCGGAGTCTTAAGGCGAGCACAGAAAGACTCAGAAGAAGCTTCTATCCCCAGGCCATCAGGCTGCTCAACGAACAATAAACACTATGCAACAACCATCAAATGCACACAGCACACACACCCACACGCACACACTCACTTAAACAAACAACACACTGCAGCACCCACTCTCCACACTTTAGATCACCTAAACACACTTTACACTTTATATTTATTGGTAAAGGATTTGCACTACAACTCGTACACCTTACTGTAAATTGTACCTAAATTGTACCTCATCCCATTTCTGCTCTGCATTATATAGTATTGTATATTAGTACATTGCATAGTATATTGTATATTGTATGGTAACTCAGTTACTTCTATTCTGCATCGAACATTGTACATATGTCTATACTAAACACTGTGACCTCTATTTTTACTTCTATTTTACATGCTATACTATTTTATTTCATACCTATCTTGTCTAGCACAGTCTCTGGAGCGTAACAGTAAGAAGCATTTTGTATAAAAGTATTCTGTACTTCTGTATGACAACTATTAAAGAAACTTGAAACTTGAAACCCAGCTTACCCCAACTGTTGCGCCCTCCCTCTGCAATTCGTTCCCCGCATACATGATCGCCGACATGCAAAAGGTCTTCGACCACCCTCCCGGGGGCTCGGATAGTTCTGCTGGCTTGTTCACGCCAGGGAAACCGCAGATATATTCCTTTACCGCGAATTCAGCGTCCCAAAACTTCCAGGCTGAGTCTATTTTTTTCCCCAACGGATTTCCAGTTCTGCGGTGACGCTTCCAGGCCGCGTCTATTCGAATCCCAACCGGTTCATGCGTCGGCTACACGCTGCTTTAATAACAATGCATTATTGAGACAGCGCCCCTATGAGGATCTGGCAATGAATTCCAAGAGTAGGGTAAATCTGCAGTGCCGCTCCACTCTGTGACATTGAGTAGCCTCGGTTACAATGGAATAAAAGCCAAAACAACCTTGCAGTTACACTCCCCGCCAGCAGGGGGTGCTGCAACCCCCGCCGCACCCCTAGTTGCCGCGTCCTTGCCTCCGGATCGTAGTGAATCAGTACAGGGGCGGAGGTAAACTGACGTTTAAGGTCACGAAAGGCTGACTCTGCCCGAGGCGACCATTCAAAGCCAGGGAGAGAGGCCTTAGTGAGAGCCGTCAGGGGAGCGGCTTAGGCGCAAAAATTGCGAATAAAGCGCCTATAGAAATTTGCGAAGCCCAAAAAACGTTGCAATTCTTTGAGCGACGAAGGGCGAGGCCAGTCCAGTACAGCACTCACCTTGGCCGGATCCATACGAAGATCGCCCCTGGTCAATATAAACCCCAGGAAAGAGACAGTGTCAGTATGAAAAACACACTTCTCTGCTTTAACAAATAATTTATACTAAAGGAGACGCTGGAGAACTTGTCGAACGTGCTGTTGGTGTTGCGCAATATCACAGTAAAAAATTTGAATGTCATCCAGATACACGAAGACTGACACTCCTATTAGATCCCGCAGCATGTCGTTGACCAGCGCTTGGAAGACTGCATGGGCATTAGCTAAGCCAAAGGGCATAACCAAATACTCATAATGCCCGTTGGGTGTATTAAACGCAGTCTTCCATTCGTCTCCCTCTAATCCTGATTAGGTTATAGGCATTACGTAAATCAAGTTTAGAGAATACCTGTGCCCCTTGTAGCGACTCAAAGGCGGTGTCCATGAAAGCTTCCAAAACACGTAGTTCCTCCTACGTGTATTCGGGTTCAAAAAGATACGTTTCTGGGCCCTCATTTATCAACAATGCTTAGAAAGTTTTCTATTTTCGTTCTTAAGCACAGAATTTAGAATGTCTCTACGCACAGAAAATTCGGGATTTATCAACCGTGTGTACACGGGTCCTACGCACACTCTATGTTGATAAATACCATTTGTTCTTACCGTCAATGCTCGTGCATGATTATCCATATATGGTCATGAAACACCCCCATGGAATGTAGAATAATGGACTAAGCGGACTTGAAACTTCACTGAGAGCGAGTCCTCCGTGATCAATCTCGCTGTCAGTGAAGTTTCAACGGAGGTCATCTATTCTAACCCAACACATTGAAGCTAGAAAACATTTCGTTATTCTTATTTGGAAATATGACACACAGAATAATAGTATTTAGCATTTTATTTTAAACAATATTTAATCGTATAGATATTTTTAGAGAATAAATAAATCTAATGAAGTTGTCAAGTTCACAGACAACTCCGCTGAGGAGGAGGGAGCGTGTAGACTATCTTCGGTGCGCCGGGAGCCAAGGATGTTGACTGACCCAGTCCTGCTACAGAATCAGCACATTGACAGAAATAAATGACAAGCTGACCCGACATTAAGCACTGTAATGACTGAAATGAAATCAATTTCAGCACGCCAACTCTGCGCTCTACAATGCCTATTGTGCGCTCGTGAGCCCGTGGTTTTGGTCAGAGTCATGGCTTCAGTCGTGGATAACCTTGATCTGCATTTAAGTGATGTTTTAGATACCCCAGTAATAACATTACAATTGAATTAAATACAATTAGGCCTGAATGAGTCGTGTTCCTCCCAGCCACCGGCAACGACATTATCAGCCAAAATGCGCATCGCAGATTATCTGTACATTGACCGAGTGGAATCCCATTCACATTACTGGATTTGTTTATTGATGGAGCTTTGAAAGCTACAAATGCTCCCTATGTACAAATGGGGACGAAGGGACATTTATGCACATGTACTGGGACTGCCCACCAAAGAAGTGACCCAGCAATTTTCAAATCTCTTGGATCTGGATATACCTGTACACCCCTCTGTATTACTGCTGAATGATGTCTTTGAACATGCAGTACCTCCACAGCTAAAGAGATTGGTTTTATCCGGTATCACAGTGGCTAAAAAGCTGATAGCATCACGATGGTTTCAACCGGAAAAAATTTGCCGGAAGGTCTGGACTCTTACATATCTCGATGTGATTTATCAATAAATATCTACAGCAAGAATTTTGGGTCTCAATGAATCCAAAATGACTATGTGGTTAGAAGTGGTGGAGAGAATAAAAGCTAGCATATAATGGTAGTGTCTGGTTAGGAACAAGTTATAATGGTTGGATTATCCAATGGGGGGTCCGGGAGGGGGGGGTATGAGCTAGAGCATATGTGTGTAGGTTTTTAGATAACAGGTATTAGGGGTATATCCTGTATAAGACATTTGACTAAATGGTAATTTCATTGGATATGCACTGTAATTAATGCTTGTATATCTTATCGTGTGTGTTTGTTTATATGTTTGTTTAAAAAAAAAATAAAAAAAATAAAAATAAAATTAAAAATAAAGCTACATGGGTACAGTCTATTGCTCCGATGATGTTGGGAACCCCTGCTATAGCCTATGTCCTTTATAATGTTATAGGCTATTTTATGTACAGTAGTCTATTTATGATTTGTTTCCATAGCCGGTGTTGTGCCGAATTCGGACTCCCTGCCAGAATCGGACCGCCCTCGGGAAAACGAGCATACCCAGCATGTAATACGTTCTTTGTTAGAACTCAACTTGTTATTATTTTGCACATAGATTGCAGAAATACGGGAACGTTTTGATTATATTTAAAAGGCTTTGACATTGTAAAACGAAATAAGTGGAATTTCAAAGTTGTAAGCAGAATAGAAGTCATATCACCCACACGATATATGCTACCTGTATCCAGAGCATGTATGCTTTTCATTCATTTAAGACACATTTATTGCAAGGGTTTTGTAATACACATAAACTCAACAAATAACCTCTGTTCTCATTGCAATGCGTTTTTAATTATTTCGTATACAGTAGGAAGGGGGAAGAACACTATATCGTGGGTGTTCATATGACTTGTATTCTGCTTACAGCTTTGAAATTCCACTTATTTCGTTTAACAATGGCAAAGCCTTTTACATATATATCTGCTTAGAAAACGGAGATGTCTAATTCAATAATCTTTTTATTTCTCCACGTGGTAAATACACAGGTCACAAGACACAACTCATTAGTAGTTCCAAGGTGTTTATTTGACAAAAAGGCAGATGCAACGTTTCGACCCTTCCGGTCTTCTTCAAGCAAATACACAGGTCACAACATGTTTACAGGAACGTTTTGGAGTTGTATTTGGAGTGTATTTCGTGACTGACAACTGAAGTTGCCTGGGAACTTGGCTGCTGGAGGAACCTACTTCCAGTGACTGACGCTAAGCTAAGCTAACGGTGCGGGCGTTCCCTAAGCCTAATGCACGCACAGAGAAGACAAAGGTATGTATCTTCTTGTCTAACTCCAGGGAAGATGCCAAATAAGCTAATTTCCCAAAATGTTGGCGTTTTCTTTTAATAAATTATGGAGGCTTTTTAATCGTCAAGGTAAGAGAGGATTTGTCATGATCAACTGAAAGGGTATGCTATGGAACACTATGTGAAACTACTCTGTACATGCCATTGTTGTTGTGATGTTTTCACAGGGAGAGGTGGGCTATCGCGTGGGCTATCGCGTCATCGGTTCAGGAGGACGCGTTTCGCTTGTAAAGATGGTGACGCAATGGGGGGCGTCTTCAGAATTGCGCACTCTGAAAGCTGGTCTCAGAAAGTAGCGTCTTCAGGCTCCCAGAACGCAGTTCCGTGTGGATGAAAGGTACATCAAATACTTTGCCTGATACGACCGAGATTGTTTTAGTCTGGACAAGGCCTTAAACATTCACTTTAAACACTTAACATTACACCATATCTTTTTTTACATTTGCACAACCTCTTTTACCAAATGTTTGCATTTTGTACATTTTAGTTGTGTATATTGTATATATTTTTTATAGTGTTCAGTTTGGTCTTTTACTTTTTTACACTTTTATGGTATGATTTACTATAATGCAAACTTGTATGGGGGGTGCTAAAGGTGAGCGATAAAGTGGCAGTCAGGAGAATGAGGCTGGCAGGTCACTGCCAGAGACACCATGAGATGCCAACCAGCAAACTTGTGCTGTGGGAACCAACACACGGGCATCGATCACGAGGACGTCCCACGTTAACCTACGTGGACGTACTCAGGAGAGATGCGGGAACAGGAAGCACCGGCGAGCTAGCCAGATGCATGGAGGATCGGGATGACTGGAAGCACCGATGGAGGGCCCGTCCGAGGACGACCTAGATAGATATTGTTAACACATTCCCGCCCAAGCACGGAGATCTACATCAGGGGCGTTTTTAGGGTTAGAAAACATTGGGGGCTTCAGCAATACACAGCAATACGCAATTATAGAGTAATTAGAGATGAATACTGAATAACTAGAATCATTAGAGGTTCTCAAAGTGAGGTCCAGGTCCATGAGAGGGATCTGGGCAGTCCCCATAGAAAATTCAAAGTTAACAGGACCAAATCATCACTTTCTTATTTATTTATTTAACCTTTATTTAGCCAGATAAAACATTGATCTGGTCCAAGAAGCCCCAACAGGAGTACAAATATACATATATACACATATATATATACATATATATATAATATATATACATATACTGTACATACATACACACATATACACCAATAACAAAATAAAAACACAGTTAACACTTTAACTGCCGAAAACGCCGGAACTCGTCATTCCCCGCCATGCTCAAGTTGCCGAGGACGCCGGAACTCGTCTTTGATATCAATATTTAAAAAATCTGTGATCGGAATCATATTTCCCCTCTGCAGCCTTGACACACAGTTCTGATCTCCTCTCAATCCTCTAGCGGTTCAAGAGCGCCATCTGGTGGCCGATCGGCAGATCGAAAAACCGGATGTCAACCTTTAACTCCATATGTGGTCCGGGCACTCGCTAATGTTAGAGAGACTCAGTCTTCACACAGTGAACATCGATCGGTGGAAATAACTTGAAAAAACAACATGATTTGGACGTATATACTATTATACAACCTGGAAATAGATCGGGCATTTCTATATCCCATAATAGAAAACTGTCTACTCCACACTGATCGCCCAACGGCCCGAGGAGACTGGGGTGAGTTTTAGCGTTATATTCTAACGTGTTCTTTACTAACTGCTATGATGAACATATGACCCACATTAGATGAATGGTATAACGTTGCCCACGGAATTATAAACGCCCCCTCGCCCATCCGGTCAACATCAGATGACGTGTAGTAAATTCTAGAAGTACGTCCAATTGAAATTTTTGATCTCGCACAGATTCCTACCAAACTGTATTTCATCATCAATATAATGCATTTGGGGCTATAAATCACGTTCTGGAGAAAGCTGCAGAAAGAGATGAAAACATACTTATACTTTAGACCATATTTTAGTATGAATATGTGAATGAAAAGGTTTAACGTTGCTACACCATGAACAATACATATAGGACCTTGAATGGGCCCTAATAATGGCAATCTAGCAATAGAATTTAAAAAGTTATAGCCCTGCAAAGAAGGGGAACTTCTCCATGTTAAATAGAGCTGGCAACGGATGGTATATCATGAATTTAACCTTAGGCAATCAAAGTGTTAAGAATCATACACATAAACAAATAAACAAACAAACAAACAAACATATGCACAGCCTATGTACAAAAGAAATAAACAGTTCATCTCTAGTCTTTACAGTTTCTTCAATTGCATAAACACTCAAATCAAAAGTATTACACAATTATCAAAACCTTACACTCAAGGAGCAAAATATAGGCCCAGATTTGCACCCCTACAACCCCTCACACTTTTTGCAAAACAATACACACAGTGATTTGCAAAACACTAAACACACTTGCATTACATTAGACACAGAATGTCAAATTACCACACATATGAGCCAATTGGTTAAACACAGCCATCAGATGCACAAACACACCATTGCTTAATTGTAGATACACCAATCAGGTTTAAGCACTATAAAAATGCAGCAGGTGAGTTCACCTGTCTTCAACCAAAATGGAAGGAGAGTGAAGTACTGTACACAGAGAACGTGAAAATATACAATACATTCACCAAACACTACACAAGACAACCAATGATGCAGACTGATGAAAATATACATTTTCTCCCATTTTCCCAAATCAGTCAACATGGACAATCACAACAAAAAAATGTCTTGCCAGATCCAGCTAGGCAAAGCTAGTATTTTCTGTTTACATTTTTTCAAAGAAATTTTTTTTACTGTAATTTTAACCTGTACTGGATACAGTATTTTATGTTTGTCTGATATTTGCTGAGCTTACAGTGTTATGCACATAGTAGCATGAAAACTGGGACATGTATTGTTGTGATTCTCCATGTTGAAATGTTGACTGATTTGGTTATATGGAGAGAACATTTATATTTTCATCAGTCTGCATCATTGATTTGGGTATATGGAGAGAAAATGTATTTTTTTTCATCAGTCTGCATCATTGATTTGGGTATATGTAGATAAATAAATTATATTTTCATCACAGCATTGGTCTTGTGTAGTGTTTGGTGAATTTATTGTATATTTGCACATTCTCTGCGTACTTCACTTACAGTACTCTAATCACTGAGAAGTAGAATTGCTAAATGTGTTTTAGGTTAAGCACAGCAGTGTGTGTATGTAACTGGTTCACACAGAATTAAGTCATATGAAACGTGTGTTTCATATGGTAACAAAATGTAGTTTTTATAAATTAGTGTATGGTTTTGACAAGTGTTTATTTTAGCAAAGGATCTGATGTGTTCTGATAATTGTGTGTGTGGTTGTGCTAATTGTGTGTTTTGAAACACCGGGCCCCGTTTTCAAAATCATGCTTAGGCCATCGAAAAAAAACTGTATTGTGTGTTTCATTATATACATATGTTTCAGTCTTCTCATAAAAAAAAATATTAGATTTTTGGGTCTTTTCCTCCCTTTGGTCCGCTTTGCATTCACATCTCAAATGAACTGCAGCAGGGTTCACTTGCAAGAGTGAATGAGCTTTCACACCACCCCAAACCAACCGGACTATCCGAGGAAATTAACCAGGGTTCGATTAAAGCTTATTATAGGACACTGGACATGGGTATGGATGGCTCCAGGACCAGGTGCTGCTGCGTTAAAGTGCACCACTTCAATATCTGTACTATTTAAAAGCACAGTGCAGGACACACTCAAAGGTTATCGCACCTCAGAGATGGCAGTGGACATGTATGACAGGACAAAGGCCATATGTAATGGCCTTTGGATTGAGGAACATACTACCAGCCAAAGGAGGAAGCAGAAAAGGATGGACGAGTATGTAGTTGAGTCATCTTGTGGCACAAGCTCAGACCTCAGCTCAGGAGATCAGCTGAGACAGAGACTGTTCAGTCGTCAACAGAATGCTGCAAGAGCTTGAGAGCAGGTTCTCATGAGTTGGATAACAACTTATGAGAGGCATACAGGCATGTTATCCAGCCTCAGACCAGTTTCTCTCAGTGGAATTGCTGCAACCCCTCGCCATACATTACAATATCCAACTATTGCCAGAGGAGATCACAGTTGCAAAGTGTTTCCTGGTCAGGACAGGCAGAGATGCAGTCCCTACTATCCAAAGTGTCTTTTCCCTCCTGGATGATAATAATAATAATAATAATAATAATAATAATAATAATAATAATAATAATAATAATAATAATAATAATAATAATAATAATAATAATAATAATAATAATAATAATAATAATAATAATAATAATGCATTTGATTTATAAGGCGCCTTTCAGGACACTAAAAAAAAGTCCACAAATCGGTGAATGAAAGAATTATAGGATCAAATGAAAACTACTTACTAAAAATGGATGTTTAAAAGTACTAAAAACCAACAAAAAATACCAAACACTAACAAACATTCAGCACAGACAATGGGGATGCTGACATAAAAAAAAAAGTAAAAAAAAAAAATTTAAACAATTTAGAAGAAAGTTGGAACGGGAAGATACGTTGACATCATATCTTTATTTTCTCTCTCACTATTTTCGAGAAAATACGGCGATATTGTCTTCGTCACTGGAGTGTCTGGAAGATGATGATCATTCTGATCTCCACCGGCTTTTTCGTATTAGGGGCTCGCGCCGCTGATGTACTTCCCGACTGCAGTCCTCCTTGCTGCGGCTGGATGGGGTTGCCCTCCGGTCATACAGCTGGACTGTAGGAAGCACCGGCTGTTGTGAGAAATCGGTTTGCTTCGGGGTGGGGTGAGTATTGTTTTGCTTGCTAGCTCTGGTTGTCTGTTTATGCTATGGGGGTTAGCTGACAATTTTACGAACGCCGACTCCGGACTGGGGTCCTCTGCTCGGCTTCTTAAGCAACGGACGGAGGATCTTGGTCTGAAGCCCATGATGGTCAACCTAGTGGGCCACGATCAAGACCTGGGAAAAACCCGGGATTCTCTGGAGGAGCGGATGCTTCTCTGTCCCGTGCAGGCCCCATCTTTCACATAAATGTGGAAGTACACCCTAACGAGGAAATGTGGGCATAGGATCTTCTTTATCGGGAGTTCCATGCTCAAAGTCGGCTGCAGCCCGGATGGGAATTGTGCTGGCTCCGCTCTATGTCTGGTAAATCACCGTTGTAAACTGTGTTTGACATTTCTTTTTCTTTTCCCTCTTAGGATGGGGAGGGACTTGGACAGCGGCCTGTCTGAAGTGTGGCTTGTTATGTCGTTGTGTACAGTTCAGGTGATAACTGCTTAGCTGGCGTCCTAGTTGTGGCTTACTGTTGTTAGCCAGTCAGCTGTTAGCTGCGGCGCTAGCTCGTTGTGTTCACCAGGCTAGTAAACGTTAGCTTGTTGCTATCAGTCGGACGGCTGTTAGCTTAATGCTACACTGCTGAAACGTTCTGTGACTATAACATGCCTTAAACACTCTGACTACGACGTCATCTTTGACAGAGGATGTTAGTCGACCTCACACCCGGGTGCCAGTGCCAGCGAGGACTTCGTCAACATGGAGAACGGCGGCTGGGTGGCGTTGCGGACATACCCTCGTCACCGGCGCAGGAGATGCTGGGTTCAACTCGGTGTCCCGTTAACCGGTGTTGCTGTTCTCTCGGCCTGCGTTCAGGGTGAAGGTAGGAGTCCTCCGGACTTTAAACACTTCTTCTTTTCTTCCCTTTTAAATGTTTTGTAATAACGATGTTTCCAAAACATGTGTTGCTGCAATACATTGAGGATACGATGCGTGTTGTGTGTGAATTGTCTTGTCACTGGTATAGCTTCTCTCTGTAGTAAATCAGCGTTTTTTTTTTACATGTGTAAAAATGAACTGGTTTGGTTGTGATGAGAACATGTGTGTTCATGTAACGTTGTACCGTGGGTGGACTCACAACTAAGAGGGTTATTAACCTGTAAAGCTGTGCTTAGTGACATGTGATTGAGGAGTGAATCTTTTTTCTCAGCCTGTGATGACAATGAACAGCATGTTCACATTAACAGAGGTGCCTGTTCGCCTTGGTCGTATCAAGGGTAAGATGGGAGGGGTGTCCCCCCGGTTTCCCTGGGGCTTCACCCCCTCCTCTCAGACATGTTTGGTTACAATATATTGTGTCACTGTGTTTGTGGGGATATGATGTAACCCTCAGCTTAATTGCTGGGGTTGTGCTTTCTGCTTGAGAAACTATTTTTTCCTAAAGAAAAGGTTGTTTGGTCACTTATCATGTGTGCTTAGCAAGGCATGTGGCCAATACATAATCGAGGACTTCTGTCTTCTCTCGTTATGAAAAACGGCGTTCCTCTGTAGTAAGAGTGTACTTGCCGTTTTTTGTTGTGATGAAGGGTTGTGTGTGTCGTTGTGATCTACAACTGGGTTAGGTTTGGCCCACAGAAGCACATGTGTAAGTCTGGACCGGGGCTCTTAAAGGGGCCCTCTCTGTTCTGTGTTTTTCCTTAGTAAAACTCAGGTAGCAGGTTAGCGCATGAGCTATGTGAGGCTGTTAGATGCTTCATGTAGCAGGCTATGACTGTGTCATGCTCTATTTGTCATTACATCGTATCATGGGTGAGGGGTCGTAAAGGGGTGAACTGGTAATCCTTTCCTCCCCTTTTTCTGTTGGTCAGGGGTTAAATCCACCTGTCCTTCAAGGTTCCTGTCACATGGCTGTTCGGCACATTACAGGGTAAGGGGGGGAGGGGGGGAGTTTCCTGGTCCCACGCCCTGGAAGATTGGGCGTGTGCACCGCGGAAATTCTCCCGCCATAGAGTACGTCACTGAGCGGGTCTCTATTGGTAGGACTTCCGTGGGTTGTTCAGGTCCATGTTATGGATCTGTTTCAGGGAGTTGTCAGAGCTCCTCCTCACAAAGCTCCTCCTCAGGGAGAAGTGCCTTCTGTGAGTTCGGACTCTCCTTCCCAGTGAGGGAGCCTCCTCAGAGTTCAGAGCCTCCTCCTCAGATTGTCAAGGTGAGTAGAACTTAAAAAAAGGAGTTCTGGTCTATTGTGTGTGTATTCGATTCAATTCGATTATTGAGTGTGTATTGGTTCAGTGCCTCCTCCTCGGAGAGCTCTAACCCAAGTGTTACATAGCTCAATGTTGCAATATATTCTTTTCAATCTATACAGCTCGCGTGGGAAGTCTCTCTGGGGATTTCCGTCTCCTCCCTGTGGCGAGGGTGGCGGGATGTAAAAATGTAAAAAAAAAATTACCCTCAGCTGCGTCACGTGGGATTCATGTCAGTCTGTGTTTCATTCTTTTTTAAATAAAAAGAGGAAAGAACATGAAGCACGACGGCTCCGTGTCGTTCTCCCAGGCGACTTGGAGGAACGATGTCTGGTGTCTTGCTAGACTATCCATTGATGTGTTTGGGTCTCGACGCGTACATAGTGCTGGCTCGGGGTGTTTCTGTTAAGAATCACGCAGGGGGCTAAGTACGCCTTGGTTGCTCGTTATTAAAACAGCGTTTTTATAGGGCAACTGGGATGGAGTTTTGTCTCTTCCGACCGCCAGTTTACTAGGTTGTCTCGATGAATTCTCGTTCATATCTGGGAGATGTTAACGGAATAGATCAGAACATAGGTAGAGGGGTCTCACACCCTTGGGGTGGGCCACTGAACGCGGTACAAATGGGACCGTCTGGGTGGCGCCCTCTTTTCATGTTTTAGATCGACACGCATACCTACCCCCTCTTCTGGAGTGGGCATGTCGGCGTGGTTAGGGCACGGGACTGGTTCTGGTCGCGCTGGTCCAGGTCAGTTAACCTGTTGTCCGCCGGGGATGCAGATCTGCTGTTCTGGTACCCTGAGGGACTTGTGCTTTTTTCGGGGGGGGGGAAATGCCGGGTCGGCCCGGGTGTCACAGGGTTAGGCTTTATGGAGACCCTTTGTTGGGTACACGTTGTACCTGGCACTATCCTAAGGGACTGGTTCTCCATTCTTTTCGCTCCTCTCTCACGCATGGCGAAGAGGGGGCTGTTGGGGTGGTCTTCTGGACCTCCTCTGGTAACCCTGTGTGCTTCCCGAGCCGCCGGGCCCGGTCCGAAGTAGTGTTTCGTGGAAACCGTAGGCCTGGGATAACCCTTTTTGGAAACTGAAACACTTGTACTGCGGTATAGCTGGTGTATACCCGCAGGTGTGTTTTGGAGTTTTTTCTTGAGGGGTTATAGGAACAACCACCGCATAGGGTAACGACAAGGTGGTTGATTCCCTGGTGTGTTGGAGCAGTGTCAACTCCCGGGTTACCCAGTTGAGTGTGCCCCTGCACGTTCATGACGTCTGCCAATCATGTCAGCCTTCTCTGCCTCAACCCCTCTGGGTGGGTTTTTTTTAATGGAGACTTGGTCATGCAACAACGCCAGCATACGCCCCTTCCGCCGGGGGGGCTGTTCTCAGCTAACTCCTTTTGGCGCCTGTCTCGTCCGCAGTGCTCCAGGCTCAGGTTACAGCCTGTTGCCTGGTTTCCCCGGTGCGCTGCCTGCTTCCGTTGTTTAACCTTTGTTGTGAAGGATCAGATTAAACCGAATATATATATTTATTTATGGATATATATTTAATAGTATTTGTATATCGTTTGATATCCCCTGTATATTCCTTGTACAATATGCACTGAATATCCCTTTAGTCTACTAAACAGCCCATAATAGTTTCATTCTACCATTGGACGAGAACCTGGCGCCAGCAGCCATACCCCTAGGTTCAAGTTCAATCGTGCCGACCAACATGTCGTGGCAAGCCCGGTTCCGCGTAGGAATACGTCTGGCGAAATACGAATGGTACTATTTGTTCACAGCGCATATATATATGGCGCAAGTAAAGTAGAACTTTCTTTTAGTCCATTAGTTCTTTACCCTCCAACCTAGTAACAGACGTGAAGCCTCACCCACGACGCACGTGTGGTGCAGTAAGGCCTACTTGGCCTCAGAATAGGCATTGAGATATCGTGTGGATTAATATTTGAATTGTCATAGTTTGGCACTATACCGTCGAGTTGGACGTATTTCTATTAAGCTAATAATAGTCTATTATGTATGGTGCATCGTTCGGTTAGAGTTATAAGGTGAGCAGCACCCCCATCGTTCCTGACGTTATCTGGAGTCTTAACCAGGCTGGGCAGACCACTTGTGGTGCTTGCATCCGAGGAGCTCCGGGCCAGGACGAGTGGACCTGTACATTGGATTACTTTACCCAGACGACGGCGAGCCTTCCACGGCTTGGATTATCTACATGCTTTGGGTGCTTTGATTATTCCATGGATAACGGCCAACACTGCTGAGTGTTGGAACTACCCCCCGGAGAGGAGTCCAGGTGAGACGGCGCTCTACACCAGTGAGGTCGCCTCACGTCTCTCCGTTGTGGACCGGCAGCTACCGTCCACCAGAGGGTCCAGCTGTATTCATCTGCGGACCGAGGTTCTGTGGGCATCGTGTTCAGGACTCTGAATTCTCCCAAGAAATCGTCGGCCAGATGGGATACCGCCAGCGGCTCTTCTAACCCCCCCCTCCTACTGTCTTACAACCAGCGGGACCCCCCCCCCCCCCCTTAGTGTATCCAGCTATAATCATTTAAGTACCATCGCTATAGTTCCCTAAAGAACCGGGTTGTATACTTACTCCCTGCGTAACCAGAGATTGGACATTCAATGTTGATTTACCTACGAATACTCATTTGCCATACAAGTGCATTTCAAATCATAAATGTCATCAAGTGAACGTTGTATATACCCTTTGCTATATAAAATATTCGATTTGTACATTTGTGTGGACTTCGTTTCATCAGGTGGGAAAGTGTTCATCATATCTATATCATGTACTGGATGGCCAGAAGTTAAAGTACAAGAGGTAGTGGTTTAATAATACCATACTTATCAATACAGTCAGGGAATTGTACCCCTCAGTTACAATTGGTCCTTCGAGCCGGAGGGTAACTAGTGTAATATTAATATAGTGTTATTAATATTAAAATGGCCTATGATGAACACTCCACGAAACGGTCCTCCTAACGTAGAACGCCCGCAGCGCAGACGACAGCCACCTCAGTACTTAGAGGATTACGCTGTCAGTCAACTACCTAGCCTTCGACAAACGGTAAACGCGGTAAAAGTAGAAAGTAAAATTATGTCTGACCTTAACGACCAGGTTTCCCCGACCACAGAGGCCCTAGTAGGTTCTAATGTAACTGACCAAGCTCACGGTGGGGACCAGGAGGGAGCTGACATGCCTTTACCCCCCGCCAATACCGAAGAAGTAGTCCCCGACCAGCCCCGGGAGGAAGACAACCCTACAGAGAGAGAACTCTGCACGGAAGAAGAGGAGGAGAGCGCCGAGGAAATAGAGCTCCAGGACTCCCCAACGAGTACACCCAGGAGCGGCTCACCCAGGAGCGGCTCACCTCCACAACCGCCTTCCCCCAGCGAAGCGGAGAGGATGCTACAACAGGCGTTCCTCGTCAGCCTGACAGCCTCTACCGAACGCGATCGACTTCAGGGTGAACGCGATCGACTCCAAGCACAGACGCTTAGCGAGCGCGAACATTCTACCATTGAAAGAGAACGCCTCCAAGCGCAGCAACGGAGCGAAGAAGAGCACATACGCCTGGAGATGAGACGCCTTCAGACGGAAGAGAATATGGCAAGAGACCGAGCAGACACCCAGCGTGCCGCTGACGGTGCCCAAAGAGAGGCAGAGCGCGACCTCGCTCTCATCCAGCGCGAAACCGAGCGCGACAGACTACAGGGCGAGCGCGACAGACTACAAGCGCAACTAATGGAGCAGCTGATCCTCAAGGCAACACCCTCTCCCTCCGCCAGGGGTTCAAGGAACTCGTCGAGACAACAGTCAAGGGCAGCGTCTCCTAGCCGAGCAAGCGACCCTGAACTTGACCAACAGACCAAGCCTATACCCCCCGCAGACCCCCTTCCCAGACCGGTCCAAGCGAGACCCAGCTACAAGGAAGGAGCGGCATACACTGCGGAGAAGCTAAATAAACGACTACAGGATCTGGAAGACCTGATAGAGGAAGAAGAGGGAGAGGAGGAGAACCAAGCCCGACGACAGCACAGTACTCCACCGGACCAGGAGGTCCAGTACAGCCCAGGCTATACCCCCGCGGCGCTGCGCTACAGACCCCCGACTCTATTCACGGGTGAGCACGACGCACGACCAGCCCCGAGGAATAGCACCTGGACCAGCGGGCCATGGTACCCTGTCGGTACCAGCCCACAGAGAGGCGCAAGAGGGGACTCGCCTAGGAGGTCTCTCCCCCAACGCTCGCCGATGTATCAGCCATCCACGGCGTCATACATTGCCACGCCGTCGTTTCCAGACTTCACCTATGAGAATCGAGCACAGTACACGGAGCTCCGGATGTGCTTAGAGACAATGATGGTGGATGTCGCTGATGAACGCCACAAGTATGCAATATTACTGAAGCACCTGAAAGTACCGCGAGCGCACAATATAGCGCTAGCCTATGCCACCTCTACGACCCCATACACCGCGGCCCTAGCAGCGCTGGACCAGAGATATGGACGTATATGGGATTACGTAATCCAAGAGATAAGGCATATTGATCGCCTACCCCCAGCAACAGAAAATCGCTCATTAGACGACCTGTCAATCAAAGTGCAGTCCCTGGTAGGGATGCTGGGAGCGCAACGGGAAAAGGGCATGCATGAGCTATACGCCAACTCCAACGTCGAGAGGATTTTGGAGAAGCTGCCACCCGCAAGACAAGAGCGTTTTAGGCGGCAGAGGGACTACCGGGATCCTAACGGCCCCGAACCATCCCTCCTTGATCTAGCCGACTTCCTGGCGAGAGAAGTCAGCAGCTTACGACTGGATACGTTCGGGCGGAGCACGCCAAGCTCCAGAGAGGGACCCAGGAGAATAAATGATGGAAGAAGATCGGTGACTGTCATGCACCAATCAGAGTCAGTACCGAGCAGTAAGAGCCACAGTACCCCCTCGAGAAAAGAGAAGTGGAAGATGGTGTGCCCCTACTGTGAGAAAGAACACTGGCTGTCACAATGTGACCTGTTCACAAAGATGAATGCAGAAGAAGTGAGTCAATGGATAAAGTCCAACAGGCGCTGTTACCGATGTGCGCGCAGTCACATGGCAGCCGAATGCCGCCTAAAGAAAAGGTGCAGTCGGTGCGACGGAGCCCATCTAGATATACTACACGACAGTAACAGAAGTACATTGACCCCGCCAGCAGCAGCGGCGCCCAAGTGCTCTTAAAGGTAGTCCGTGTGACCTTGAGCTACCAAGATAAAGTCATGGACACTTACGGCGTCCTTGATGACGGGTCAGAGAAGACCCTTCTGCTCGCGTCCGCTGCGGCCCAGCTGGGACTGCGGGGGAGCGAGAACCAAATGACGATTCGGACAATAAGAAGAGATTTAAAGACGATAAAGGGCGAGAATGTCTCCTTCACTATCGCAGCAAGCGGGCAGCCAGAGCGGCGGTATAGGATTACAAATGCTTTCACCAGCCAAGAAATAGGACTATCGCAGTACACCTACCCCATCGCCAAGTTGATGGATAAATATGTGCACCTGCGTCAACTACCTATCCCGCTCATAGACGGCGCTACCCCGACCCTGCTGATAGGCTCCGACCATGCAGAACTCATAGTCCCGATTGACCGGGTCCATACAGGACCCCGAGGCTGTCCTGCAGCAGTCGAGACCCGCCTAGGGTGGACACTACAAGGCTCCCTCGCTAAATCTCTCAACCGAACAGCAGCCACTAGCTGCCTCCACTCCAGAACGACAGAAGAAGACACCACTCTCCTGCAGCATGTCGAGAGGCTATGGACACTAGAGACAATGCCCTTTAAGAACGGAAAGAAAGATATTCGTTCTAAAGAAGACATTTACGCCATCAACCTACTCGAGCAAGGGACAAAGAGAGTCACAGTCGGCGGAGTGATGAGATACGCAACTCCACTCCTGAGGCGAGAGGGAATGCCCACCTTTCACGCAAAGAAAGACGCCACGGAGCGCTATCTATTGAACACGGAGCGGCGCCTAGCCAAAGACCCCGCTCAAGAGGGTGTGTACCGCGCTGAGATTGAGAAGCTAATCACAGCGGGACACGTGACAAAGATTGACATTAAAGAGGCCGATCAGACGACCGAATCATGGTACGTGCCGCATCACAAGGTCCACCACAACGGCAAGGATCGCATTGTGTTTAACTGCAGCTACCAGATCGGATCCCAAAATCTGAATAAAGAGCTCTTGCCCGGCCCCACACTCGGCCCCTCCCTACTAGGCGTGCTACTGCGCTTCCGCCAGGACAAGGTGGCTATCAGCGGGGATATCAAAGGGATGTTCCTGCAGGTGAGACTAGTGGAGGAGGACAAGCCCCTGCTGCGGTTCCTATGGAGAGAGAGGATCGGAGATGAGAACCCAGCCATCTACCAGTGGGAAGTACTCCCCTTCGGAACCACATGCAGCCCGTGCTGTGCTACATTTGCACTACAGAAACACGTCGCAGAGGACCCAGCAGCAGATGAAGAGGTCCGACACAGTGTGAAGAACAGTTTCTACGTGGACAACTGTTTACAAAGCGTTTCGACTCAAGAAGAAGCCGAGGCTCTCCTAATCAAGCTACGCGCCTCCCTGATCAAAGGCGGCTTTGATCTCAGGCAGTGGGCCAGCAGTGACCCGCACGTATTGCGCAGCCTCTCCCCCGCGGACAAGGCTGCCAGCAGCGAGACCTGGATGGCGACCATCCCAGGAGAAGCCCAAGAAATGACACTAGGACTAGTCTGGCGCTTCAAAACAGACTCGCTCCACTATAGACACAAACCCCTGACTCCAGAGCAGGGAAGGTCGACGGCGACACCGACCACCAGACGGAGTGTGTACAGAACACTCGCCAGACAATATGACCCGTTGGGATGTATTCTACCTTACACCACCAGGGCAAAGATGATTGTACGAGCACTATGGGACAAGGACCAGGGCTGGGACGACCCCATACCCGCACACCTTGCCTCAACATGGAGAGAGTGGGAGACGGAACTCCGCTCACTCCCAGGCGTCAATATACGCCGCAGCTACTTCCCATCCACAGTGAGGCCAGAGACATGCAAGATTGATCTACACGGCTTCAGCGACGCCTCCGAAGTAGCCTATGGATCGGTGGCCTACTTGCGTGCCCAAGAGAAGGGAGGAAAGATACACACTGCTTTCATCCTGGCTCGCTCAAGAATAGCCCCACGAAAGCAACAATCTATCCCGCGTCTAGAGCTCTGCGCAGCCCTAGCAGGAGCGCATCTAGCCACGTTAATCCAACGTGAACTCACCATTCCGGTGCACAGAACAATCTTGTGGTCAGATTCCACGACAGTACTCACATGGATCAAGTCTGATTCATGCAGATACAAAGTCTTCGTGGGAGGCAGAGTCACCGAGATTCAAGAGTTAACAGAAGCAGCGAGCTGGCGGTATGTGGACACCAAACACAACCCAGCTGACGTCATCACCCGGGGAATGTCTCTGGATGACCTCACCCGTCGCAACATCTACAGTGACGGACCAGAATTCCTCAAGCTCCCGGAAGAAGAGTGGCCTACGCCCACCCCACGGGAAGCAAGTAACGAGGAGGCTGAGAACAAGAAACCTATGTTCTGTGGACTGAGCACAGTCGCCTCCACAGACCCCAACATAGATGACTGCATTACCCTAGAGAGTGCGCAGCAAAAGACATTCCTGTGGCACCACCCAGAGATTCAGTCCACCACTGACATTTCAGCAGCTGACTACGAAGAAGCAGAACTTCTTCTACTACAACGAGCCCAGAGAGACTCGTTCCCCGATGAGCTAGACTGTCTACAGGGAGGAAAGCCCGTCCCATCAGACAGCAGACTGCTCCACCTGGCACCCGAGAGTGACGCCCATAATCTCATCAGAGTGGGTGGTCGCCTGCGGAGAGCCCCCGATCTACCGGATGACATTAAGTACCCGATAGTCTTGAACAGCCGACACAAGGTCACAGAGCTGATCATAAAGAAATACGACAAGGATGTACACCACGCAGGAGCAGAGAGAGTATTCGCGGAGATCAGACGTCGCTATTGGATACTTCAAGGAAGAGAAGCGGTGCGACGCTTCCAGCGAACCTGTCTAGACTGCCGAAAGTGGCGCGCGCAGCCCAGCATACCACGGATGGCTGACTTACCCCCCTGTCGCCTCCGACTCGGCGACAAGCCATTCCACTCCACAGGCATGGACTGTTTTGGCCCGTTGTATATAAAGAGAGGAAGAGGAACCGAGAAGCGGTGGGGTATTGTATTCAAATGCATGACCACCAGAGCGATACATATCGAGCTCCTTCCGACCATGAGCACAGACTCATTCCTTATGGCCTTCCGAAGATTCACATGACGGAAAGGAAAACCGTCTACATTGTTGTCTGATCACGGGACAAACTTCAAAGGCGGAGAAAGAGAGCTGAGAGAGAGCTTCCAAGCTATGGGCCCAGAACTTAAGACCCACCTAGCTCCATCCCAGATTGACTTCCAGTTTAATCCCCCGAACGCACCCCACTTCGGTGGAACCTGGGAACGAGAAGTACGTTCTATAAAGACAGCCCTGTACGCCGTGCTTGGGGCCCAGACTGTGGCGGAGGAAGTCCTAATGACAGTCCTCACGGAGATCGAGGGAGTATTGAACTCAAAACCCCTCGGATACGTCTCCAGTGATGTAGCAGATGTCGACCCAGTCACCCCCAACACACTCTTAATGGGGCGGCTGGACCCCGCGCTACCCCAGACAATGTACAGGCCTGAAGAAGCGAACGGCCGAAGAATGTGGAGGTACAGTCAAGTACTAGCTGACAAGTTTTGGAGCAGCTTCCTACTCCACTACCTACCGTCTCTACAGACCCGCCAGAAGTGGGTAAAAGAGAGAGACAATTTGACAGAAGGAACAGTCGTCATGATTATCGACCAGTCACTACCCAGAGCTATGTGGCCGGCTGGCCGCGTAAGCAAAGTGATCACCGGTGCCGATGGCAAGGTCCGAGTAGCTGAAGTACTCGTCCAAGGGCGAACTTACACACGACCCGTGGCGAGGCTAATAGAACTGCCCCGACTCCCAGATACTATCGATGATGACCATGACCCCATGACTTTGTGAGTTGACTGACCCTTACAGCGGACCTTGAGTGGTAGACAGTGCGGTTAATCTGTCTCTGCTTAGCTAATTAGGTGGGACTAATTAGGGTGCGGCTGTTGTGAAGGATCAGATTAAACCGAATATATATATTTATTTATGGATATATATTTAATAGTATTTGTATATCGTTTGATATCCCCTGTATATTCCTTGTACAATATGCACTGAATATCCCTTTAGTCTACTAAACAGCCCATAATAGTTTCATTCTACCATTGGACGAGAACCTGGCGCCAGCAGCCATACCCCTAGGTTCAAGTTCAATCGTGCCGACCAACATGTCGTGGCAAGCCCGGTTCCGCGTAGGAATACGTCTGGCGAAATACGAATGGTACTATTTGTTCACAGCGCATATATATATGGCGCAAGTAAAGTAGAACTTTCTTTTAGTCCATTAGTTCTTTACCCTCCAACCTAGTAACAGACGCGAAGCCTCACCCACGACGCACGTGTGGTGCAGTAAGGCCTACTTGGCCTCAGAATAGGCATTGAGATATCGTGTGGATTAATATTTGAATTGTCATAGTTTGGCACTATACCGTCGAGTTGGACGTATTTCTATTAAGCTAATAATAGTCTATTATGTATGGTGCATCGTTCGGTTAGAGTTATAAAGTGAGCAGCACCCCCATCGTTCCTGACGTTATCTGGAGTCTTAACCAGGCTGGGCAGACCACTTGTGGTGCTTGCATCCGAGGAGCTCCGGGCCAGGACGAGTGGACCTGTACATTGGATTACTTTACCCAGACGACGGCGAGCCTTCCACGGCTTGGATTATCTACATGCTTTGGGTGCTTTGATTATTCCATGGATAACGGCCAACACTGCTGAGTGTTGGAACTACCCCCCGGAGAGGAGTCCAGGTGAGACGGCGCTCTACACCAGTGAGGTCGCCTCACGTCTCTCCGTTGTGGACCGGCAGCTACCGTCCACCAGAGGGTCCAGCTGTATTCATCTGCGGACCGAGGTTCTGTGGGCATCGTGTTCAGGACTCTGAATTCTCCCAAGAAATCGTCGGCCAGATGGGATACCGCCAGCGGCTCTTCTAACCCCCCCCTCCTACTGTCTTACAACCAGCGGGACCCCCCCCCCCCCTTAGTGTATCCAGCTATAATCATTTAAGTACCATCGCTATAGTTCCCTAAAGAACCGGGTTGTATACTTACTCCCTGCGTAACCAGAGATTGGACATTCAATGTTGATTTACCTACGAATACTCATTTGCCATACAAGTGCATTTCAAATCATAAATGTCATCAAGTGAACGTTGTATATACCCTTTGCTATATAAAATATTCGATTTGTACATTTGTGTGGACTTCGTTTCATCAGGTGGGAAAGTGTTCATCATATCTATATCATGTACTGGATGGCCAGAAGTTAAAGTACAAGAGGTAGTGGTTTAATAATACCATACTTATCAATACAGTCAGGGAATTGTACCCCTCAGTTACAACCTTTTTTGTGTGCTTATGGCCATGCTGACTGCCTGTTCTGCAGGGTCAGTGTACCAGGCGGTGTGCTATTGGGGGGAAAGGGCCCGCTCTTGGAGGGGCCTTATCCGAATACGTTGGCGATGTGGGGGGCGGTGTCACTAAGTGACCGCCTGGTGGGGTCTTGATGCCTGGCGTCATTGACCTCTCCGGGCCCCCGTTTTCCAGGGGATCCAGTCCCTTCAGTGGGTCTGGGTCTTCCTTCGCGCTCCGCTGCTACGGCCTTGCCACGGGGTTGGGTTTGTTCTTGACCCCGTGATTCTGGGGGCAGTAATGAGGTTGTTCCTTCCGTTCGTTCCCGGGTGGCATGCGGGTTGTCCGTGTGTGTAGTCGTGGGGTCAGGCCACGGTCTGCTCACCCTGTGCGTTGAGTCGCTTGAGTGCCTCTTCGCACGGTCGGGTCCGTCCCCCTCCCGGGAACCTCCAATAGGGGGGGTGCCCTCCATTAGGGGGGGTCGGGGGGGCTCGGTCCTCCCCGATCTGATGGTTGTGGGGGGCCTCAGAGGTGTATATTTGTCGGCCGATGGCTCTCGCTCTGCCTCCCTTGTGCAGAGAGTGACGCCGAGCGAGAGCCATTATGAAACAGAACGATAGGTTATAACTATAACCAAGTTCTGTGAGTAATGGTGACGCTCGGCGTCCGACGCCACTGCGGCCCTTGATCTCGCCTTGTGGTGAAAGCTTGGGAAGGAGGCGAGTGTGTGGCCCCACCCCTGCTTATGTAGGTAAGCTGATGGGGGTGTGGCCAGACGGATGTTGGGATGTAAAGGTGCATTGTGGAATTTTTTATTCAGTGCGCGTGCACGAGCGAGGTACAGTGCAGAGAGTGACGCCGAGCGTCACCATTACTCACAGAACTTGGTTATAGTTATAACCTATCGTTAACAGAAACGGATCCAGTTATTTTGATGGTCTCTGGCTCAAAACGAGCTCATCTAAAATCAGCATGGTTAATAAGACATAGATTGAAAAGTAATGACTGGATAGCCATATAAATTGGGAACAGCAACGGAAAAGTGGGCCTTGGTGGAGGTCTGCAGTGCACTACATACAGTGGTGCAGTGGTGGTGCCACGCGGTACCACGCCGTCCCAGCACTTTTCTGAGCAGAAGTACACGCACACAAAAATGCGTTCACAACTTTCACTCGACTCGTTGTCCGTGCGCGGCGCGCCAAGTACCGGCACTTATCTATCACCTAGTCTTTGCATAACAACAATATATAGCAATAGCATAACAAAGAACGAGAAGTGCAAAACCAAAATACAAGCCCTGTGGGGATTTGCTTGAGCTGTGGAGCTCTCACTATGTGACAAATGGTCCCGACTGGAAGGATGAGACATTTCTTATAAGTTGTGCTTCAGAAGGAAACTGTCCTACTGTAAACTGTAAGTTACATTGTTAATTTAGTTTGTATTTACTTTTCTAGTTTAAAGTTAATTCAAGAAATTGTAACTACAATATTGTATCTACAATTACATTTAAAACATTGTTTGTTTTTCAACCATATCTGTTGACAATATAATTTCTTTATATATTGAAGGCTACATCCTGCTACCTTTTTCAGCTTCTCTATTTCAAGGCAATATTTACAAAAACTAAACTAAAACTAGTAATTTCCTATACAAACATGTTTCCTACTATTTATGCATAATAATCATCTGTTCTGTGCGCACGCGAGGGAACATGTATGCGCATGTGCGCGCGTGCAAGTGGCGTCATTTAAACAGAGTACAGGCACTTCTGATATTACAACTGCACCCCTGACTACATACCAAATTTAAATGAAGCAGGCTAGTCTGTGTCCTGGCTCCACGGTGGTGAAACAAACTTCCCACCAGTCAGGACAGCTAAAACCCATGCACCCAATCTTTTCAATCAATATCTGAGAGGGAAAAAATAACCTTCTTACTGTCTTTTACTATTATGTACTATGCTACTATGTCTACTACTATCTACTTTACTACTATGCCTACACCAATAATAATAATAATAATAATAATAATAATAATAATAATAATAATAATAATAATAATAATAATAATAATAATAATAATAATAATAATAATAATAATAATAATAATAATAATAATAATAGATTCCATTTATATAGCACACTTTAAACTCAGTGAGATCTGAAGGTGCTTCACAGCAGAAGGAAAATACAATTTAAAATAAAATAAAAGGTTTAAAACATGAAAACATTCAAATTAATCAAATAAAAACATACGAATAAAAAGGTTTAAAACATTAGCGGCATGTCCAGGCTGGGTGAAAACAATGCTTCGCCGGGAACTTCTGTGGATATACTGGGGTCGGTGAAGCAGTGCGAATTGCTTGATAGGTGAAATGCACGTTGAAGTTGTGCAGGTGTTGAAACTCAGTACTGTAGTTGCGGAATGGAATATTTAAACAACATGCCAGACGCAGAGGGAGCCAGGAGCTAGTTGTTGTTAGCCCTGGGCTGGATTCACAGAACTGGAGAGCTAGTCAGATGATCCATAACATCGAGGAAGGAGATGGAACTTGGAGAACTATCTCGATGGATGTTGAGGAGGAATCAAGTGACAGCGACCGTGGGAGGATATCCAGCAATCGGCGAAAGCAGCAGGTAGATGATGACAGCCGTGATGAGGAAAACCAGCGAACACCACGCCCCCACCCCCAAAGTCCACAGAGGAATGACAGGCCACGCGCCCCAGGACCCGCAGCCACTCAAGCTCGGCACTGCTAGACGAACAATGCCACGTACCCTTAGCTGCCAGAGGTGTACCCCTCATGCTGACTTGTTGTAAATGATTTGTAAGTCACTTTGGATAAAAGCCTCAGCTAAATGACTTAATGTAGTACTTGAAAGTCCCCTGGCACTGCCATTGGGCCTAGAAAATAAAAGAGTATTTCAGGGTCCAAGCTTTGGACCATGCTAAGAATACTAATCTTCCCTACCGCCTACTTATTACAGCCAATGTATCGCTGCCTACGTTTAAAATGCAAAACAGGTAGGTCATGAACGGAATGGTGGACAATAAGCGTCATCTTTCAGCCGGCCAGTTTCAGACCTTGACAGGAATACTAATCTTCCCTACACCATTCCAGCCGACATTTCGCTGTTGATCTTGCATTCCAGCAGATTGTTAAGGTGTCACAAGGGTGTAAATGGAGGGTCTGACTCACTAAATAGGATAATGGAGGTTGCTACCACACAATTGGAAATAACACACACATGCTCATATACACACACACAGACACACACACAGACAATGACGCGTGTGCATGCACACACACATACACATGTGCATGCATGCATGCATACATAGACACATGCTATACACACATACACACATGCTATACACACACATACTTCAGTCAAGGGGAGATGAGTCACTCACTACAAACACCGGTGTGTCTCCTGTGACAGAGATACTGTAGCATGCTACCCATGGACACTGATATGCATTGTTGAAGATCTGAATGGGGCACTATATGGAACATGTTTCACCTTTCACCGTTTATAATGAGGTTTGCAACAGACACCGCGTTGACAGGGAACGGCAAGCGGGTGGCATGTCCTGGCTGCCACTTGGTCGCCAAATGACTATCCTAATAGATACAACAATGTTGCGCTTCCGACTGATTTGCCAGTGAGCCGGCGGCCCCTTCCCACTCGGTTCTGTGTCCTTGAAGTCATAACCAAACTTCTATCCGCTTTTTGACACAGACTCTGACTCACCAAACTCACCAAATTGTTCATTGGGGCCTGTCATTGAGTTAGCCAATGTGAATGTTGTTGCTTTTTACTGACAGAGACATGGTGCCATCAACACAATGTCAGAAAACTTGGATCGATGACTAATCTGCTTTTGTTTACCGCGTTCTGGCGGCCTTAACTGCTTTACGGATCCCGCCTTAACACGACTTTTCTGTCTCCTGCCAGATGGAAGGTTATCTTGGGTCAAATATGATTGCAAACACCTTTTTGAAATGGGTCTGCGCTGTGCATAATCATGTTTACAAAGCAGTAAGAGAGTCTGGTTCCTTGCACATCTTACAGTCCTGTCACACTCAGGATAATGTTGAACGTACAACCAAGAGTTCAAAGACAATTTGACTGCTGTTGCCTTTGATGCTCTAAAGAGGCGTCCTCTAATCATCTTCACTTTCTCCTCCTCTCCATCTGCACTGATCTGTAAACAGCGGGCCAATAACACAGCAAATCATTTAGTATCTGAGGATATTATGCATTCGGTAGCATCTGTGTGTGTGTGTGTTTGTGTGTGTGTCAATCCACGTAAACTCTAGGTATTTTGGGGGAATTCATTTCCAGAATTCTCTTTCGCATTGACTTTCGCTCAGCATTCACAGGGATCAGCACCCTAACCCTAACCCATTCACAGGGATCAGCACCCTAACCCTAACCCATTCACAGGGATCAGCACCCTAACCCTAACCCATTCACGGGGATCAGCACCCTAACCCTAACCCATTCACGGGGATCAGCACCCTAACCCTAACCCATTCACAGGGATCAGCACCCTAACCCTAACCCATTCACGGGGATCAGCACCCTAACCCATTCACAGGGATCAGCACCCTAACCCTAACCCATTCACAGGGATAGTATGTGTGGCCATAGGCGGCCTCACCCACCAGCGTGCCTCTTGTTTCCAGTAACCAGCTAGTGTTACTCAGTTGCGTTTTGAGAAATCATAACATGATTTGCAGACTTCTGGTTGGGCTGGTTGAGTTTTGGTTTTGAATTGTGGACTAATCTCTAATGTAAACGCTAGTGTTTTCTATGGGAAATAACTTATGTATGCTAAAGGCAGATCAATCTCAATGAAAACCACAAACTGCAAGAAAGCACTTGTGACTCACACACATCCTGAAAAGGCCACAAAAGATGACATAAAACATATGTGAGTATGCCATACGTCCTTCATTCATTGGGGGGACTATTAGGCCTACCAACTATAGAATGCCACGGACATATGTGTTCTAATGAGCACCCATTCTAGTCTGCTTTCTAGATCATCATGCTATCATGGACAGGAGCAGTGGTGTAAAGTAAGTATTTGCATTTAGTAATTTAGCTGACACTTTTATCCAAAGCAACTTATAAGTTATGTACAACAGGTCAGCAGGAAGGGAACAACTTTTTCCTGTTACGGTTAGGTGGTGGTGTGGACCCAAAATGCAGAACAGGACGAGAAGAGAGAGACAGGCAGGACACGACTGGATGTAGTTCAACAAAAAGGCTTTACTTGTATTTCACAAGGCAGCAAAAAGGTACACTACAAAACATGAACTAAAACCTCAGCAAGGCTGGCAGAGAACATAATACAAAAACTCATTATCACAGGGTACAGACCAAAGACAGGTTAACAGGATACAGGAAACATTGATAACGAACCGAGAGGAGAGTAACAGGGAAGCACAGCATATATAGGGAGACTAATTACAATGAGACACACCTGGACAGAGACACACGCTGACAAACAAAGTGACACCAAATACATGACATGACTGAATAACAATACATACAAATACAAGAGACAACACACTAGACCAGACCAGGAAACAGAGTGGGCAACATGAACAACATGACGGAGAATACATTAAACATTAAGGACATATTGAGAATACAAACATGAATGGCCACCAACAGCAGCAGTAGCGGGAGAAGTCCACTAGATGGCGGCACAGGCTTAGGGATGGGAGCAGGATGAGTAGGGAGCTGTCCAAGAGAGGCTGAGGGAAAGGGGGGTGCAGGGAAGGGTCTCTGAATTGGCGGGGGGACGTGGCCAGGCTGAACAGGCGGATTGTGACATTTCAGTAACAATATACACAGTTTTAACAATGTTCGTCAAATAGTGTTGAACTTGGATGCAATCTTGAGTGCATAGTAGTATAGACAAATTAGCATAGCAAGGATGATTATTTAGTAGCAAAGTGGATGGATAGTGTTGAGATCAGAGGTTCTGTGTAGGATTGTTAGTAACTGTCTAACTGTACATATGGCTGTTTACACTAGTAACTGTTTACCTGCATATATAACCGTCTCCACCAGTGACTGTTTAGTTGCATATATATCTGTTCCCACTAGAGGGTGCTCTAGGCGGAGCCACCCAGGTACACCACCTTGTGGCGAATATAAAAGCAAAGGTATACTCCCACTTCCTTCTCTCCCCCATGTCTCTCAGTAAGAGAAGACCTATAGTGACTGCTGCTTAACATGTGATTAAATAAACCACGCCAGTTTGGGCTCAAGGTAGAAACCATGCCTCTTGACCACATTATTGTCGCCCTATAGCCGAATTCTGTTAACAGGTTATGGGCCCAGATAACGCCGGGGCGAAATAATAAGGGTAGCAAGATTAGCTGAAGTACAGGCTAGGTTAGCACCAGGAGCACCGCACGGCTAGACGCTAGGCCAACGAGAGCTAAAGCTACGCCTACCATCAACGGTGAACATGAAAGCCAAGAAGACCCACAGGAGAGTCAAGAAGGCAGCAGCCAGGAGTCGCTGGAAGGCAGCGACCAAGAGCCCAGAGGAGGCGGCGCCGGGGGAGACGGAGCATGTTGAGCACGGCGGCGGCGAGGGGGAGCACCCCGCCTCGGAGCGCGTGGCGCCCGCTGGGCACGGCGGAGGCGAGGGGGAGAACCCCACCTTGGAACGCGTGGCGGCCAGAGGGAGGAACAAAGGGCCACCATTCAATGGAAAAGCAGAGAACTATGAACTCTGGGAAGAGCGCATGCTATGCTACATGTACGGTACGGGGCTGAAGGAGACGATCCTGATGGCCCCCACGGGAGAACTGACGGCGGAGGAGCAAGCCCTGGACAACCAGCGGAACGCAAGCTGTGCTTGTACTGTGAGTTAGCGCCGATGCTTGACGACACCAGCCTGGGGCTGTTATTCTGCGACACTAAAGACCGAGGCCGAGAAAGCCTGGCGGTACTGAGAGAGCGTTTCATCGGACCGAATACGTCAACAGAGCGGAGCGAATCACGACGCCATTGAGGGGTGCCGGAGAAGAACCAAGCGATGGGCTAATGATGGCGATGATAATGAGAGTACTACCGGAACTGTACAAACCGTTCACACTCATGGTAACACACGGTTCAACGGACATGACGTTGGGACAGTTCAAGGCTAAGTTAAGGAGCTTCGAGGCCTCAGAAGATACCCAACCAGCCGCCGCGGAGGCGGGAGAGAGGGCGCTAAAGGCCCGAGCGACGCCAAGGGAGAGGACCACGACGGAGCAGGCGTGTTGGAGATGCGGAGAGAAAGGCCATCGGAGAAGTAACTGCACGAGGACTGTCTGGTGTGGACCCTGCAGATCCGCGCGACACGCAAGCAGAGCGTGCATGAAGAAACGCGACCAGGGCGTGCGACACGCGCATGGACAAGATGGCGGCGATGGTCGGCGTAAGACGGATCGAGGCGACGACTGGAGAGGAGCGGAACTAGAGGACTTCATCCCCAGGGCGCAGACGGCGTACATCATCAGGCCAACGCAGCTGCAACGGGCCCAGAGGAGGGGACTGATCGTGGACACAGGTGCGTCGTCCCACGTCATCAACGACAGGGGTCTGTTCAAGAACTTTGACAGAACTTTCCGCCCGGAGAGACACAGCATGGAGCTGGCAGACGGAAAGCGCACACACGGGTTGGCGAGAGGGAGAGGGGACCCACAGGTATACCTCACGGACAGCGGGGGACGCCGGCGTACAGTGACGTTAAAGAACGCTCTCTATGTGCCATCGTTCCCACAAGGACTGTTCTCTGTGTCTTTCATGGAAGGTAAAAATGTTCTTGTAGAGCCCAACGGTATACAATTTGACATAGAAGTGTATCAGAGAATGTATTACCTGAAAACAGAGTGTAATGACAATGATATGTGTAAAGTAACCGTCAGCCACGATATTCAGACATGGCATGAGATTATGGGTCATTGTAATTACGAGGATTTACTGAAACTTCAAACAGTGACAGAGGGCATGCACATTGAAGGCGAAAAGCGCAGACCTGATAAAGAATGTGTCGTGTGCATAAAGGGGAAGTTTGCTCAATCGAGAAACAGGAATCCCACAGAAAAAGTAAAAGTACCACTTGCGTTGGTTAACACAGACCTTGCCGGTCCAGTAAGGAACGAGTCCATAGGAGGCTTTAGATATGTGCAGTCTTTTACAGACGTGTACACAGGGGCAGTGTTTGTTTACTTTCTTAAAGCAAAAAGTTACACACTCCAGGCCACAGAAAAATTCCTGGCGGACATAGCCCCTTATGGTACAGTAAGATGTTTGAGGTCCGACAACGGGACCGAATTCACAAACAGAGAGTTTCAATCACAGTTGAGGAAGAACAGGATAAGACACGAGACGTCATGTCCATATTCCCCACACCAGAACGGAGTGGCAGAGAGAGAATGGCGCACCCTTTTCGAGATGGCTAGGTGTAAGCTAGTAGGCAGTAACTTACCTAAGAGCCTATGGCACTATGCGGTACAAGAAGCCACCTACACCAGAAACAGGTGCTTCAATAAGCACACAGGCACCACCCCATATACAGCACTGACGGGAAAGAAGTGTAATCTAGCCAGAATGCACCGTTTTGGATCAGAGTGTTATGCATACCTGCAGGACCGAGGAAAGCTAGAGTCCGAGTGTGTAAAAGGGCTCTTTGTAGGGCACGACAAGGGAAGCCCCGCTTTCCTGGTTTATTATCCCGGTAAAGGGATAGTGCAGAAACACAGGCTAGTCAAGTTTGTCACAAAGACAACATGTGAGGGCGAGACACAGACAGAGGAGCCAGAGCTGGACTCCAGAGTAAGGTGTGTAGAAACCGAGACACATCAGCCCAGTGTACTTGGCACGGTCGTGCAGGCAGACAGTCAGCCACACCCAGAGGGCGGTGATGAGGAGCACCCGAGGGTGACGCCGAGTGCCCCAAGCAGTGGGAGGTACCCCTCGAGGGAACACAGACCCCCAAAGTATCTGACAGACTATGCTCGGAAAGGGAGTGACGAGGAGGACAGTACACCCATCACCGTTGATTACTGCTACAGGGTAGTCAGTGGGGTCCCTCAGACCTTTAAAGAGGCCATAGCGTCCCTTGAAGCAAGTAAATGGGAGAGAGCGATGGATGAGGAGATGAAGTCCCTAGAGGACAACCACACCTTCACTCTAACCAAATTACCAGAGGGCAGACAGACAGTGGGAGGAAAATGGGTGTATTCAATCAAGGAGGGAATTGAAGGCCACGATAAATACAAAGCTAGGTTTGTAGCTAAGGGGATAGACTATGGTGAAACATTCTCCCCCACAGCCAATCTGACCAGTGTAAGGGTAGTGGTTCAGAAAGCAGCTGAGGACAATCTGATTCTACATCAGATGGATGTGAAGACAGCCTATCTGCACGCACCCATAGATAGGGAGATCTATATGGAACAACCCGAGGGTTATGAAAAGGAAGGAGAGAAGTTAGTGTGTAAGCTGGAAAAATCCATGTATGGCCTAAAACAGCTGGGCAAAATTGGAACGAGATGTGTAGTGGCCAAAATCCAAACAAGTCTGTCCTATAACTCTATTTGAATATTCCTTTCTTGGCCACTTGTAGGGCTGGGAAGCAGTGTCAGACTCGTAGTCGCAGAACAGAAAATCACTGGACGTTTTTGTTGCTCTTTTTGCTTGTTTAATGTCCAGCAAGAACAAAATATGAAAACAATATCGTACATAGAAATAAACAAGAGATCCTAATAATCTCGGGAACAAAAGGTTGCGTCTGCGTTGCGTGTCAATGACAGTATTGCTGCTGCCTGCTGCCCTGCCGTCACACGCCGCACCTGTGGCTTATAGCGTTAGCCCCGCCCCATTCACCTGAGTAAAGCGCCCCACTCACTGAAACAGAGACATGTATTAATACAGGTTCAGAATTAATCAAAACAAATAAGCTTAAATGTGGCTCCTACACCGGCCCCTAATTGTTCTCTAAGAATCAATTACTCAAACTAAATAAAGGGAGCCGTAAAACTACCAACAAATGATGAATTTAGAAAAATAAAGTATATACATTACATCCTTTGTTGATGTTGAAAGAAGACCTGAAGACCTGTGGAGCAGTTGGGTCAACTACTGTACCAGGACGACATCTCCAATGTTAAAGTTTTTTTCTCACGGTGTTCCATTTCTGTCTCTCTTGGAGTAGCAGAAGGTATTCTTGTGTCCATCTATGCCAGAACAGATCCGCCATGTACTGGACCTGCTTCCAGCGGCGCCTGGCGTAGAGGTCAGATCTCTGAAACGTTCCCGGAGGTAGGATAGGTTGCGTTTTTAGCAGGAGGATGTGATTGGCAGTCAATGGTTCCAGGTCTTGTGGATCAGAGGACACGGTGGAGAGAGGACGGTTATTGAGGATGGCCTCTACCTTGCAGAAGATGGTTTGTAGGCCTTCATCGTCGAGGGTTTGCTGATTGAGAGTGGAGGTCAGCACCTGACGGACAGATCTTATGAGTCTTTCCCAGACTCCACCATAATGTGAGGCCGCTGGTGGATTGAAACTCCACTGGATTCCTTCACGGTGCAACGCGCCTTGGATTTTTCCTTCATTTAGTGAACTCATGGCCTTTTTGAGCTCAGCTTGGGCACCCACCAGGTGTGTACCGTTGTCCGATCTGATATGCTTAACCTGACCTCTCCTGCAAACAAATCTGCTCAGAGCATGAATACAGGAGTCTGTGTCTAACGAGTAAGCCACCTCCAGATGTACAGCTCTGCTACTCATGCAGGTAAACAGGGCTCCATACCGTTTAACAATACTCCTTCCTCGCTTCACTTTAAGCGGTCCAAAATAGTCCTATCCGACGTTGGTGAAAGGAGGGAGGTCAGGTAAGACTCTTTCTTGTGGAAAATCGGCCATTTTCTGCTCACCTGTCTTGCCTCTCACACGCCGACACACAACACACTTTGAGACTATTTTCCTTGCTGCTGAGTTTCCCTTTAAACCCCAATACTTTTTACGGAGCTCTGAAAGCATGTAGTTTCTCCCGCTGTGTCCAGAGCGTTCGTGGATGTGTCGTAGTAGGAGATCTGAAGTGTGAGCATCTTTGGGCAGAATATAAGGGTGTTTGGTCTCATCAGGCATTGCAGATCTGTGTAGGCGGCCGCCTACTCTCATGATGCCTTCATCCAGTATAGGATCGAGCCTATAGATCTTACTGCTCTTCTGCACTCTGAATGGAGCAGTTTCCAGCGCTGCCATTTCCACTGGGAAGGATTGCTTTTGAACGGAGGTGAAAGCGCTTAGCTCGGTGCTCATCTTTTGGCTGCTCGAGCGTGTGTGGCTGTGACCTGGGGAAAGCTCTTTATGCTTTTTGGCGGTCAACATCAGAGCCTTCTTCACCTTGAGATACCATGCCACTGCTTTAAGTAGCCTCATCCAATAAGAGAAGCATGAAATAAGATGGTCTGTGGGAGTTTCAATGCTTGCTACTGTTGTGAATACAGCAGCGTTTTTCCTGACCTCTGGGTCATTTCGCAACACTGGCTCGGAGGTCAATGATTTTTCCACAGGCCAACTTTCCTTTGGCTTCCATAGGAACTCTGGAGCGTGTATCCACCTTTTTTGCTGCATGAATTTGACTGCACTCATTCCTCTCGAGGCGTCATCAGCAGGATTTTCCTTGCTGCTTACATATCTCCATTGAGACTGCTCACTATTGTCACGAATCAGTGACACTCTGTTGGTAACATAGGTCTTAAACCTAGTGTAGTCATTACCAATGTACTTCAGTACTGTTTGGCTATCCGTCCAGAAGACTGAGGGGTTTAGGTCCATATGTAGTTCTTTCCTCAGCATTTTGTTCACCTTCACCAACAGCGTTGCAGCGGTCAACTCCAGTCGCAGTACTGTGATGTGCTTTAAAGGAAGGACTCTGGATTTTCCTAGGACAAAGGCAACATGAACAACATCTTGAATGTTAACCTGTCTAATGTAGCTTACTGAGCCATAGCCATTCTCACTGGCGTCGGAGAAGTGATGCAGCTGTGCAAACTGTTGTGTTCCATAGCTATTTGGCTTCAGACAGCGAGGCACTTGGAAGTGCTTTATCCTCTCCAGATTAGTTATCCATCCGATCCATTTATCCGATATAGTCTGGGCAAAGGTTCGTCCCACCCGAAACCTCTCTGACAGAGCTCTTGTAGCAACTGCTTGGCTGGGAGAATCAGAGGAGCCAGAAAGCAGAGTGGATCAAAGATTGAACTTACAACTGAAAGTATTCCTCTTCGTGTATGTGGCTTCTGGTTGAGATGGATGTTAAACTGGAAATGGTCAGAGTCCACACCCCACTGCAAACCCAATGTTCTTTCAATGGGGAGACTGTCTTTGTCGATATCCAACGTCCTAACATCTTTTGCCCTTTGCTCTGTGGGAATAGAGGCTAGAACTGCTCTGCTGTTACTAACCCACTGGGTCAGCTGAAACCCGCCTTGTCTGCATAATGCAGTGAGGTCCTTTACCAGCTGGATGGCTTCAGTTTCTTTTGCGACTGACTTTACACAGTCGTCAACATAAAAGTTGCGCCGGATGGTTTCAGCTACTTGAGGTGGGAACCCGTGTTCGTTGTCTTTGGCTGTTTTTTGTAATGCAAAAATTGCACAGCTTGGGGAGGACACAGCACCAAAAATGTGCACCAGCATGCGGTATTCTTTTGGGGGCTTACTGGTATCACCTTAGTAGTCCACATGCGATTTATCCATTCTGACCTGATGGAACATTGATTTTATGTTGGCCATAAATCCAATTGGCTCTTTGCGAAAACCTCAAAATGACTCCTACAAGAGAATTATTCAGATCAGGTCCCTGCAAGAGCTCTGTGTTCAGGGACGTGCCTTGGTAAGAGGCCGCACAGTCAAAAAACACTCTAAGCCTTTTCTTTCTGGGGTGGTACACCCCATGGTGTGGTATGTACCATTTGTGTCCAGGTGACTGTGTCAGTTCTTCCTGTGGGACTTCCTCTGCGTAGTTGTTCTCTAAGATGTCGTTGAGGAATGCAACGTATTCCTGCTTGTAGTGCTGGTCCCGGTTCATCTTCCTTTTTAAGCACTGCAGCCGCTGTTCGGCAATTTGGCGGTTGTTAGGCATGCTGACATTGGCTTTCCTGAAAGGCAACTTTAGACTGTAGTGTCCGTTTTGTAGGGTAGCCTCACTGGCTACTTTCAAAAACATTTTGTCCTCAACTGACATCTCTGGCTTTTCCTCAGATGACACTTCGTTGAAGTCCTGGTTGTACTGTGACACTAGGAGCCCTTCCAAACTTGTGGCTGATATCCTATTCACAGTCACTCTCTCCGTATTGTCCTCACCGCCGTTTCTGAGTGGCCCATTTACAACCCACCCCAATATAGTTTTTACTGCGTAGGGGCCCTCACCTTGGCTATTAATAACCTCCCATGGCTCTAAGAGCTTTGGAGCATTGGTGCCAACTAACAATTCCACTTTAGCACTGATACTGGGAAGTTTGACTTTATTCAGGTACGCCCACTGCGTTAAGTCATTCTGATTGGGAATGCTACTTGAGGTGACTGGCATTTCTGGCTGGGTGAAAACGTCAGGAAGAGGTAAGAAGTTGTCGCTGTCCAGTGCTGAAATTTCAATTCCAGGTATAACATGAGATGGCACCAGTTTTTTACTGATTCATTAACGGAATATGAGTTTTTCTGCCTTTCAGATTGAGTTTAGACATCAGCGCTTCGGAGCAGAAGGTAGCTGTGGAACCAGGGTCCAGGAGTGCATAGACTTGCAAGACTTGACTGCCTTTTGCTGCCTTAACTTGAACTGGGACAATGGACAGCACATTCTTTTGTTTCTCCGGCCCCTATGTGACCACATAACTCTGCTGTGGTTCTGCCTGCTACACCAGAGGGCTGTTCAGTCTGGGTAGCTGGACCATGTCTCATATAGATGTGCAGGGCACTTGGGTGGGCTTGCTTGCAAACTCTACAGGTGAGGCGTTGTTTACAGTCTCTACTAATGTGGCCTGTGGAGAGACAGCCAAAGCATATGCCCTTAATCTTTACAAAGTTCAGTTTGTTCCTATGTGTTTCTTCCACGAACTGTTTACACAATTCCAATGTGTGCTTGCACCTACAGAAGGGACAGGAGGGTTCACGCTCTTTTTCTTTTGGGGAAATAGTGACACCTGTGGCAAAACTGCTGTCATACACCCTTGGGATCTGTGGCTTAACAGGAAATCTAGTCTTTACAGCCACCTTTCCTTTGGCAGCTGACTGGTCCTGAAGATCACCAAAAACTGCGTCTGCTGCTATGCGAGCTTGCCTTTCAATGAAACAGACAAGGTCTAAAATCCGTACTCTACGACTGCGCTCCTCTTGCAGTGCGTAGGCTGTGCTGCGCCATCTCTCCCTGTGCTTGTACGGTAGCTTAAGCACAATGCTTCTCATGTTGGACACTGTGTCTAGTTCCTCCAAGTACTCCATTTCCTCCATAGCATTGCAGCAACTCCTTAGAAACATGGCGTAATCCTGCAGCGACCTTGAATCTTCAGTTTTAACCAGGGGCCAGGATAAAGCTTTTTCCAGGTAAGCACAAGAGAGCTTGTATTCGTTCCCAAAGTTTTCCTTTAGTAGCTCTTTCGCTTTCTGATAGCATCTGTCTGGAGACATGTATTCACAGCTTTTGACTAGCCGTTGAGCTTGGCCTCTTGTAAACTGTATAAGGAACTGCAACCTGTCTCCGTTGTTGTCCGTTTTGCTTTCAATACAATGTTCAAAGGAGTGAATAAAGGACTTGTATTCCAGAATGTGTCCATCAAAGGGTGGAATATTTCCCTGCGGCAGCGTCGAGAGAAGTTGTTGTTTCACAAGAATCCTCGTCAAGCTGCTTTGATTTTCCAGTATTTTAATCAAGTGGTCATCCTTTGCTGTGCTGGGCATAGGGGGGCTTTGTCTTTGTGTCAGAGTTGGCTGTGTGTTTTGGGGCATGACAGGTCGAATATTCTGCACTGGTGGGGGCTGATGCTGATCATTAAGGTCATCTTCTGGCTGAACATCTGGCCAACTGTGAGCATTACCATCATTACCATTAAAAAAGGGCAAGTGATGTGCGCCTGCCTTGCTCCTAACAACTGGAGCACCTATGTCATAAGGATGAACTGAAACATCTGGCTTTGAATCTACCAGCGTGGTAGCTGCTGCTTCAGCCTGTGCAGGGCGGCACCTTTTTAATTCAATGTCTTTAAGATAGTTAATTTTGGCTGTGTTGGCTGCTATTTCTCCTTGTAATTCTAATGTTTCTCTCTTTTTTTGTAACATTTGTTCCTGTTCTTCAATGGCATGTTTTTCTTGTAACATAGAAGCTTTAGCCAATAAGGCTTCTCTCTCTGCCTCCGCGTTGATGCGTAATTTTTAGGAAGTGGAAGAGTGGGAGGAAGAGTGGCTAGACCTCGTTGAGCGTGTGGCCATCATATTTGGATCGCCGTCTTCATTTCAGGCTGCGGCACTGCAGATATACCCTACTCCTTCATTTTCACCTTCTTCAGCTGGCAGACCTTCCACTTAAATCAAGTTGAGTGAATCAGTATTTTCTACGTTGGTTATCCACTTTGTAACTTTGGCAAGGAATGAGATTATCTGTGTGGCTCTCGGCTGATACCATTTCTCATCGTCCTCTTTTCTTGCGTTCTCATCCAACATTTGCGCATATGAGACGTGCAAGGCTTTAAAATCATCCGAAAGTCCGTTAAACTTTATCATGTTCCCTTTGACTTCATCCAGGCATTCTTTATCAGTCATTAGGCTGTTCACAATGTTCATTCTCTGTGTTAAATGGGAAGCCTTTCCTTGCCTCGATGCGCGCAGCTGCACCTCATCCATGTCGTTACCAGGCGAGTCTGCCTCATCTGAACTCGCCATTTTAATTCAAAATAAACAAATAAATAAATCCAAAAGGTCTTCAACGTGTTTAGAAACAGTGGCTGGTTATTTCGTTATCCTTGTCTTTCTGGAATTAAGACAGGTTACTTCCAAAGTTTATTCATGGCTGTATTCCTCCGCTGCTCTTTTTATCCATGAATGTCACAAGCACAAAATAAAATATTCACTGTCCATAAACACCATTATCAGAGGTAAAGTCCGTTTAGTAATAATTCATGCATTTATTCCAAACGAATAATTATTCATGTGGCGTTGGTTTTTCAAGCACATACCTCAATTACTTGTTTGTTTGTTTGTTTACAGCCGTACGTCAGGTCGGCGTTTCCTTCCTCTGTTTGCAGCCACGCGTCGGGCCGGCGTTTTTCGTTCCTTTGGATCCCTTTGATCCTCCAATAATCCTTGCTCTTCAATCACAGCTTGTCATTGACTTATTGTAGTGGCCAAAATCCAAACAAGTCTGTCCTATAACTCTATTTGAATATTCCTTTCTTGGCCACTTGTAGGGCTGGGAAGCAGTGTCAGACTCGTAGTCGCAGAACAGAAAACCACTGGACGTTTTTGTTGCTCTTTTTGCTTGTTTAATGTCCAGCAAGAACAAAATATGAAAACAATATCGTACATAGAAATAAACAAGAGATCCTAATAATCTCAGGAACAAAAGGTTGCATCTGCGTTGCGTGTCAATGACAGTATTGCTGCTGCCTGCTGCCCTGCCGTCACACGCCGCACCTGTGGCTTATAGCGTTAGCCCCGCCCCATTCACCTGAGCAAAGCGCCCCACTCACTGAAACAGAGACATGTATTAATACAGGTTCAGAATGAATCAAAACAAATAAGCTTAAATGCTTCTCCTACAAGATGCTTCATAAATGCCTTATCACTTCCTACAGAACCCAGTATACCCCTGTGTTTACGCGAGGGAATCAAAGGAGTCGGGGAAAGTGATCATCGTCATCTGGGTAGATGATTTGATCATAGCAGCGGACAACACCAGGAGCCTAGCTCAGGTGAAAGAGATGCTCTCCAATAGATTTAAGATGAAAGACCTTGGGAGGTTAAAACACTTTCTAGGTATGGATTTTGAGCAGTCTGCCAATTGTGTAACAGTATCCCAGAAGAGATATGTGGAAAAGATTCTGAAACGTTTTGACATGCAGGAATGTAGAACAAGGAATACACCATGTGATCAAAAGCTGGACTACCAGGAGGATGCTCAGAAACTGACAGATGTAAACATTTACAGGGAAGCAGTGGGTAGCCTCATCTATTTGACGACATGTACTCGCCCTGACCTATGTTTTGTAGTGAGTAAGTTGTCCCAGCATTTTGCTGATCCCACAGAGGAGCACTGGATTACGGTAAACATGTTTTTCGTTATCTTAAAGGTACAGCAGACAGACAACTGTGTTTCAGAAAGAGCAGCGAGGGCCTAGGGCTTAAAGCCTACAGTGATGCAGACTGGGCAGCTGACACCACGGATAGAAGGAGTACCACCGGATATTGTGTGAGTTTGAATGCAGACAGCTCATTGGTTTCATGGAAGACAAAGAAACAGCCCACCGTGGCTTTATCTACTTGTGAAGCCGAATATATGGCTCTAGCTATGACCATACAGGAGTGTATTTACCTGGAACAACTGCTCGAAGGAATGGATATACCTATGTATATAAGAAGACTGTTGTTTATGAGGACAACCAGGGAACCATTGCGATTGCTAGAAACCCTGTGTCGGCAGAGATGTAAACATGTCGATATAAAATATCATTTCATTAGATCTGTCATCAGAGAAGAAAGGATGACACTGATGTATTGTCCCATGGACGACATGGTAGCAGACGCAATGACGAAACCTGCCTCCAAATTGAAATTGAAGAGATTTACAGAGGCCATGTTTGGTGTGTAGATATTGACTGCCATGTTCTGTTGATGTTTTTGTGATTATATTATTTTCTTTGTTAAATGTTTTTCCAAGAAGTCAGCCAGTATGCTAATGCAAACCTAAGTGGGAGTGTTGAGATCAGAGGTTCTGTGTAGGATTGTTAGTAACTGTCTAACTGTACATATGGCTGTTTACACTAGTAACTGTTTACCTGCATATATAACCGTCTCCACCAGTGACTGTTTAGTTGCATATATATCTGTTCCCACTAGAGGGCGCTCTAGGCGGAGCCACCCAGGTACACCACCTTGTGGCGAGTATAAAAGCAAAGGTATACTCCCACTTCCTTCTCTCCCCCATGTCTCTCAGTAAGAGAAGACCTATAGTGACTGCTGCTTAACATGTGATTAAATAAACGATGCCAGTTTGGGCTCAAGGTAGAAACCATGCCTCTTGACCACATTATTGTCGCCCTATAGCCGAATTCTGTTAACAGATAGTAATAAACAGTACAAAGGTTATAAAAAATATCAGATATTGATTGAATCTGGGTATTTATACTTTTACTCAAGTAAAGGAACCGTGTACTTCCACCACTGGACAGGAGACAATGACGAACATGTTGATCTTGGGCCACTTCCCTATTGACTGACAGGTGAGAAAGCAGCAGCTGTGTTTGCCCAATCGGAACTGCTGCCTGGCAGTTTGGCATCCCTGGCATGGCTTCCATTCCCCCCGGTCGGCCAAATCAACGGCAGCAGCAGCAGCAGCAGCCTTATGGGCTTTTTTTATTATCACCATAATGAACTGGAGATCTCTGCTACTGTTGTGAAAGATTGCTTGTTGGTATTTGGAGAAGGCAGGGGCAACTGTTACATCCAGCTGGTGATGGCGGTGTTAATTAATTGGATACTTATTGTCAAAATGAGGTTGTCTGACGTTCTCTACTCTGGGCTTAGATCAATGTTTTTTCATGCAGGTAGTGGCGTTGAAACCTGTGCAACAGTTTTTCTTCACAGTCTTATTGTGTGTCAACTTGTTATATGTCTGATATACAATTAATTTCAGTGATTACAGTGATTGACTACTCAGATAGGTACCTTGGCAAGAGCGTTCTGTGCATTTGTGTGTGTGCCTGTGTTTGTTATTGTAATTTGTTTGTGTGTGTGTGTGTGTGTGTGTGTGTGTGTGTGTGTGTGTGTGTGTGTGTGTGTGTGTGTGTGTGTGTGTGTGTGTGTGTGTGTGTGTGTGTGTGTGTGTATTCCACGGTTGGGATCAATTCACTTTAAATTAAATGGAGTCAGGAAGTACATTTTCTATATTAGATATTAGAAAACTGTTGATGTGAAAAAAGTTATATTATCCAACCTACCTACAAGTACATAAGAATGAATGTACCAGAGACTTCCGGTTCCGATCCGCAGCGCATGGCTGGCTGATTTTACGGAGCTCGGCAACCAAACCACATTAACCGTGATTACATTTAATTTTTTATACCATTTGATTTTCTTGAAGTTAGAATTATGTCTAAACAGACGAAGATGGGAACCCTGAACGACGTGGATAAGGAACTCATCAGGTCGATATTCCGTGAGGAAACAGACGCTATCATGGCTAAGCTAGCCGGCAGGGTAGATGCACTACAGGAGACGGTGACCGCCATAGACGCACGATTAGCCATGGTTGAGGGAGGTATGTCCACGGTCGTGGAGGTAGCTGAGACCAACGTCGCGGGAATATTATACTTGGAGGACAAACTACGTGATTGTGAGATGAAGTCGGCGGACCTGGAGGACCGTGGTAGAAGATATAATGTTAGAATATATGGGTTACCGGATGAAACGGAGGAGGACGAACCGATAAAATACCTCGAGGAGATGATACCAAAATGGTTTCCGAAACTGGCTCGCCCCGAGATCGAAAGAGCGCATAGGATCTTCAGACCCGCTACCCAGTTGAAGGGCGAGCGTGAAAACCCTCGCACATTCATATTCTGCTGCCTGAGATTCCAGACGAGACAACATATATTGAGAGAGGCCAGACTGAAACCTCCGGTGGTGAACGGCCGTACCTTGAGATTCGCCGCTGACTTTAGTGATTACACAGCTAAACGTCGCACATCATTTGCCGGCGCCATGGATCTAGCACGAGAGAGGGCGGTGCAGGAATATCTACTATTCCCACCAACGCTGAAGGTGAAGACGGGATGGGGAGAGGTATCGTGCAACCGTCTATTCAAGTCACCATCCAAGGCGGAGGACTTCATTAGAAAAAGCAACACAGTCACTCCGATTGAGAGGAACAGACCGGCCACGGTGGAGCATACACCGAGCGACGGGCAATGAGGGACCAGGCACGGGTACCTGAGGCTGGCTTCATGCGTGGCCTGCTAACATGCTAGCTATCCAAGCTAGCAGCCCTGTAGGAGTGGAGCTGGATCCACACGTGGGCTGCTAGCATACAAGCTAACCAAGCTAACGACTCCACTGCACGTGAGCTATTAGCACACCGGCTGGCTATCCAGGCCAGCACTATGGTAAACACGTTCGACCGTGGATTTCTCAATCCTCAGGACGGTAATACTTGACTTCTCTATACGGTACTGTCTCAATCACGAACATGATTACTGATTACTGTACTCTTATCCGTTTTTTCTTTATTCTTTATCTCTTGCCTTTTTTATCATCTAACACTCAAACTATCCATTGAACGGCGCAAGGTTTGTTACGTATGTTTGTTGTCTTTATTCGGCTCTAACCGAGCGGGATGAAGATCACAATTTTCACTCAAACAGGCTGAATGTGCTTATAATAATAATAATAATAATAATAATAATAATAATAATAATAATAATAATAATAATAATAATAATAATAATAATAATAATAATAATAATAATAATAATAATAATAATAATAATAATAATAATAATAATAATAATAATAATAATAATAATAATAATAATAATAATAATAATAATAATAATAATAATAATAATAATAATAATAATAATAATAATAATAATAATAATAATAATAACTTCGTTTTATATAGCGCCTTTCAGAGGACCCAAGGTCGCTTTACATAAGGGGGGGGGGGGGAGATGACAAATTAACAAACATAGTGGACAGACACGACATATAAAGCTTATGATCCGTCCAACCGAGGGGGTTGATCCCCTTTGCAACAAACTGTATGTGGGTGGCAGATCGAGGCTATCCTACCGCTGCAGACAATGCGTGCATTTAACTCTCTTTCTTATCACAGCAGAACACAAGACCGTCTCCGACGCTGCACTACCTCAACGATGGCAGCACGGTAATGATCAGGGTTTATTTCCACAGTGGTATTATTTCGACATGTGTTAAGAGTACCTCACTTTAATCAAGTTCAGTTCGGACGAACTGTTTCATGGGCCTTTATCGTCTGCATAATGTTCTATGCACTAAGCTCTATATAGATATAGATTGATTCTCTCTGTTGAGAGATGGGGGGTTCCCCTATTCCTAATTCGTTACAATATACAATTCTGGTTAGAATGGTTAAGTTACGTAATGTGGTTTTGGTTGCTGTGACCCGGTCACAGTGCCAAATGATGTTTGATCGACATCGGACAAGATATTTGAGGGGGGGGGCGGGGGGAGGGGAGGGCGGGATACGGGGATTTTTGTTTTTTATTTATTTTGGCTCGCTCTACTGTATGTCTGCTCTCGCCCAACAGGACCTTAGCGTGGGGATGTGTATATGTTGTGGTGCTCTACTTCGGGGGAATCACGTTCAGTCATACTGCAACCTGGTTGGACTATGGCTAATTTAAACATCTTGATCTGGAATTCAGGGGGGCTTAATATTCAACATAAACGCACAAGTGTACTAACATGGTTGAAAAGACAGGAGGTTGATGTGGCTTTGCTGAGTGAAACGCATCTTTTGAAGGCTGACAGTGCTAAACTTGCAAAAAAAATTATCATAATATAAGCTCCTCCTCTTTTAGCACAAAATCCCGGGGAGTAGCCATAGTGGCTAAGTGGAAGTTGAATATTAAACTATTAGATGTGTGGTCTGATGCGGAAGGACGAATCACTATAGCGAAGATGGAATACACTAACAGGAAAATTGCTCTTATAGCTGCATATGCCCCTAATGTGTATGACGCGCAATTTTATACTGCACTCACTACAGAGATGCTGAAACTACATGAGTACTCATTCATAATGGGTGCTGATTTCAATGCCATGTGGGATCCATTGATTGATAAATCCGGAGATGCTGTAACCCACGATCAAAAGCAAGCTGCCGCGGCCCTACGTGGCTGGTCTAAAGACACAGGGGTTATTGATATGTGGCGGTTACTAAACCCAACCTCGCGAGACTACTCTTTTTTCTCTGCGAGACATACAACTTTCTCCAGAATTGATTATGTTTCTTCCTCCCCTAGGATATTCGATAGTTTTGACGTTGACTTGAAGCCCATTGCACTGTCAGACCACAAATACATCCTCCTTAAGGGTTCGCCAAGCAAAATGACGTCTTGTGCCCCTAGATGGCGCTTTAACTCAACGCTGCTGAAGAACGAGGAATTTAACCTACAATTTAAGGAGAAGCTCATTGAATTCTTGCAGTTTAATGCTGGATTGGTACAGGACCCCAGAACTTTGTGGAATGTGGTTAAGGGGTTTATTAGGAGTAATACCACTCTATTCGCTTCCAATCTCTGCAAGGGGCGTCTCTCCAAGTTAGTAGAATTGGAAGAGCTGCATAAAACAATGATGTCTTCTATGCAGCAAAGATACTCTAGCCGACTGGAACTCCAAATTAAAGTAGTGAAAAAGGAGATTAACTCCATTTTAAGACAACAATCTGAATTTCAAATGCACAGAACAAGACAACACTACTACTTTCATGGCTCTAGACCCAGTCACCTACTGGCTATGAAGATACGGGCCAGCGATCAATTTGCAGATATCCCTGCCATTAAGAACCAACAGGGTGAGATAACCACCAACCCCAACAAAATCAACGATACATTTCGCTAGTTTTATTCCAACCTGTACGAGTCGGAAGTGGTCTTTGATCACGCCAAGCTGGAGGACTATCTTAGTCAAATGAACCTACCACAAATCTCAGAGGAGGACACTAAACGGTTAGCTGAACCTATCACACTAGATGAGCTCAGGGAAGCAATTGCTGATATGCAGCGGGGCAAGGCTCCTGGTTAGGACGGCATTCCACCAGAACTCTATACTGCGCTTGGTCCCTTATTACTTTCAATGATTTTACACTCAGTCGAGGAGGGCAATTTTTCCAGGGATGTCAATATGGCACTTATATCTGTTCTACTCAAGAAAGATAAGGATCCCACCGAATGTGGCAGCTATAGACCCTTAAGTCTCCTCGGAGCCGATCTCAAGCTATATGCTAAGGTGCTAGCCATCCGACTTCAAAAGCATATGACATTTCTGGATAACCCCGATCAAACCGGCTTTATAAGAGGCCGACTGGTCACGGATAATATCAGACGGTTACTGCACGTGATTGATGCCAGTAAGGATGTTGCAGCCCCTACGGCTGTCATGTCCTTAGACGCGATGAAGGCCTTTGACAGATTGGAGTGGTCGTATTTATGGGCAGTACTAGGAAGGATGGGATTGGGCGAGGGTTTCATTCACATGATCAAAGTCCTCTACACTGATCCCTCTGCCATGATCTTGACAGGGAAGCTTTGCTCACCACTATTCGCTGTTTCGCGCTCTTCTAGACAGGGTTGTCCTCTAGCAACCCTAGCCCAGGACTCTTTGCTCTTTCACTCGAAGAGAATCATTAAAGACTCCAGTCACCCGAACAACTGCCTCTTTGAACTGCTGCGGTCAGGCAAGCGATACCGGAGTCTCAAGGCGAGCACAGAAAGACTCAGAAGAAGCTTCTATCCCCAGGCCATCAGGCTGCTAAACGAACAATGAACACTACACAACAACAACCACCAAACGCACATAGCACACACATCCACACGCACACACTCACTTTAAACAAACACACTGTAGCACCCACTCCACACACTTTATAGCACACACCCACTTTAAACAAACACACTGTAGCACCCACTCCCCACACTTTATATTTATTGATGAAGGATTGCACTACAACTCGTACACCTTACTGTAAATTGTACCTAAATTGTACCTCATCCCATTTCTGCTTTGCACTATATAGTACTGTACATTAGTACACTGCATAGTATTGTATATTATATGGTAACTCAGAACATTGTACATATGTCTATACCGAACACTGTGACCTCATTTTCTTCTTCTAAATTACATGCTATACTATGTTATTTGATACTATCTTGTCTAGCACAGTCTCTGGAGCGTAACAGTAAGAAGCATTTTGTATGAAAGTATTCTGTACTTCTGTATGACAACTATTAAAGAAACTTGAAACTTGAAACTTGAAACTTGAACGAACCTCTAGCTCGGTACATAAGACAATCCCGGGTTATATCCCCTGTGTCAATTAAGGGCACACATCACCATATCAGCTTATACGCGGATGATGTACTCCTATTTATGCAGAACGAGCGTATATTCATGTATGTTGGTGGTTATGGTGTTTTTTGTATTTTTGTTTTATTTATTATTTTTCATTCAATGTTGATCCTATGTATATTTTCTGACCCCCTTCTGATCTGGGTCTGGTGATCGTGGGCTCTGGCTGGGGGGGGGGTGTGGTTCGGGGTCTCTGCGGTTCGAGGCACTAAAGAGGCGTGGTGTATATTTAATTTTATTATCCTTTTACTTTGTGACAACTTTATTGTCTAATCATTGTTGTGTTAGTTTATGTTCTTGGATGTCTTTTATGTATTATTGTTATTATTGTGTTGTGAGTTGTGTTGTTTCCTGTTTGAAAATTGAAAATAAAAAAGATTTGATAAAAAAAAAAAAAATTAATCATCACAGAGTTCTCTTGTAAACATCACAGGTTGACAGGACAGTGCTCCCTATTCCACCCCCCTCCCTACTGTAATATAAAATGTCAAATGTCTTGCTGTCATTTTAACGTGCACCTTTTCCCCCCACAACATCAATTACCACATTTGTGGCCAGGCACAGATAATAGGGTCTAGTTAAGCCATCTTTTTATTGTTTTCTTCTTTTTATTTTCATTATATGAAAGTACAGGTTCTTACCTTCAAAATAAGCCATCACCTGTACAAATCGGGCGGATACATAGGCTATACATCTATGTCTTATTAACAAAGATGATAACACAATAGCCCGTTTTGAGCTACAGAGCTTCAAAGGGGCTGTTGGCTGTTCTCGATACATGCAGAACTACAAATACCCACTGGCCTTTGCCACCTAACCCCTCCCCCACCTAACAAATTTTTCAGGTGAGAGGCATTCACTGGTAGGGGGTAGGTGCACGAAAGTTACCATAGCTCAGCATATGTACGCTGTCTCTATGTGTTTGGGAGACTCAGGTGCATAAAAGCTGATTATGATAATGTCTCTACCACAACCACAGCCCAAGCTGTGAGTGAATTACGCGAAGGGGAGCATTATGGCAAGAGACTTATTTTACGAAAAAGAGTTAGGCGCAGGCGGAAGTGGCAATTCTTCTAAGTAAAATACCCAGAAGACTAATGAAAATAAAATACATTTCCTTTTAAAACCTCTGGGCAGCTACGTGGCGCAGTGGGCAAGGCGCTCGCAACGAATGCTGGAGACTACGAGCCCCGCTCTCCACATTGCTTTCAGTTTAGCTGGTCGTCCACAGTAATACACATTGGCCGTATTACGGGGAGGGAAACTGAAGGGTGGGGATCGGGCGTTGTGGACAGCGACTCCTACAGGTCGGTTGGTGCGCCTGTGCAGTAGAATCAAGAAGCGACGGGGCGGGGACCCTCCAAAGCCCAGACCCTCGACGCTGAAAGATCGAGCCGCGCAGGTGAAAAGATGCGACAGCTGTTACCTCGAGTATCGGAGGGGACTTGTGCTATGTATGACTTAGTCCACATTGCAGCCGGCTTGTGGGAGGCAAGAAACAACGTTCGAAGACAGGGGAGGGTTGAATTGGACGATATGAAAATTGGGATGGGAGAAAAATAGAAAAATGGGAGAAAAAGTGGATAAAAAAAACCTGTTAAAACCTCTTCGACCCGACGGGTCCAGTACCAAAATGACATCACGTCATAAATCAATCTGTCTACTCTAGACTGTATGACATAATGTTGAATATTAAAAAAAAAAAAAGTATCCAAGAGCAAACATCCTAACCACGTCACAACAGCAGTCATAGTGTATATCTTCAGCAATACGTTTGTTTACCAATAGGTTCATTTAAAACCTCTTAACCTGCAATGAGTCTCCCTGGCCATTTTAGTTTTTGAGGACTGCATACTTTCTTTGCCAACCAAAACAACATACTTTATACTTATAGCACATGCATGAGCCTGGTCTCTTTTGAAAGATGACATTCTGAAGTTTCTGATTCCAGAAGCAAAATTTTATTTCAGTGCTAACGTAATAGAGTAACATAGGTCTGAACTTGAGTTGTAGAAAAAGTTGTTACTCAAGTTTTTCTGTAGTAGTTAGTAGTCCAGAGGTAGTATTTCCCCAGAAGGTGGTATGGCTTACAAATCTATACGGACCCATAGTCTGAAGGCTTATGTAGTACATGTCCAAATTCATAAAGATCCATTCAGAAATGAGTGATTAGGAGTGATTTTGGTAAACTGTGTACAAGTTTTCTCATAGACTTCAATTAATTCGGCTGTTTTTGTCTTCCTGTTTTCGCTAGTTAGTTTTTCACCAGATCCCTGATTCATTTTCGAGATCGGATCTAGATTGACGGAACTAGAGCCCCAAGAGTCGGGAGTGGTATTTTGCGCAATACCGTGTACTTTGCACAAGCCTCAAATACCGGCATGTAACTCGAGAACCGGATTGTGTCGGATTTTGTCGCTATCGACAGGCAACAAATTGCCTTCAATTCGATATATATATTGTATTACAAAATATGCACACCCGAGCCACTAGGGGTCGCCAAAATCATCCTAAAAAGGGCCCACATGTGGTACGGCGCAAGGTAAGACGTACTGTTATTAGTGAGATTTTCGTTTTTGAAATGTGATAATATTTTCGCGGAGGTTGAATCGCCGAATGATGATGATTTGTAGTCATGAGCACAGGGCATCCAGAGCTCTCAATGAGTGTTGACATTTTCGAAAAACTACAATACCCAGGAAATTCTAGCCTCAAGCAAGAGAATTACTTGTGTATGAATTTATTTAATTTCTCTTATTTTTCAGGATACCATATCACAAAACGGAACGTTATTGGAACGCAGTTAGTGTGTATACCTTCTGTGAACATTTAGCAACAATCCGCGTTGCAAACGGATTCAAAATGGCGGACCTGTCGCAAAAATAAAAAGTTGACTGTATTTACAGTAGATTTCATTCTCGGTTCTTCATGCATGCCTGGTGATACTAAATCCAAATTGAACTCTGCCATTGGAAAGAGTAGATTTGGCCCGATCCATAGATGAGCAAGTTGGCTATAATAAGGTAATTTATAGGCCTCACATTCTATATTCTATAATAATATTTAAAATTGCATGGGTCCGAATGAAAGAATTCAGTACTGTATTTACAAAACCTTCTGTTTAATCATATTCCCTTTATTCATTTCCTTTTTGTACACGTGATCTCAAGAAGGTACTGAACGAGCTCAGTGGCAGTTTTTCATGTCTGGTCATTTTTAGCATAATTTAATTTAGTAAAAGATGCAAAAAAATATCATAATTCATATTCTCCATCACAATTTAAGCAAGCCTAGTAATAGACACAATATTTCTGACACTGGGAATACATTCACTGAGGTCCATAGATGCCCCTAGATACCAAGAACATGCAAATGGACCTTGGAGAAGTGGAGCAATCTTCCATTTATTTAGGTATGTATTTTAGGCGGATTTTCAGAAAATAGGGCTCCGGGCTTAACACTTTCAGCGCCAATCACGTAAAAAGTTGGGTTATCTCGCCAACGGTTGAGCGCCAAAACCAGAGAAAAGTCGGGTTTTCAATAATTTTCATTGTTTTTTCTTTTATTCGATTTTAATATTCTATACAGTCTCACGGACATCTGTGTATCATTGGGACTCATTCTGAGACCTTGAGAATGCAATGTCGACCGAATCCTGCTAGGTGGCAGTATTGCCTACCCTTTGAAACCTTATTTCACACTGTGTGTTACATTTTCTATATGGTCCGGGCGGAAAAATGGTACCCGGGCAAGTGAAAGGCTTCATTTGAGCCACTTGGAACGCGTCCAGCACACTTGATGCATAGTTTGTCCCATTTCATGTCAGGGACCCGATGGACATCAATACTGGAAATCACGAACAGACAATTGGAATATTCATTTTGGAATACCTCCTAGCAAAGGTAAGGACTATATGACATCAATCCTACTTTAATCCTACAATAATTTCACATAGATCGCAGCGATCATATGTAACATACTCCAAAACGTATGCCGTTGCTGACGATCAGAGCATCACAAAACGACCCCCCCCCCCCACCTTTGATGCCTTCATGATGAAACATAATACCTATTATATACCTTTGATTTGGAAATAGTATCGTGTCCAGGCGAGCAACGTGAACGACTTTCGCAAAATGCACATAGTGCTCCATAACTCAGCTTCCAGGAATTTGCCCGGATCACTCTGAAACTATACAATATTCACCACAGGATAACACGCCAATGTATACATGAAAAAATTCACTATTTTTTACATGTTGGACGAGAGATAGTGACTGTCAAATGAGCCATAGTATTGTCATGGCTATGGCACTAGACAAGCCTTGAGGGGTCGGTTCGCCCTGCCGAGACCCAGAACTGAAGCCTTAAAGAAAACTGTACTGTACAGGCCAGGGCAATGTCCTACCGGAAAAGACTTCCACAGTATTTGGTTTCAATTACCTGTAAGGTGGGATTCAAGAGACTAAAAGGGGGTGTAATGCAGAAAGAGATTGATTTTGGTTGGGTCTAATCTGTCTAATCTGTGAATGGGTTCTTGTGTTGGGTTATGTGTTGATTTGGAATGTTTTTGTCTAGTGGTTATGATGAGTATTAGTGTATGGAATGTCGTGCTGTTTTTGAGCATGTTTTTAGTTTTCTCTGGGATGTCTCCGTTTGTTGTTTTATTGATATTTGTTGTTTTATTGATATTTGATTTGTTCTATATGTTTGTATATTTGTTATTGTTCTTTTTTTTTATCCATTTTTTCTCCTATTTTTTTCAATTTTTCTCCTATCCCAATTACCCGCTGTGCCAATTCTCCCTTCCCCTGTCTTGAACGTTGCTCGCATATGCCCCCCACTGGCCGGTTGTATGGAGGATAGAAGCCTTGCATCACGTGTCCCCTCCGATACACGAGGAGGCAGCCTGTCACATCTTTTCACCTGCCAGCGCGGACTCTCATTGGCGAGGTGTAACGTGTGGGAGGCTCACACTACCGCAGCCATTTCCTGTCTCTGCTGTGCAGGCGTCCCCAACCGACCTTTGGGAGTCGCTGTCCACAACGTCCAGATTACCACCCATCGACTTCCACCCGCTAACTCTGCCAATTGAGTTAGTATGACGACTGGCCCAAGCCGGAGGCAACGCAGACAGCCGGAGTCGAACCCCGTGTCTCTTGCGTTGGTGACGAGCACAATGTCCGCTGCGCCACCCAGCCGCGCCTATATATTTGTTATTGTTCTATATTTTTTTGTATATTGTATTGGTGTTTTATTGATATTTGTTTTGTTTTTATGTTGTTTTATTGATTATTCTTGTTTGATTTTTATATGTTAGTATCCAGACCCCAGGAAGAATAGTCGCTGCTGAGGCAGTGACTAATGCGGATTTGAAATAAAGAAATAAAGAAATAAATATGTGTTGCATGATGTCTCTCGCACAGCTGTGCCCAGAACATTCTGACATTATTGACTAATTGATACGTGATTGGGCACAGCTGTGGACCAATGATCATGTCGGGCGAGGACCTGGGCATTGGCTGATGACCAACCTCACAGGCGCCTCCACCAGCAATCTTCCAGTTCCCCATACCAGTGATTGGCCTGCGATGCTCAACTTTTGACACATAAGCACTCTATTCGATGTTAGCATTTCTTGTTGCCATTGTTCGACATTATGCTGACGTTTGGGCCAATGTTTGGCCTTTTCAGACACATTGTTAGGGCTATGGCACATAGCAAAAGTCAGTGTTTGAGAAACTAAAATGTACGTCTGTATTTCCTTCTTCTTCTTGGATGTTATGAGTGTATACTGCATGTGTGTGTGTTTACAGTAAGTGTTTGTACTTTTGCATGTGTGTGTGTATGTGTACACAGGGACGTGCACAGGACTTTAGAGGGGCAGGTGCTCAAAGGCTGGGGGCCCTTTTTGGGCGGGGAGGGGCCTTTTTATGCTTTTTGGTTTTTTTTCGTGATCAAATATTGAATATTGAACTATAATAATCAGTGCAGGAGCTCACTTATCCTTGAAAGACACTTTTATCACTGACTTAAAAGGCAGATACATCTCCATAAATGTTCAGGGCGGAGGGAATAAATGCTTACCCTACAGACCCCAAGTCTGTTAGGACAGCAGACTCGGTTGGCACTGCTCAAAACGTACCTTTTTAAAATAGCTTTTAAATGAATTATTATCTTTATTTCATTGTCTTATTTTTCTTTATTGCTATACATTTTACTTAAATATTTTATTATAATTTGTATCATTGTTTTATGTAGTTTTTTATCATTTTATTTGTTCTTTTTTAATGTCAACATATTATTTAAATTATTCAAATTGAACTCAAACATGTTCCGTTGTGATGTCACAGTATGATGTCATAATCAAACATTCTAGAACATTTGTGATGTCACAGTATGATGTCATAATATAACATTCTAGAACATTTGTGATGTCACAGTATGATGTCATAATCAAACATTCTAGAACATATGTGATGTCACAGTATGATGTCATAATCAAACACTCTAGAAATTTTTTGTGATGTCACAGTATGATGTCATAATCAAACACTCTAGAACATTTGTGATGTCACAGTATGATGTCATAATCAAACATTCTAGAACATTTGTGATGTCACAGTATGATGTCATAATAGAACATTCTAAAACATTTGTGATGTCATAATAGAACATTCTAGAACATTTGTGTACAGTATATATTCAACCTCGACCGGTACCCCAGCTATCACCCCCTTACACCCCCCCCCCCCCTCTTCTCCCCTACTCTCGCCACCTTACTTATACCCACCCCCCCAATGCCCCGCATCGTCCTAGCCACCTCCACCTGCCCCTCACTACCACACCCTACGGCCAGATTCCCATCCCACAAAACGTTCACGTACTTTACCTCTCCTAGTCGCGCGGCAATGAGTTTGGGCCACTCGAGCCTACCTACCTTCCCCTCACCCCTCTCCCCCTCAAGCCTGACCACTATATGGATCACTTCCTCTTTTGCCACATCTTTTCCAGCACCCTCGTCTCCCGGCCCACTTGAGCTATTGTCCCCCACTTTCTTCCTCTTCCCCCCTTCTCCCCCCCTCTCCTCCCCCCTACTCTCACCCTTGCCCTGGCTATCCCCATCGCTGTCGTTCCTCTCCGTCCGCTTCTTCCTCTTCTTCCCCACCGTTTCCCACCCCTCCTCCTCCCTCTCTTCTTTCTCACTCTCCTCCCCACTGTACTCCGACCCCTCGCCCTTCCACTGATCGCGAATATCGGTCGTTCTGGAAATTCGTAGCTCCATTTGCCGTTCTTCCTCTTCCTTCTTCTTCTTCTTTACACCATCCGACTCCTTCCCTTTTGCCACAGCAAGACGGTGGGCAAGGCTTGGCCACCGTTCCACAGCAAACGTACTCTCCCAGGGGAGACCTCGTCCTCTCCCTATCCGGCCTATCCGGCCTATACTCTAGCTCCATTTGCCGTTCTTCCCTCGTCCTCTCCAGCCTATACTCTGCTATAGGTGCCAGGAGTTTGGCCATATAGCTACCACGTGTAGGAAGGGGCTGAGGTGCGCTAGTTGTGGCGGGGAACATGAATATGGGGAGTGTGGAGAGGGAGTGAAGCCGAAGTGCTGTAGTTGTGGTGGGGAGCATAGTGTAGCGTTTAGGGGGTGTGAGGTGATGAAGAAGGAGGTCGCGGGCTGCGAGGGACAAAGCAGCCCAGGATAAGATAGCAGGGGGAAAGGTGGGTCCCGCGGAGGGGGGCTCAGACAGGAAGTAGCAGCAGTAGCTGCACTCCAATGGGCAATGTAGTTGATGACGGGGTCCAGTAGAAGAAGAAAAAGAAGGTGAAGAAGGAGAAGAAGGAGAAGAAGAAGAGCCCATAAAAAGAATTGCGGAGGGCAGTAATACGCCTCGATGCGTCTACTCTGCCGGAAATTCAAATAAGAAGAAGAAGAAGAATATCTCAGATCTCAGAAGACCAAGTGAAGATATCACTTGTTGTTTCCGGCTACTTGTCTGTAAGCTTGAATATATTCTGTAGATACAATTTAAAATCCCCACATGGAAAAGCTCTGGAGAAGGTTCTGTGATGTGGTTATTAAAGTCAACAGCACTGCGTTGAATGCCCACAAGGCCCTCCTGCATCTGGAGGGAAGGTTCTGTGATGTGGTTATTAAAGTCAACAGCACTGAGTTGAATGCCCACAAGGCCCTCCTGTGTGACTGCAGTGACTATTTCAGGTAAGTTTAGCTTGGTTCAGGTTAGCTTGGTTCAGGTTAGCTTGATTCAGGTTAGCTTGGTTCAGGTTAGCTTGGTTAGTAAACAGATACCATACTGTACTTTTACTGTAAACAGATACTATACTGTACTTCTACTGTAAACAGATACTATACTGTATGTCTACTGTAAAAATATACTATACTGTACTTCTACTGTAAAAAGATAATATACTGTACTTCTACTGTAAACAGATACTATACTGTATTTCTACGGTAAACAGATACTATACTGTAGTTCTACTCTAAACAGATACTATACTGTACTTCTAATGTAAACAGATACTGTACTTCTACTGTAAACTGATACTATACTGTACTTCTGTAAACAGATACTATACTGTACTTCTACTGTAAACAGATACTATACTGTACTTCTACTGTAAAAATATACTATACTTCTACTGTGCTAAGACCCTATACTTCTACAGTGAAAATATATTACTACTAGGGTTGTCCCCGACTAAGGATTTGGATAGTCGACTATGATTGGCCAAGATTTGCCATTAGTCGACTATATATATAAAAAAATATATAAATTTAAGTATAATATATATATATATTTGTATCATTCCATTTGGGCTGTGGGGGGTGCTTAATGTCTGAAGGAGTTGACTGAAGGCTTCTTGTCCTCTGCAAAAGTATGCAATTGGTCCACTGATGGATACATCTTGATATTTGTCTAGTCTACTGTGTTCATTAGATGGGTGAAATCCTCTTTCAGTGCCTCTGTGCCTGTTTTCTTAGGCAGTTGGCCTCTGGTATGCGTGCCATTAGCGTTAGCCACGCTTCTAAGAGGTTGGCAGTCGACTACGGCTCCTTTCGACCGATTAGTCGACTATTCGACTAATAGGGGTCAGCCCTAATTACTACACAGGACAGAATGTTGCTTACTGTTTACTCATCAGATATCTCTATACTCTGCGTCCCACAGAGCCCTCTTCACTCGCTGGAGTGACTCAGAGCAACTCGTCTACACTATCCCTGGGGTGTCCCCGGGTATGATGCAGCTCATCATAGAGTACGCCTACACACGCTTTGTGCTGGTGACAGCAGAGAACGTGGAAGAGCTTCTGGTGGCTGCAGACCAGCTTCTCGTCACTGGCATAGTAGGAGCGTGCTCTGACTTCCTAGAAGGCCAGCTGTCTCTGGAAAACTGTGTCGGCATCTGGAGGTTCGCGGACATCTACTGCTGCCCTGACCTGATGCGCAAGGCCCATCTCTTCACCGTGTGCCACTTTGAGGAGATGTTGCACGTCTCACAGGAGTTTGTGGAGCTGTCCCCGCAGCAACTGGTGGACATCATCGAGAGGGATGACCTGAACGTGAAGAGCGTGGAGACGGTGTTCGAGGCCATCCTCCGTTGGATCGACCACTCCCGTGAGGAGCGTAAAACACACATCCCTTTGCTGCTGCCCAAGGTAACTAATTGTATTACGGATACACAAACATGGTTGCTAGTGCCTGTATTTTACTTTTTCTTGTTTGTCTGTCTCTTGTCAAGGTCATTATGATTCATGTTACTTTTATTATTGTTGTCGTCGCTGTTGTCATTGTTATTATTATTATTATTATTATTATTATTATTATTATTATTATTATTATTATTATTATTATTATTATTATTATTATTATTATTATTATTATTATTATTATTATTATTATTATTATTATTGTACTGTTATGTTCTGTTTTATGTATGAAAAGAAAAGAAAAACATCTATAAAAAAATAAATAAAACTAATTGTATTACTGTGCGTTACATTAAAACAACACTAGGTTCCCTAGTACAGTGGTTCTCAAACATTTGGGTCCAAACTGTTCCCTAGCAACAGAAACCGCCTACAACCGCTGTCTAAGTTGTACCCGCTATCTGCTTGTCTCTTCCCAGGTTCGTATGGGCTTGATGAGGCCTGACTACTTCAGGAGCAACGTCCAGAACAACCCTGTGGTGAGGGACAGCCAGGACTGCAGGCCCCTCATCCTCAGCGTCCTGAACCCCCCTGGCTCCGACAGGCTCCCAAACCCCCTGACCCGCCCACGCCTGCCCCAGGAGGTCCTATTGGCCATCGGAAGCCGGGGTGGCATGGAGGCTTACAATATACGAACCGGTGGATGGATGGACGTGAGCATTGAGGGGGAGAGTACCCGGGTCTACCACGCCACCGCTTATCTCCACGGTCTGGTCTACTGCGTCGGCGGCTGGGACGGCTATGAGTGTCTCAGCAGTGTGCGCAAGTTCAACCCCATCATTCGCAGCTGGCTGCAGGCGGCTCCCATGCACTCACGCCGCTGTGAGCTCAGCGTGGTCGCGTTGGACGGCTGTATCTACGCCATGGGAGGGCACGACGGACACGTGCATGTGAACACCGCCGAGCGCTACGAGCCTGAAACCAACCAGTGGACAGTGATCTCACCCATGCTGGAGCACAGGGGCGCCGCCGGGGCAGCAGCCCTCCAGGGCAAGGTGGGTGCAACTGAGGGACACAGGGTGGTAGATCAGAAATCATAAATGTCTTTATTGCCAAGTAAGCTTGCACATACAAAAGATGTGTCTGGGTCCTTTGGTGCATCAACATTAACAGACAATTAAAGTAGAATGAAATCAAATGGAATATATAAACTAAATTAGAATATTCTTTCTTATTACAGGTTTACATCTGTGGTGGCTGGTTACGGCTCACAGCTGAGTGCTACAGCCCAGACACCGACCAGTGGACTCTGATCTCCCCCATGAGCAGCATGCGTGGCGGAGTGGGAGTCGCTGCGTACGGCGGACAAGTCTATGCGGTAGGTGCACACAGAGACAAATGCTTTATACTAGATATTTCTATAGATATGTATCATTTGACTTGCAATGCTGCTGTGATGCCCTCATTTCCCTAAGTGGATTAATACAGTGTCTGCCTGCCTGCCTGCCTGCCTGCCTGAGCCACACACTAAAACATTCGTCTCATGTGTCCTGTCCTCAGGTGGGAGGGTATGACCGTGGAAACGCCCTGCGTAGCGCGGAGGCCTACAGCCCCTTGACTGACTCCTGGAGCGCCCTGCCCACCATGCTCACCTCCCGCAGAAGCTTTGGCATCGCGGTGCTGGACGACCTGCTCTTCGTGGTCGGAGGCTACAATCACTTCACCACCCTCTCCAACGTGGAGCGCTACGACCAGAGCAGCAACAGGTGGACTGTAGCCGAGGACATGAAGATCCAGCGCACTGGCCTAAGCTGCTGCATAATGCATGGCCTGCCTAACATGAGCCAGTACGCTGCTCCCCGTGGAGGAGGAGGAGGAGGAGGAGGAGGAGGAGGAGGAGGAGGAGGAGGAGGAGGAGGAGCAGGAGGAGGAGGAGGAGGAGCAGGATGAGGAGGAGGAGCAGGAGGAGGAGGAGGAGGAGGAGGAATAGGAGGAGGAGGAAGAGCAGGAGGAGCAGGAGGAGGAGGAGGAGGAGGAGGAAGATGAGGAAGAGTAGGAGCAGGATGAGCAGGAGGAGGAGGAGGAGGAAGAGTAGGAACAGGAGCAGGAGGAGGAGGAGGAAGAGGAGGAGGAGGAAGAGGAGGAGGAAGATGTGGAAGAGTAGGAGGAGGAGGAGAAGGAAGAGGAGGAGGAAGAGTAGGAGGAGGAGGAGGATTATGAGGAGGAGGAGGAAGATGAGGAAGAGGAGGAGGAGGAGGAGGAAGAGGAGGAGGAGGAAGAGGAGGAGGAGGAAGAGGAGGAGGAGGAGGAAGATTCAGATTCAGAGTATTTATTTGCCACATAGAATCATACAATCAGAGTTTCTTCATTACACAATCATAATTATCATTCCATGGACAAAAGGAGCAGGAAGAAGAATAAATCTTATAGTTACCTGCCCCTTATTCCTAAACTAAACAAGTATTTACTTAACACTTTAATCGCCGGGGTTAAATTCATAATTTACCATCCCTCGCCAGCCCTATTTAACATGGAGAAGTTCCCCTTCTTTGCAGGGCTATAACTTTTTAAATTCTATTGCTAAATTGCCATTATTATGGCCCATTCAATGTCCTATATGTATTGTTCAGGGTGTAGCAACGTTAAACTTTTTCATTCACATATTCATACTAAAATATGGTCTAAAGTATAAGTATGTTTTTATTGTTTTCTGCAGCTTTCTTCAGAACGTGATTTATAGCCCTAAATGCATTATATTGATGATCAAATACAGTTTGGTAGGAATCTGTGTGAGATAAAAAATTTCAACTGGACGTGGTTCTAGAAGTTTCTACGCATCATCTGATGATGACCGGATGGGCGGGGGATCGTTTATAATTCCGTGGGCAGCGTTAGATGATTCATCCAGAGTGGGTCATATGTTCATCAGATCAGTTAGTATAGAAGACGTTAGAAAATAACGCTGAATCTTACAGTGGCTTCCTCGTGCCGCTGGCAGATGAGCGTGGAACAGAATTTTTTATATTATGGGATGGAGAAATGCCCGATCCATTTCCAGGTTGTATAATAGTATATACGTCCAAATCATGTTGTTTTTTCGAGTTATTTGCACCGATCGATGTTCACTGTGTCAATACGGAGTCTCTCTAACGATAGCGAGTGCCCGGACCACATATGGATGAGCACTACCGGTTCAAAGGTTAATTTCCGGCTGGCGCTCTTGAACCGCTAGAGAGTTGAGTGGATCTTTGCAGTGTGTCTCAGGGCTCCGGAAAGGAAATATGATTTCGATGACAGATTTTTGAAATATTGACATCAAAGACGAGTTACGCCGTCTTCGGCAGAATGAGCATGGCTAGGAATGACGTGTAAACTCGTTCCCGGCGATCATAGTGTTAATGGTCGGCGTACAACCTAATTTGCACAAATAATAATTTATACCATTATACAAGAAACACACAATCCACAGTTAAACAAGAAAACATTTAATAATAATAATAATAATAATAATAATAATAATAATAATAATAATAATAATAATAATAATAATAATAATAATAATAATAATAATAATAATAATAATAATAATAATAATAAAGAATAATAAAGAATAAAAAGAGAAAAAAAAAGAAAATATCTCACTATTCAGATCACATTTGAGTTTCATACTGACTAAATATTTTTTTTTTATAATTTTCTTTGAATTGATAAACACTATTACATCCCTTAAGCTCGCTATGGAGAGAATTCCACATCTTTACACCAATAACTGAAGGACACATCTGTTTAAGTGTGGTACGTGCAAACTGACGTTTAAAATTGTATTTTCTCCTACTAAACTCACTTTCTAAATGAAAAAGATTTTGTAGTTTTTCTGGCAGTGTATTATTTCTTGCCCTAAACATAATTAACATTGTTTGAAACTTAACCATGTCTTCAAGTTTAATTATTCTAATTCTGATTTAATAAATAATGTATTTGTGTGTTCTCGATAACTCACTTTATGTGTGATTCTTACAGCCCTCTTCTGTAGTATATATAATGGTTTTATATTGGTCCCATAAGTATTCCCCCATACTTCAACACAAGTATGAGGAAGAGGAGGAGGAGGAGGAGGAGGAGGAGGAGGAGGAGGAGGAGGCAGCAGGGGATCCATCTAAGAACCTTAAACATGTATTAGACCAAAAGAAATCCTAAGAAATTAATAAATTACTATCAGCCAAAGGTGGTGCATTTCCTTCTTCTAGTAATTCAGACAATATCGGTTTTTAGTTTGTGTAATTTAATGTAATATCTGTTTTTAGTTTGTGTAATGTAATGTAATATCTGTTTTTAGTTTGTGTAATGTAATGTAATATCTGTTTTTAGTTTGTGTAATGTAATGTAATATCTGTTTTTAGTTTGTGTAATGCACATAATATGGGCACTTTTATCCATATGGTTGAGCCTGTTAGGAATTGCACCCCCAACCCAAGCAGATTGCAGATCACTCTCTCTATATGGAGGTAAAAAAGAAAATATGGTCAAAATAATTGGCATATAAAGGGCACTTTTTTATGAGGCACAAAAGGGCAGGTGCTTGTGCACCCATTGGGCTCTATGTGTGCACGTGCCTGCTTGCTGTGCCCTTGAGCAAAGCACCTCAGCTTTAACCGCTCCAGTGTTAGCTGCTCAGGGGCCAGTAGTAGAGTGCCTGACCATAGTGTCTTTATACCTGTATCACTGGACATATAAATGCATATGCAAATCAAATCAAATTGATTTGTGAAGCCCGAAATCACAAGTTAATGTCCCCATGGGCCGGACAAGTCTTCTTTAAACTATTCAAGAAGAAACATCCCAATAAATCAAGAACAAAAAACCCACCATGAAATCCAAAATAAATGTAAAGTAATAAATGCAACACTCCCAGACATACCCCAGCGAAGGTTAGGAAAAACATATAGCAATAGGAAAAAAGCACCACAGGCGATGTGGAGGAGAGAAACCTTAAAAGGGCCATTCAAAGGGGGATCCCCCTTCTTGGATGTCGGTGATAATAGTGTTGCTATGGATGGCTGGAGAATAAAACAGGCGAATAGTTGGTATGTGTGTACATATACGTGTAATAAAACACAAATATGTGCATGCAATAGCAATGGGGGTACATAAGAACAGTTTTTAAACATTTAAATATATTACAACTCTGTTCATACATGTGATTAGCATTATACTCAGTAGAACAAATGTATATATCTTATACCCAGCTTAATCACTATATGGTATATTACTATTGCCCCACTTATTTTCATTGTAATGTACTTATGCTGTATGATGACAATACACACTGCTCAAAACGTACCTTTTTAAAATAGCTTTTAAATGAATTATTATCTTTATTTCATTGTCTTATTTTTCTTTATTGCTATACATTTTACTTAAATATTTTATTATAATTTGTATCATTGTTTTATGTAGTTTTTTATCATTTTATTTGTTCTTTTTGAATGTCAACATATTATTTAAATTATTCAAATTGAACTCAAATATGTCCGTTGTGACGTCACAGTATGATGTCATAATCAAACATTCTAGAACATTTGTGATGTCACAGTATGATGTCATAATAGAACATTCTAGAACATTTGTGGTCACAGTATGATGTCATAATCAAACATTCTAGAACATATGTGATGTCACAGTATGATGTCATAATCAAACACTCTAGAACATTTGTGATGTCACAGTATGATGTCATAATCAAACACTCTAGAACATTTGTGATGTCACAGTATGGTGTCATAATCAAACATTCTAGAACATTTGTGATGTCACAGTATGATGTCATAATCAAACATTCTAGAACATTTGTGATGTCACAGTATGATGTCATAATCAAACACTCTAGAACATTTGTGATGTCACAGTATGATGTCATAATCAAACATTCTAGAACATTTGTGATGTCACAGTATGATGTCATAATAGAACATTCTAAAACAGTTGTGATGTCATAATAGAACATTCTAGAACATTTGTGTACAGTATATATTCAACAATTCTCTCAGAATATCTCAGATCTCAGAAGACCAAGTGAAGATATCACTTGTTGTTTCCGGCTACTTGTCTGTAAGCTTGAATATATTCTGTAGATACAATTTAAAATCCCCACATGGAAAAGCTCTGGAGAAGGTTCTGTGATGTGGTTATTAAAGTCAACAGCACTGAGTTGGATGCCCACAAGGCCCTCCTGCGTCTGGATGGAAGGTTCTGTGATGTGGTTATTAAAGTCAACAGCACTGAGTTGAATGCCCACAAGGCCCTCCTGTGTGACTGCAGTGACTATTTCAGGTAAGTTTAGCTTGGTTCAGGTTAGCTTGGTTCAGGTTAGCTTGATTCAGGTTAGCTTGGTTCAGGTTAGCTTGGTTAGTAAACAGATACCATACTGTACTTTTGCTGTAAACAGATACTATACTGTACTTCTACTGTAAACAGATACTATACTGTATGTCTACTGTAAAAATATACTATACTGTACTTCTACTGTAAAAAGATAATATACTGTACTTCTACTGTAAACAGATACTATACTGTATTTCTACTGTAAACAGATACTATACTGTACTTCTATTCTAAACAGATACTATGCTGTACTTATAATGTAAAAATATACTATACTGTACTTCTACTGTAAACAGATACTGTACGTCTACTGTAAACTGATAATATACTGTACTTCTGTAACCAGATACTATACTGTACTTCTACTGTAAACAGATACTATACTGTACTTCTACTGTAAAAATATACTATACTTCTACTGTGCTAAGACCCTATACTTCTACAGTGAAAATATATTACTACTAGGGCTGTCCCCGACTAAGGATTTGGATAGTCGACTATGATTGGCCAAGATTTGCCGTTAGTCGACTATATATATAAAAAAATGAAATTTTAAGTATAATATATATATATTTTTTTTTTATCATTCCATTTGGGCTGTGGGGGGTGCTTAATGTCTGAAGGAGTTGACTGAAGGCTTCTTGTCCTCTGCAAAAGTATGCAATTGGTCCACTGATGGATACATCTTGATATTTGTCTAGTCTACTGTGTTCATTAGATGGGTGAAATCCTCTTTCAGTGCCTCTGTGCCTGTTTTCTTAGGCAGTTGGCCTCTGGTATGCGTGCCATTAGCGTTAGCCACGCTTCTAAGAGGTTGGCAGTCGACTACGGCTCCTTTCGACCGATTAGTCGACTATTCGACTAATAGGGGTCAGCCCTAATTACTACACAGGACAGAATGTTGCTTACTGTTTACTCATCAGATATCTCTATACTCTGCGTCCCACAGAGCCCTCTTCACTCGCTGGAGTGACTCAGAGCAACTCGTCTACACTATCCCTGGGGTGTCACCGGGTATGATGCAGCTCATCATAGAGTACGCCTACACACGCTTTGTGCTGGTGACAGCAGAGAACGTGGAAGAGCTTCTGGTGGCTGCAGACCAGTTTCTCGTCACTGGCATAGTAGGAGCGTGCTCTGACTTCCTAGAAGGCCAGCTGTCTCTGGAAAACTGTGTCGGCATCTGGAGGTTCGCGGACATCTTCTGCTGCCCTGACCTGATGCGCAAGGCCCATCTCTTCACCGTGTGCCACTTTGAGGAGATGTTGCACGTCTCACAGGAGTTTGTGGAGCTGTCCCCGCAGCAACTGGTGGACATCATCGAGAGGGATGACCTGAACGTGAAGAGCGAGGAGACGGTGTTCGAGGCCATCCTCCGTTGGATCGACCACTCCCGTGAGGAGCGTAAAACACACATCCCTTTGCTGCTGCCCAAGGTAACTAATTGTATTACGGATACACAAACATGGTTGCTAGTGCCTGAGCCACATTTATTTTTTATTTTATTTTTATTATTTTACTTTTTCTTGTTTGTCTGTCTCTTGTCAAGGTCATTATGATTCATGTTACTTTTATTATTGTTGTCGTCGCTGTTGTCATTGTTATTATTATTATTATTATTATTATTATTATTATTATTATTATTATTATTATTATTATTATTATTATTATTATTATTATTATTATTATTGTACTGTTATGTTCTGTTTTATGTATGAAAAGAAAAGAAAAACATCTATAAAAAAATAAATAAAACTAATTGTATTACTGTGCGTTACATTAAAACAACACTAGGTTCCCTAGTACAGTGGTTCTCAAACATTTGGGTCCAAACTGTTCCCTAGCAACAGAAACCGCCTACAACCGCTGTCTAAGTTGTACCCGCTATCTGCTTGTCTCGTCCCAGGTTCGTATGGGCTTGATGAGGCCTGACTACTTCAGGAGCAACGTCCAGAACAACCCTGTGGTGAGGGACAGCCACGACTGCAGGCCACTCATCCTCAGCGTCCTGAACCCCTCTGGCTCCGACAGGCTCCCAAACCCCCTGACCCGCCCACGCCTGCCCCAGGAGGTCCTATTGGCCATCGGAAGCCGGGGTGGCATGGAGGCTTACAATATACGAACCGGTGGATGGATGGACGTGAGCATTGAGGGGGAGAGTACCCGGGTCTACCACGCCACCGCTTATCTCCACGGTCTGGTCTACTGCGTCGGCGGCTGGGACGGCTATGCATGTCTCAGCAGTGTGCGCAGGTTCAACCCTGTCATTCGCAGCTGGCTGCAGGCGGCTCCCATGCACTCACGCCGCTGTGAGCTCAGCGTGGTCGCGTTGGACGGCTGTATCTACGCCATGGGAGGGCACGACGGACACGTGC